>NW_024962252.1:5896594-6167559 GCF_019238085.1 Lagopus leucura | reverse complement strand
AAATAAATAAATAAATAAATAAATAAATAAATAAATAAATAAATAAATGGAACAGCACATGCACAAAGAGGATCCTTCTTCTCCAATCTCCAGAAGCCAGCTATCACAGTATAGACTAGATAATCCGGTGTAATTGGCAGAAGTTTCTGCAGAGCTGATATTAGCACAAGTATCCCAGAAGAAACAGAAATCTGCTTGAGGGAAAAAATATCAAAGTTATAATTTCATTGAAGGCTTCTAAATTTATAACGGCTTCTGACTGAGTATGTATGAAAACCAGAAAAGGACAGAACATAACTTTTGAATATGACCAATGAGATTCTGCTTTATAAAAACAGGTTGAGAAATTCAGTATAAGGAGAAGTGCAACATTCTTCATATGCTGAGAAGACATTATTTTTCAAGAAGAGTAACAAAAATAGGGAAAAATGGATTGAAATATTATGGGTAGGTTATGTGAGTTTATTAAGAATCAAGGTGGCCTCAGTCTTACTTCCTATACTTATTGTCTTTACTGTTTCTTTTTATTTTATATTTATTTTTAAATTTTTTATATCTGGTCATGGTAAGTTTGGTCACTGTTATGATTCTGATGGTAAATTATGAATATTGAAATGATTCTACAACGCTCCTTTATTTTTTGCTAAGTCATCTGTTTTGACAAGATAAACTGGCAGTATATTGGAAAAATATGTACTTAGCATTTACTGAAACACCAATAGCTAATTATGACAAATCACAATCAAACACAGATGCTTACTCAGTGTAGAGCTAGTTTCACAGCATTTTGGTTATGTTAATATTAAATAGTTGTCTGTTCATTATAAAAAAAACCTGCACATTGGTCTGCTATTTCAGCCACTTCAAATGCAAATATAATTAGTGGAATTAAACCCAAATATGTAAGTTAGTCTCAAAAATCTGCACCAGCCGTCCAGAACGTAGCTTGTTTTTCAAGTTGCTGTTGCCACTGCTGAAAGTCATCACCCACTGCCTCACTTTGCTCACATCCACCATTTGGTCGCCATAAACATTCAGCAAATATCAGTGGTTGCCATTTTCTTCCACAATGGAGGAATACAATTCCACACCTTCAGTTCATACACACTTCCATGTCAGACAGCATTTTAACAGACTGCCCCTCTGCTGCCATGCATCACACTGCAGCAAAATGTAACAGAATATTGTCAGGAAGGCTCAAATTCTACAGTCATACCATCAACACCGGCTTCTGATAACCTGGACAAAAATAATAAAATAAGAGATATTACTTTTGGAGCAACTTTCATAAGTTGCATAATATTCAGATCTTTTAAATCCCTTATTGTATATTAGACATTATGTGTTTTCAAAGCAAACAATATTGTTATTTCTATTTGAAAAATTAGATGGCTGTTACTGAACTTTATTCTTTTTTTTTTTTTTTTTTTTTTCCTTTCTCTTTCTTTTTTAAAATTAAAATATAGGCTGCAGACAGAATACAATATGATATTTGTACGGGAATGAGATATGAGAGAAAAACGATTTGTTATAGTGGGAGTTTCTGCAGTTGGATACTGTTGCCTAATTTAAACAAGGTCTTTCTTTTGTGGCAATACCAGGAGCAAATGCTTTGCACTCCAAAGTTCTAATAACAAGCACTTCAATCTGAATGTGTTGACCTTTGATCTGTGAATGGAATTAGGAGACTGCAGTAGTTGTGACTTTTCTTTCCTTTATATTAATTGATGATGTTGAAAAAATGCCTTTATTATGTTTAAAAGATACATCAGAAGATTTCTTGTACTGAATAAAACTAATTCATTATGATAAGCTTTAAAAGATCAGAAAGTCAAGAGCACACTTTAACAGCATTAAGAGGACAGCAATATAATGGAAACTGTTCAGGTCCCAGTCTAAGGAAAACTCTAAATAACTTATATTTTCACCACTGAAGAAGAGAGTCAACATATGGCTACAGACCTATTCTTTGTACCCAGAATTTCCAATGGATATTTAATAATTCCTCTTGAAAAGGATATCATGTGATTATAAGATTATGGCCCATAATAACACATGGCAACATGTATCATCCATAAAATGTTGTGGGTTTTTTTTTTTTTTTTAAAGGAAATATTTTCATGGACTAAAAGGCAGAAATTCAACAAGTTTTCTAAATAATTAGGTTCCATTAAAATGTTCTTTTTCATAACTAATGACTTCATTTGCAGATCATGTGGGATTATGCAGTTCAAGATATTTTAAAATGGGTGAAGAGAAAAAAAGAGAAAATTCTTATATTGAAGTGATTCTGGCTGCAAGCCTGGTACAAAGTATATTCATTTTCATAGCAAAAACATATAATATTGAGTCACATTGGTATCACACAAGCAATATTGTCACAGTTTCTTTGTTAACAAAAAAATTAGCAGATTAACAGGTGCTGAGACAATAGGCCTGACCTCCTGGATTGCATTTCCATTCCTGAATAGAAAGGGAGATCTGGAGAAGATGGGCCCATCCACTACCAAAAGACTGAAGCTTGATGGGATTGTATGGTTATTGCTCCTGAGTTAAAAGATATCAGGAATACAGTGTCAGTTTCAGCTGTGTTGGAATTGTTTTCTTCAGTGTTACTGTTATGAAGCTCTTTTATTTTTAGGAGAAAAACAACATTGATAACACACCAATGTTTTATGGCTGCTGCTAAGCAGTATTGTATAGAACCAAGGCCATTCGTAGCAAAGGACTCAAGAAGCTGGAAGGGAACAGAATTATGTTAGGACAGCTTACTTAAACTGACCAAAAGTATATTCCATACCATACGACATTGTGCAGAAGGAGTTTTGGCAGGGAGAGGAAGTTCATCTTGCTCTCTTTTGCTGGTCAGGGCTATGTGGTGAGCAATTAGTTGCACATCACTTGTGTATATATGTATATGCACTATATGTATATAATCATAACTACTTCCCTGTTCTCTATCTTAGTAAATAGTTTTATCTCAACTCGTGAATTCTACTTTGTTTAATTTGATTCTTACTCCCATCCCACAGGGAAGGGTGGGGAGTGAGCAAACAACTGCGTGGTACTGAGCCACCTGCTGGGTTAAACCACAACAAACAGACACACTGTAAATAGCAAAGGAAAAAATAAAAGTATACGAGGTGGTATCTTCTAAACCATGCATTCTAACACAATCCAGAAATGATTATATGAACTTATCTATCTACAGCTCTTTGTGTCTGATTTTGTAAACAACCTCTGATGTATGTTATAATGTGCTAACAATAATATTGAAGTTCTTGTACATTTTTATTCTTCCACAAATCTATGGATAAATCTTCATTACAGCATTTCAATACCTAAGAGGAGGGCAATCAACTCTTTGAAAAGGTTGATAACTGCAGGACAAAGGGAAATGGTTTTAAGTTGAGGGAGGGGAGATGTTGGATGTCAGGGGGAAATTCTTTACAGAGAGAATGGTGAGGTGCTGGAACAGGCTGCCCAGAGAGGTTCTGGATGCCCCGTGCCTGGAGGTGTTCAAGGCCAGATTGGATGGGGCCCTGGGCAGCCTGGTCTAGTATTAAATGTGGAGGTTGGTGGCCCTGCATGTGGCAAGGGGGTTGGAGATTCATGATCCTTGAGGTCCCTTCCAACCCTGGCCATTCTGTAATTCTGTGATTCTGTGATCTAGTCAGCAAACATTTTTGTTATGATTCTCTAAGTGATAAATGTGGTAGATATATTTGGCTTTTATAGATAAGTGTAGAGAGAAAGAGAGCAGAAACAAATACATTAGCGGAAGTGATACAACTTTAATTTGGCTGGAAAATTATTGGGTGAGCAGAACCACAGTCCCTGTTATCCCTGTTCAGGAGCTTAAAAGAAACATGATATTTTCTATTATTCATAGCTTTAAAAAAAATATAGTGCAGCCTAGGCAACTGAAATGTGCTATAATCTAAGTTGCTGCTGGCAGCAGAATGAGCCTTTAGAACTTACAGCTTTGCCACCAGATATGAAAATATCTAAATAAATAAAATCCATTCTCACTTGTATCCTTAGCTTGCAAGCACATATTCTTTCCTCATAAGCCTGCCAATATAAGTTATTTGGTGGAACAATTTATCTCAACTGAGAACAGACCTACCTTCCAGCTGTAAACAGCATTCCCACTCCAATCTATTTATCCAAATTAAACTCTGAATCTGTGACTGTCATGGTAAGCTGGTAACTTTACACAGATGTATATTACACAGTTTAAAATTAATATGTCTTTGTTCAGTGCCAGCTTCTGGGAATTATAGTAGCACTTCTATTCACTTTTCAGCTGCTTAATTTCAATATTTTTCATATCTTTCCATTTGTAATATCAGTTACTTCTTAGTTCAGAATATTCAACAATGTAGTTTAATGTCTTAATTTTAATTAATGTCACCATTGGGCTTTGTATCGTTAAATCTATGCATTTTTCTGCATCTTGCTTTGTAACAAGGAGAATCCTTTTTTTCTCATTTCAAATTACTTCTTTCTCACATGCCAGTACTGAGAAGAAAACAAACAAATAAATAATACCCTAAAAAAAAAAAGAGAGAGAAATTCAAAAACCAAAACAAGCTTCCTTATAACTGTTTTGCTGATATTGTATTTTAAACTTTTTTTTTTCCCTAGGGCTTCTTATTTTCATGCTCCATGCTTGTAGTATTGAAAAATGAGAACAAATTATTGAAAAATAATTACTGTTTTCTTTTAATTTATTTATTTGTTTATTTTTTTTGCATAAAACACAAGGTATACTAGTTAATGAGTTGTGAGATTATCGATGACAGCAGAGGAGGCAAGGCTATAATATATCAAGCATATCAGGTCTAATATCTAATGAGTATAATGAGTATAATGCTCAACAGATGACCAGTGGTGGTACACATTGGCTAAATTCAAACTCTGAAAAAAATGTCTCAAGCTTCATAGAACTTTTCGTGAATGAGCCATTAGCATCTTAGCTGTGTATAATTCTTCTCAGCAGTCATGTAGCTAGCTGTATATGAAGAGAAATAAAACAAGAGAAGCAAGCAGAGAATCAAGTTCCAGATAATTTTAAAAGAGAAAAATCATATCCTAACAGTTTCGGAAGAAACTCTTTACTTTCAATTTTTTTTTTTTTTTTTTTTTTTTTTTTTTGGCTGAGAAAACTATTAATAACTTCTCTGCCAATTACCTTTTTGCATCTACACTTTCTACTCCAACATATCATTTACCCATTATTTGATTAGAGTTACACTTTGATTCTGGAAAAGAAGCATAGAAGACAGAAATCTTGCAGGCCTCTAAAGAAATCTTTCTTTATATGTTCTGAAAATACCTTTGACAATTTCAGGAATCGGCACAAAAATAATACTGAGAAAATTAACTTAGTGACATTTTTTAAATCTTGGCATCATTTTATACAATAAAACTGTAGTTTAAGCTGACAAGACTCTGGTTTGAATCTGCAGTATCAACTTCAGAGCTCAGAAGAGGAAATAGTTCAAGAAAAGATTTTACAATCTTTTTTTTTAATCTTCAGAACATTGTGGTACATTAATTTGCAGAATTGTGTTTGATGTGCAAGTCAAAGCTATTCATGTTATATTTTCATTCTGGGTATTATGACTTTGTGACTTCAAGAATGTACTCAAAAAACAATAATGAAAGATCACAGCAAGGAGTACCGGCACAATCTTGTTATCAAAAAAGAATTATTCTAGCTTCCCTGATGTTGGTGCTTTTTCTGACCCTACCTCTTGCAAGCAATACCAAGAGAGGAGGGTCAGGAAGGAAAACAAAACACAATAACACCTCATAATTATATTTGGCTAGGTGGAACAAATTGGATTTCAGTGCTAAAAAAATGAGCACACCTACTGCGCCAGCATATGCACTGAGCCTCTTTCTAACTAGATCTAAACAAGTTCTGTGGTGAAGAGTTCTCTGCAGCCACAGTGTAGTGAAAGTATTTGCCTGTTCTTAAAGATCCATGGAGAATCTAGCAAGGCCATGTATGAATGAAAATTTCATCTCCTAAGAAAATGTGATAATTTCAGTAGCTGAGATTGTTTGAAAGAGAGAATGAAGACTTGTCTGTTACCAAACAGTCTTTTGTCTGTAATTCTTTCCATGCCAGTTAGAAGGACACTTTATCAAGAACTCATCTTTTGCCTGTCATTTCATTACTTTTGGAAGCAAGTTTCATAATGTTGTACCACTACGGGTAATTCAATCCAGAAGATTGTCTTTAGCATTATGGCTTTGAATCTTGGTTATATTCCCTGATTTCAGAAATGATATTTGCAATGCATTATTATGCAGATCTTCACTTTCTCCAAAGGGTGCAATGTCAACAATAAATTTTTCAACTTTTCAAACTTTTTTTTTTTTTTTTTTTTTAATGGAATTCCATTGGCTCCTGGAAGAAGCAGTTGACAGAATGTGTATAACTGTTATTTCCATACTGTAGACTTCTCTATCTCATTATCCTTTTTCAACTGGTGTCTCACTTGTCCATTGATAGTCCTTACCAGATCCTCAGTCCTTACTTACCTCCTCATTTTTTTTTTCCCACCTCTCTGTGGCTGACACTTGGCTCCTAAGTATTGTCTCCATGTCCTAGCAAAACCCCTTCTTTTCTAGTTCCTACTACTGGTTTCTTAAAACTTCAGGATTCTTCACGTATCTGCCTACACCTTACAGTATTTCTGTAGTCCATCCAGCTTCCTTGGACCTCTCTTCCTCTTTGCTATATCAGACTGTTCTCTCTTTCTCTCCCATTATTCTATTTTACTTTGCCAAAAATGCTAAGCTCTTACCTTGTTTCATATCTGACAAGTTGTCTCGCTCCAATTTATAAGAGGGAGATGAGGTTCTTTTAATATCTGTATACCTAGCATGAGATTAAGAAACAATGGTTCATATGTTGTTCTGACTGGTTTCTTACAAAATCTAATCAGGGAGATGGGGAAGGGAAGGAGGGCGATAGAAAAGATGGGAAAGAAGCAAGAGTTGCATAAAGCGGGGAGAGTCACCAGCAGGATCCAGCAGCGTCCTGTTGCACGGAGTTTGAAGGTCCGAGGCAGAAACAGTGGGGGCGAGGAGCAGCAGCGTGGCTGGCCTTGGGCAGCAAGCAGGTAGCGGAGGAAGGCGCGGAGCCAATCCTTGAGGCAGCAGCAGCACTCAGGCAGCAGGCACAGGACAGTTCGACAGCATGCAGGAGTCACCTCACGGGGAATCTGATGGTCAGGAATCCCTCTTCTTCTTCATGAGGAATCTGCTGCCAGAAACTTCTTCTTCATGAGGAATCTGCTGCCAGAAACTTCTGTTCTTCTTCATGAGGAATCTGCTGCCAGAAACCCATCCTCATGGTTTTCAGTTCCTCTTTTATCCTCCTTGCTCTCCTACCTACGTGACAAGGATGGGCCTCGAGCAAGAGTCATTGAGTACCCCCTGAGATGGCCATCATCCTGAGGTAAGTCCACACAAAGGAGCACTTCACAGCCATTCAGCTGCAGCTCATCTTGCTCTCGTTGCCCCTGGCCTTGTCCATCTGCGTCCCCCACACAAAGGATCTTACAACCTTTGCCCAGGACTTGCCTGGACTTGTTCATCTGTGTCCTTCAGACAAAGGATCTCAGAATCCTTGCTCGGGACTTGTCTGGACTTGAACAAGTCCATCTGTGTCCCCAGCAAGCTTTGAGACACAGACGTTAACAGAACAATATCTTACATAAGTAAACATGAAATTATGGCTATTCTGCTGAATATTTCAGCTAGTGACAGAGAAATATCAGCTACTTTTCTCACAGCACTAGAGTAAGAGGTGCTTTTGCATATATAAATATTACCTCATTTTTTCTGTAGGTTTACCCTTTTTCGTTTTCCTAAGTGTAGAAATAATTACTTCTTCAAAATATTAGAAAAATCCTCTATGTATAAGTCATATTCTGGACTAAGGAAAAAGAGAGATATAGAGAGAAAATCAGTATCTCAAGACTAAATTCTTGATTACCAGAATATCCTATCTATTATGAAGCATGAAAGGAGTAAAGACGTGCCAGAGACTAGTAAGAAAACGTAGAACTTTTATGTTCCCTTGAACTGTAATATTTTACTTCCCATGGGTCAAGCAAGGAAATTCAAGAGGCTGGTTCAAGATAAAACAGTTCTACTTTGTTGAAAGAATCTGGCTTTCTATAAAGTAAAAAAGAAATAAAAAGAGAGAAGCCGTAAATCTCCAGGAAAATCTAGGATATTATTTGCCACTGATACAACATAAACCCCAACACTGAAATCATGACAACTTTTATGAACATCTTAATATTCCTTAAGTATGAATGACAATGTAGCATTGCTAAAATCAAAAAGCAGTAAATAAAAATAAATTTAAAAACCTGTTTGTGGATAAAAAATTTTCTTTACAATGTCACAAAAGTGAGAAAAATATCCTCTCGCCTTGTAACAACAGCATAGTGCTCTACCCCCCACACCAATTATTTTTTTGTAAGAAAAATAGCTGTTAAGAAGAACTACTAATCAGGTTTTTGAACTACATCTCAACAGTTCAGGTAGCAAATTAGTGTAAATAGGATGCAACTCACTCTTTCAAGCAGCAGTTAAAGAGACCACTTAGATCTGTTTTCAAAGCTGCAATGGGAGCAGAAATGCAACTGGTGCAGGAATCTGTTTCTCATTTAGTAGGTGACAGGCTACTGCCTCAGACTGTAATAAAAACACGATCTAGAACATATTGAATCCACAATATTTCTCAAAAACATTATTTCTTAGAGAAACATTAGGATCAAATGCTGTTGGATATGAGTTACTACAAACTGAAGTAACTTATAATCAGTTACATTTCCTACCTGAACCCATGTCAGTCTAAGATGATCTTGCATGGAGAGAATTTAAGATAGAAGACTAGTAGATTAGTAGGAAGCTTACCAGTGTATAATGAAGTCTTAGCATGCTTTAAAGAAAGTAGGAAATCTTATGTGTTTCTAATGTTTTTACTCATCTTAGTCAACTAATATTTCATATTCTTCTTTAAACAAGTTAAAAATAACTTAGATTGAATGTACTGGAAAACACAATGCCGAAAACACTGAAATTTTTTAAACTTTTATAGCACTTGCTATATTTAAAAGCAGCTACAAGAATGCTTTGTAAAACAAAATATATATGATACAAGGAAGTAATTGAAGCAATTATTTATTATGCTTTGCTTTGGATGTATCAGTTTATGAGTTTGGATATATCCCATTTATGTTTCAGAAAGATCTATTTTTTAATATCCTGCAATGAATGCACTACAAGATTTTGAATTTTCCTTATTTTAGCACAGTTTAATTTAGCTTAGTTTATTTGACACGAGAACATGCATTATCTAAATGGAGTTTTTCAAAATCCTAGTTGTTCTAGGGAAAAAAAGACAAAGTATATCTGAGAAGCTTATTTTTTCCCTGTTGTCAAGAAGTAAGAAATTAAAACATTGTAAATTGAGCATAGTTTTAAAAAGTATCATATTTCACCTTTTATTATTAGACTTTCTAATGCTTAAACATTAAAAGAATCTTATGTTAGCAAACATAATATAAAACAACAACATAAACACACCATCAACAAAACAGCCCCTTTCATGCTCTTATGTTTCAGTTTTCTGTCACAGGCTTCCCTCTCCTTAATTCAAAATTCACTCTTCAGTGTCCTGCTTCCCCACCTGCCTGTGACCGCAGTAATTTTTATGCTGTATTTCCTCTACTCCTTTCTGAAGCACTTTCTTCTCTGGATTGCTTCCTCTCCACCATGACTGTGGGTTCTCTGATTCTGAATCTGTGTCTAGACTCAGTCATCTTTCAGTTTCAATGTCATACATTTTTAAAAATAACTCTAATATCCGTTCTAAATGCAATAGAAGGCAATTTCCTGTACATTTGACTAATGTGATAGTAATGTGATGGTAAATAATAACAGAAAAGAATAAAGTGTACCTTTCTGGTTTGGAAGAATGTTAGCTAGTGCAAACAAAATTGTCACTCTGACATATTTTAAAAGATAAAGACTTTCATAAGCTTCAGTAGAGCATCAAATGGACTGTGAATAGATCCTTGTAGACTGTATTTTTTAACTTTCAGCTCACAAACGTCTTTAAAACACTGGTCATGAAAATACATTAAGATTATACAGATTTTAGTTTATAATTTCTGATTACTAGACACAAATTTGAACTGTGATGTGAAAATTATAATTGGAAGTTGAAGACTGACTGAAGCAGAAAATAAAAATTAGCTGTAGAATGAATTATTTTTACTGCTTTTAAACTAAACAAGTAAAGAATAACAAAAAAGGCATAGCTGTGTGAAGTTTCAAACGTATTCCTCAAATCAATTCTGCTACATATTATCTGTTTTACTTACTCATAAAACTCAATGGAGTGTATCCTGTCTAACAAATAAACCAGCATTTAAGATATAATTATGTAATTTTATATTTTTCTATATATAAGTAGAGACACAATGACTTAAAAGATAATTTAATAAAAGCATTGAAAGTTGTAATATGTTGATAAATATCTTCTATAAATTTTTGTTGACTTTTAAATCTTCTTAATTGTCCACTATCAGAAGTTCTCTAACAGTTTCCAAGGGGGGAAAAAAAATATCTCATTAGATCCTCTTTATTCCTACACATTGAACAAAGTAAATTTTTCTGAGAGAAAAAAGAAAAATCAAATTTGCTTATATTAAGCAAAGGCAAAGCTCTCTGGACTAGCAAAATAAAAGCATACCTGTTTATTTTATATATTTTTTTTCCAAGTGAACTCTGTATTCTCAATATTAAAGTCTAAAATATTCTTTGATATGATGGGAGTCTTTCATACATTTATAATTTTACTCTCTATAGAAATAACTGTGTTATTCTACCATGTTAGACATGAACTGTATGGGCTGTGCAATTTTGTTGCCTAGACTGCTCTATCTCTGCAATAATAGTAGTCAGAGAATACTTAAATTGTATCAATTTCAGGTAAATTTAGTTCAAGTCTCCATATTTTCCCAGTATTATTGCTTTTTCCCCTCAGTGAATAGATAGCATATAATTTTACTTTGTACATAAATTAAACAATACTATTCTGGTTTCCTGCCTTCTAGAAAAAAAAAGTGTGTCTTTTCCCTTTACACACCCTGAAGAGCCATTGCATGTGATTTCATGAGTGACAGCAAATTGATTTCACAACACTGGCAGGAATATAACTTTGAGCTAGTTAAAAATTTCAGCTAAATACAAGAAGAAACTGCGCCCTAATTGTTATTCTTTAACAATCACCAAATTATTGATTTCTTACTTCAGCATTTAGTAACACTTGTACTTACATGTACTTATATAGCAGCGTCCCAGATTGATTTGGGTATAACATTATTGATAGCACTGGCATGAATTAGAAGTGCTTTCCAGATGAAAGTTACAATAGACTTAAAAGTTCATCAGTTCATGGAAGTCAAAGCAAAATCTTCTTTAGAGCTATGGTACTGTAAATAAGGAGGGAAAGGAACTCCCATAATGGCAAAGCATGGAGTATGTCACAAAAATTTATTTGTACTTTTGCACTTTGTTTGAAAAGAAGGATAAATATGTCACAAATTTTCGTCAGTTCACATCTAATTTTATCTTTGCTGCACAATATACAGACTGAGTCTGATCACAGAATAAATGGAGGTTGTAACTTTGCAAACATTTATTTTAAGTTGTGGTGAAGAAAAGACAAGGAAGTTCTGTATACAAGCTATTCTTCATTTCTAACACATGAAAATACAAAGACCTATCTCCACCAGTCAAGAGTAAAAGGGAATAAAGGCAGGAGGGGGTCCAAATCTGGGACTCAGAGGAACGGATACTCTGTCTAGCTCTTGTCTTAGGGTTGGAACTAAAGTGAATGAAGTAGGTGATCTGGGGAGAAGAAAGCATTGGAAAAGATGATAAGACAGGGGTTGTCGTGTGTGAATGATTTGTTGATCAGTATGCTTGTCTGCCCATGCCCTGTCCCCGTTCAGTATAATCTGTCCATCTTATTAAATTCCCTTCTCACTCTTTCTGGCCTTAAAATATGCTCACTAGTAAATGTTCACACCTCAATTTAAGAAAAATTAAAAAAAATAATCTTATATATCTCAAATGTGGCCAATAGAAAGAAGTTGTAGATTTATCATTCTTTTTCTTATCAAGCTTTACAGAAAACCGTACAATAAAATCATTCAGGACCTGAACATGACATAGAAGATGAACTTCAAGATTTATCTATATAGGAAGCACAAGTAGATAAAAAAAGATACAATCGTTTTTTATATCCTTAGATAAATAGCCAAAAGATCTACTTTTCTGAGTGGGTGCTATCTTACTGTACAGCCAGCTGGCTAATGGTCTCACAGATCAGCTTCCTCCGCCTTTCTACTTACAACTCAGTGCCAGCAGATACAAATTATTAAATCATTATCAGTACTAGCTTCAAAAAGGGGACATCACCATTCATTATATTATGAAAAACACAACCTGCTTATGGAATTGGCAAACTAGGACAATTCTTTGTTTGACATGATATCTGCATCACATTGATTAGATACATAAATGACAAAACACACATTAAAAACTTAAAATTAGAAGATTTAAAAACATGGGTTTTTAAATTTGTTGTCCTGTATGTCTGTGAAAATCTCCACTTTATTATTTAATTTTAGCAAGTTCAGAGTTGAAATAATTTTTTTGTAAAATGGAGTATCTGGCCTATACCAAAAGATATAAAGAATTAATATTAATATTAATATTAATATTAATATTAATATTAATATTAAAGAATAAAACAAAACACATTTAGCATTCTTCATGGTCCATCTACAGCCCTGGAGGTGAACAGTTCCTTTCTGTCACATTTTCATACTTTTGTAGTCCTAGCACTATGGACAGTTTGTAGAGCGTTCATTTTACGATTTGAAGAAAAAAATGTGTAATTTTTATAACAACATTTTGAGGTGAAGAACTAATCATGAAGAGCATCACACACACTAACATTTCTGTTTTCATGAGATATTCTCGTAGTGAGCCATATAATGATTTCCTTTTTAGCAACAGCTGTTCTTGGATCTGTACCCAAATTTCACACAATAAGGTTTTGGCATACAAGTGTTTCAATGTGAACTGGAGCTTGGTAGTTTTTTGAAATTTAAAGTGATTAATCCTGCAATTATCTGTCCTTCGGTTTTCTAGAATTTTCTCATTACAAGTAAAATATAAAGGAGAAAGCCTAAACTTTTGCAAGTCAAGCTTGTTTCTTTAGCTACAGTTTCTTCTCTGAATGTGACATTTCCCTACTGTGTATGCACATTGACATCATGAAATCATTTATATGGAATACTGTTCTCTATAATGCTAAGCAGAAATGAATTCCACTCCTGATTTTGCCTTAATAGATAATTGATTTAATCAGTAGTAAGGTTTAGCAGAAATTACTGTGACTCTACCGAAACTGTTAAGAATTGATATCATGTCAAAGAAAGTAAGTTTTAATTTTCTCAACACTTAACGTAAGAGTTAAATCATGCATATTTGATAAATGTTGTCCAAAGTTTCACATATACATAGAATAAAATCATATAAACAAATAGTTCAAAATATTGTTTATTAATGTATTCTCAATTTAAATATTTTCTAAGATGAGGTGGCAGATTGGCAGAGTGACACTTGTAATCTATGGTAGAGTTAACTGTCATTTTTACACTCAAGCAAAGTTGCAATTTTTCATTTTATAAGCTGATTTTCAAATTCTGAATGAAGAGCTACTGAGTCATCTAAGTTTAATACAAATGATATGAAACATAAAGGTCAGAGATGATGTTATCCTTGCCGCATTGTATTTATTTGAGCTTATAGTGATAAGATAGAATGTTGTTTATTAAAGATTTAATAAGCTACTTTAAATTGTTCTATACATATTTAGAACAAGAAAAAAATAAGTTCCTGCTGAGTCTCAGAAAATAATTTAATGTTCATTTCCTAAAAATAAATAAGTATGAAAGTGGAGGCTGAAGGAAATCTTTTATAAATTTTGCACTCAAAATCCTTCAAGAGAATTTAAAATTTTGTCCTGACAATGACTTTCATTCTTAGAGTAAAAGGTTAGAAACACACTACATACTGATGCATATGCCAGTTTATGGTGCTGAGAACTAAAGTCAGATCAAACACAATTTTGAATAGTTTTTTGTATTTAAGATGACAGGTTATAAGACTGTTTCTGATACAAGAAAGAACAATTATGACGTAAAGTCTCAAATTATGTCATTGGGTCTAACCTTCAGTGTGATATAGGTGTCCAATTATATTAAAAGAAAAAACACCTGGTCCTAGGTTTGCATCTGAACTTCCACTATGAAAGAAAAGGTATTCTTTCCTAATACATTTTCTTTGTCAAGATAAATGACTGTGTTCTGTCTCAATTAGCTCATCATACCTGTGAAGTGTGCTACTGCTTTGGCTTATGGCCAAAAACAAATAGATATACTGGGCCAGTACTGAGTGCTCAGTACAAAGACATGGAGTTACTAAATAGAGACCAATGAAGGGCCACAATTATGATTACAGGACTGAACAACTCTCCTGAGAGGATAGACTGATAAAGTTGACTTTCTTTGGCCTAAAAGAGAGAAGACTTGTGAGGATCTTATTAATATACATAAAAATCTGAAGGGAGGGTGCGAAGAGAAAGGAGATATTATCTTCAGGAAGTTCCATCACAATGTTAGAAAGCACTCCTTTAGTGTCTAGAACGCTGAGAATTTGAACAGGTAGGCAAAAAATGTTTTTGAATCTCCCCCAGGGCTTGGAAATCTTTAAAAGCTAACAAAAGCATGGACATAGTCCTGGGCAATTGTCTCTAGGTGTTTTCTAGGAGTTGGAACAGATGCCTTCCAAAGGTTCCTTCTTACCTCTACCATTCTGTGACTCTTATTCTGACATTTTGTTACTACTTGGTCAAATGCTTACTTATAAGTATGTTTAGATATGGAAGTTTATTATGAAAGATCTTACTGTAGCTTTTACGATAAAAAGCAGAGTATTGAGAATAAATGGAATTGCACTCGTATGTGTATATTCTTTTACAGTTATCTCCAATCTCACTCTTTTCTTTCTTTTAGTTTTTTTTTTTTTTTTTTTTTTTTTTTTTTTTGGTAGGGCCAGTTTTTTATTCCTGGTAAATACTATAAAGAAAATCTTGCATTACAGTCAAAAGAAAATTTTGCAAGTATGATATCTCTTAAAATTCTTAAATCTCAGTTAGATTTCAGCTTTAACAGTGTGTTTTATCTCATGTATTGATCAATTCTATATTGACTATTGTATGATAGGGAAAGTAATGAACTATTTTTTAGTTTGTCATATAAATTCTGTTTCTTCTTTCAGATAAAGTACTTATGTTACGCAATAGAATTTCAGCTGATTTTATTTACTCTCATTAAGGATACTGGACTTTTCTGGCTGTAATAAACTCTTCCTAGACGTTAGTAAAAAAAAAAGAAAAGTATATATAAAAATATTATAACTTGGTTGTCTGAATTCTGTCATAATCATATTTATAATTTTTATTGAATATAGTATTCTTATCAGAAAAAATATATAGTTTTGCAAATATATAAAAATATTTTTAAATTAATAGTCTTCAATAATATATAATCTTTTTAATATTATGAATTCTTCTGTCTTTATGAAAAAAGTAATTATACAACCTTTATAAAGCTTGAACATTTTGTGAATTTCTAAATATTACTGTTGTACTCTAGCAGAAAAGGAAAACCACATTTGACCTCATTCTGAATTTTTCACATAGTTTCACTAACCTTTACTTCCTTTGTTAATAGATGTTATATATAGTCAGACCTCATCAAATGCTTTTTTGGATCAATATTTCATTATATGGTAATTTTGCATATTTCTTCTGGGAAGGTGATTTCCAGTTGCAAAGAACATAAGTGTAGTTTATAATGTCAAGATATAGTAGACTGAATAACAAATGAGGTTGTTTTCCATTTTGTGTCCATTGTGACAGTTTAGAATTCTTATATTTCCCATAGGCATAATTTAGTTTAAGTAGACTCCTGGAATTCAGATCTCTGGAATGTCCTGTCTCTTTGGAATAGAATGGAATCCATCTCTTCATTTCTCACTACTAACAAGAGGGATATACTTCCTGATTAGCTTTTCTTATTCCCTTAACTTAATAAATTAAGTGAAACAAGTTCAAATTTCCTCTCTTCTAACAATGCTGAAATGTACACCATTTCAGACATTTCACAGTTAGCTGCACTACATAATACATATGAGGTTAAATAGCTTTTTGTTACACTTATGGCTAACGATATGCTATGATTATCTTGGTTTTGGTTTGGATTAAGCCAAATTTCTTCATAGCAGCTTCTATGGTTCTATGCTTTGAATTTGTGACAAAGACTGTGCTGCCAACATAGAGATGTTTTCGCTGAGTAACCTTTACATGTTATGAAGCACTACTTTCCTGAAAATGGCTAAGTATCTGTCTTATGATGGGAAGTAGTGAATGAATTCCTTCCTTATGCTGCTTTGTTTCTGTGCACAGTTTTTGTTCTACCTATTAAATTATTTTTATCTCAATCCATGTTTTCTTATTTCTACCATTCCATTTCTCTCTACTATCTCACTGGAAGGGGCAGAAAGTAGGTATTTTGGGGCTATGGTTGCCTGCTTGAGTTAATTCAAAGCAGTAACAAACATTGTTTTAAAGTGAAGTATTATTCATTTCTTATCTAGATCATTACTGACTGTTTTGATGAATACATTGGATTCATATGCATTGGATTTTTTTTTACAAATATGTTTTAGATATGAACTCTTTAAAACCACAATTTCAAAGGTTCAGTGATAGGTCTTCAAATTTTTCCTTTTTCTAAAATTTTTCTTAAACTTAGTAACATTTCCTTGCTGTGAAGGTGATAGTGATGTTGACTGTGTCACCTGAGAATCACTGAAGAGTTGATGACAGTGGTCAAAATTTCAATTCTGCAACTGTAGAGTTTTTTTGTCAGTGTGAAGTATTGTGTTAATTCATTTTACACAAGGGAGTAACATTTCCACACATCAGAGAAAGGTATAATCGTCATCAGATTTTCTCTCACAAAAGACTTATTTTCCTTGAAGTATTTCATCTTATGATTAAGTTACGGATGTCTCTTTCTGAAACCGTCCCTCACAAGAAGTTCTTCACATCAGTGCATAACTTAACCTGGCAGCCATTCACATTTCTGCTTCATACTAAGCTGATTTTATAACCAATGTTCCAAAACAAACAAACAAACAGATAAATATTACAGCATTAAAGGAGAAAGGAAATAGATTGTCAGAAACCTAGTTATCAAAGGAAAAGACAACGTGATAGATCAGATAGACAGATAGATAAATAAGAAACTGAGGTCTTAGTATACCCATGAAGCAATATTGCAATAATACGTAGTAAACTTATGGTAACATGTAAGATGAGACTAGGAAGATGAAGGTTGGGAAGGAGATGTGAATCTTAATGTTCTTTTCCCCAAAGTAGCTAATCAAGTGTGAAATGATATTTTACACACTGGTGATCTAAAGTATAATTTACAAGGGAAGTAGTCTGTAAGTGCCTAAGCCTGATATGCTCTCTCAACTGTATATAAAATTCCTCTCATAATATCTTTGCTAATTAAGTAATTTAGAAAAAGTTATGTGTGCTTGCTGATTTTGATAAGATTTAAGATAGCAGTTTGATACAACTTTTGTAACATACTGATGATCCAAAACATACGCACCTTGTTTAAAAAAAGTCTATTATATTGGACTTAGAGTAATATGAGTAAACCATGTAACACAATCCTACATGAAGAAATTAGTAATTGCAACAGAGATATACAAAGGATAAAATAATAAAGTTTTGGAGACTGCAGAAAGTGTCAAAATTAGAGGAATGGTATACTGATAGCAAAAGTTCAGTGAGCAAGAATTATGGGTTTTGGCGCTCAATCAAGTTAGAGAGCTCTCAGAGTTTCTTGTAGCATCAGAATAGTTCTCCGAATAGTTCTCCTTTATTGTGTTCAACATACATCCTATATATCATTCACTGACAAGCCAGAAATTCCTGTCCCTCCAATCAGTTAATTAGTCAGTGATAAAGGATGAAAGGTTTCTTAAGTGTGATAAGATTAAAAATGCATACAAAAACCCCCTCCTGTTTATCGTTAGACGCAAACAGATACCATTTGCTCTCTGTCTTACACTCCAAACTCCCAAGGTTTCCCAGTGATAGAGCCTATCAAGGAGTCTGATAAACTCTTTGCTGACTTGCTTACAGTTACATCTTCCCCTACAGTGGGAAAACCAGAAATATTAAGAAAAAGATCAAATCTAAGCTATCAGGATTTGTTCCAAAGTGAACTGGTGACGCACCCATAATAGATTCCAGTGATGTACAAGTCTGATGACACAGAGGGAAGAAATGAAAGAAATAGTAAGTAGAAAGATAATTATCCAAAAATAATTCTGACAGATTCTGAAGATTGTTTTGTGACAAATATATTTGTTTATTTTTACATTTGTGATTAAACAAATATTACATAGAAAAATAAAGGAAAATTTTGTTAATGGTGCTGCCATGAAAACAGCGCTGCTTGTAGTACTACAATAATATTAACAGTTTTTATATAAATAATTTCATTTCACTATTCAGAGTATCAAAATATATAAAAAATAAGGAAAGAGAGAAAGAAAAATATATCAGAAACTGCAGGATAAAGTTAGGATAAGCCACTCTACATTGTATCAAGCCACTCTACTTCATATTCAAACCACTCTCCACCATATTTGAAAAGTCATGGCTGTCAGGCAAACACTCCATTGACCAAAAAAAGAGATACACCATTCCCAATTTTAGGAAACTGAGAAAGGAAGAATCAGAGAACTATGGGCTGATAACCCTCACCTCTGTACCTGGGAATAATCATGGAACAGATGTTCCTGGAAGATATGTAAAGGCACATACAAGATAGGATTTAATCTGAGGCAGTCAGCACAGTGTTACCAAGGGCAGATCCTGTCTGACCAACGTGGTGACCTTCTATTAAGAACTTTCTATATCAGTGGGCAAAGGAAGAGGAACTGTTATTGTGTACCTGGACTTCTGCCAGGCCTTTAACATGGTCACACACCCCATTCTTATCTCTGAATTGAAGAGATACGAGTTTGAAGGGTGGATAAGGAATTGGCTGGAAGGTTGCAGCCAGAAGGTTGCAGTCAATGTTCAGGTGGAGGCTGGTGAAAAATGATGTTCTTCAGGAGTCTGTCCTAGACCTGATGCTCTTTAACACTGAAAAAATTACACAATGATAGAATCAAACACACTCTCAGAAAGTTTGCAGAGAATGCCAAGCTGAATGATGCAGTAGATACAGAAGAAGGAAGAGATGCATGCAGAGATCATGCAAAGTGATTTGGACAAGCTTGAAAAATAAGCCAGTGTCAACCTAATGAAGTTCAACAAAGCAAAGTGTAAGGTTTTTCAATTGAGCTGGATCAATTCCAGATACAGACTAGGAGAACATCATAATCATTATAGAATCATCATTGAATGGCCTGGGTTGAAAAAAGCCACAATGATCATTTAGTTTCAACCTGCCCTACTATGTGCAGGGTTGCAAACCACTTGACCAGGCTGCCCAGAACCACATCCAGCCTTGCATGCCTCCAGGGATGGGGCATCCTCAACCATGCTGAGAAGGACCCTGGTGTGCTGGTGGATGAAAAGCTTGACATGAGCCAACTACATGTGCTTGCTGCTTGGAAGGTCAACAGTGTCAGAGTCTGCATCAAAAAACACGTTGCCAGCAGGATGAGGAAGGTTATTTTTCACCTCTACACTCCCCTTGTGAGCCCCATCTGTAGTACTGTGTCCAGATCTGAGGCCCATGGCACACGAAATACAATGGAGCTGCTGAAGTGGGTCCAGAGGAGAGACAAAAATGATAACAGTGTTGGAGCACTGCACCTATGAGGAAAGGTTGGGGAAGCTGGGCTTGTTTACTCTTTATTCTTTATTCAGAGAGTGGTGAGGCACTGGAACATGTTGCATAGGGAAATTGTGGATACCCCATCCCCAGAGGTGTCCATGACCAGATTGAATAAAACCCTGGGCAGCCTGATCTGGTAGGTGACAAACCAATCCACAGAAGAGCATTTGGATCCCTTCCAACCTAAGCCATTCCACAGAAGTTCTGTGCAAAAGACAAGGGATGAATTATTATTTTTCAAGATTCTTAAGTAAGCAATTACTTAAATAGTTAAACAGCAGGTTGATGTGATAGCTAAGCCACCCATTCCATCACTTACTCTGCATGGGAGAAAACTGAAAGGGTAAAAGCAAGAAAATTTGAGAATCAAAGACAGTTTAATAACTTTTTTCCACGCTCAGACAGTCAGTCTGCTCCTTATCCAACATTAAAACTTTCCCAAATGTTTCAGGGTATTGTATTGGCAGAATATAAAGTATTTATAAATGACTTTCAAGTGTATGTTATTGTATAATATACAATATATCAAGTGTATATTATTATATAGTGTATATCTTCTTTCTCATGTTTAAACTATGTTTCTTGTCTTAAAACAACAGAAAATAATATAAACTGGGACAGTTTTGCAATAAATCAGAAGCGAATGCCTAAATGTATTAAGACCTTTCATTTAACCTAGTGTAAATATAAAACAAAATGTGCATTACTAAACTCTTGCAAAATACTAATTTTGTGTATACAATACATTTTCTATGCTTGATTAACATCTCTTTGATATGATTAATTTGTCCTTGATGATATAGAAGTTCTTCTATCCATTCAAGCATTGTTAATGAGAAAATAAAACACGTTTTTTCACTTACTATTCACTCTACCCCTCTTGTTTCATCCAATATTTTGTGTTGTTTAGTTCCTTATGATAACATAAATTACCTTCACGAAATTTGGTTATTAAACAACTCGAGCAGGCCATAAAGAGAACATCAAAAACTTAATTCAGTGTGATTTTATAGGACTTGTGAAGGGTCTCAACAGTGTGATGGAACGGAAAAGGTTTTCGAACATGAGAAAATGTTCTCATTACCTTTCAGGATGAAGTATCAGTGATAATATCCTGATTCTTGGATATCTTCCTTCTTATTTTTCTTCTTCACTGTTTGTGACACTACTAGTAAAGTATTAAAATGAGGTTTTATTCTAGCAGATAAAATTACATGTTACCAGTCAAGGGACAAAACCTAGTTTTTTTAGAAGAGTAACCCAAACACTTTTGCTTTGTTTTTGGTTTGGTTTGGTTTGGTTTTATTTTTGTTTCTGTTTTTGTTTTTATTTTTCCATTATTACATTCTTTTCTTCTTCATAAACAGGGAGAGAAGGAGAAATGTACAGTAAAAAGTAAAATCATTGGATTTTTCTATTCCACATTTACACATTACATCAAAGTCTTCATGCTCATAGGAACGTATTTACTGATTCATTCTGAAATGTATAGAACAAAGACAAAAAATCTCAGTGAGTGACTTGCACACTGGTCAAATTAATTTTTGAAATTCAGTTTATCTCAGCCAGTGATTTTTGATTGCATAAGGAGAGTACAGTACTAAGCAGAAGGTAGCTAAGCATCACACAGTCATTTTTTTCACTCCTTGTCTCCCCTGTTATACCTGGGAGTCACTGAATGTTGTACAGTGAAGCTCACTCTCATTAGTGATACAAGTCAGGAGTTTGATTTTACCTGAACAGATCAACTGGACAGGCAGTCAATTACTAAATTTTATATAAGAGCTGTTGTTGTCTTTGTTAGGCAGTATTTTGAGACTGACTCCATGTCATTTCAGAACAAAAACAGTCAACATGTGGGAACAGTGACACATGACTTCTGACAGCTTTCAGCATGATGTCAGAATATGTTATCATTTCCAGATGGGCAAATAGTCATCTCCTCAGCTCCTAAAGTTAATTCTCACAAGAACTGCATGTAAAATGTCTGAATTCAATATACTGATACAAAATGAAAAAGATGGTGATTTAGAGTATTATACAAAATGACAAACTGCAGCTGTTCAAGAGTGGATAGATCTCCACAGAATCACAGAATGACCAGGATTGGAAGGGATCTCAAGGATCATGAGTCTCCAACCCCCTGCCACATGCAGGGCCACCAACCTCCCCATTTAATTCTAGACCAAGCTGCCCAGGGCCCCATCCAACCTGGCCTTGAACACCTCTAGGGATGGGGCATCCACAACCTCTCTGGGCAGCCTGTTCCAGCACCTCACCACTCTCATAGTAAATAATTTAAAGGTCTTAAAGAACTTAAAGAACATAAAGATCTCCAGTTTATACACTGCTTTACAAAAAATTTGTTTTCTATGATTTATAAATTTTCACTGCATTCTTAATAGAAAAGAATACCTGTGTCCTTTGACTATAATACAACATAATAATTTTAATAATCTCACGATTATTTAGACAACAGTAGCTGTGGGGAATAAACTATTCAAAATGTTCATGAGTAACCTACTATTTTTCTTAGGTGCCTAGCATGAGAATAGAGACTAAGGGTCTGATCTGATGTTTAAGAGTAGCAAAATTTTGGAGAATAAATAACAATGGGTTTTGAGCCCATTACTTAGAATGCTTCATTTTAGCCATTAGTTCTCATGGGGGACTTCAATCACTCTGGTGCTTGTTGGAAAAACAGTACTGCCAGGTACACAGAGTCCTGGAGGTTCCTGCATTCATGTAGAAGATAATTTTCTGACACAGGTGATAGAGTAGCCAGCAAGCAGAGGTGTGCTGCTGGACTTGGTTCTTACAAAAAGGAAGAACTGGTTGGGAATACGTGACCATTAGATAATGCTGAACATTTTTCTGTTAACAAAAAACAGGACTTTGAAAATGATGTGCTTGAAACAAGGCTCTTAAGATTA
Source organism: Lagopus leucura (assembly GCF_019238085.1). Taxonomy (NCBI): domain Eukaryota; kingdom Metazoa; phylum Chordata; class Aves; order Galliformes; family Phasianidae; genus Lagopus; species Lagopus leucura. The sequence goes on along the minus strand of NW_024962252.1, from coordinate 6,144,509 downwards.
CTGTGAAGATCTTAAACAACAACAAGCAAAAAAAAATCAGGAAGAAAAGAGAAAAAAAGAAAAAGAAAAAAAAAAAGACTCTTTCAGAAATACCAATGAGTATCTATTTGTCTTCTCTTTAGTTTATTGCCTCCATTGCACAAGTGAAGAATAGAAGGCCAATCACCTCAAGGACATGTATATCTATGGGGCTTCTTCTTGCATCTTTCCAGGGACATTCAAATCCTCTGTTTCTTTTCTTCTCTGAAGTGCCTGTATACTAATGCATGCAGCATGGGGAAGAAAAAGAAAGAGATCTGTGTGCTGTCACAGGGCCATGATTTCACTGTGATCATGGAGACAAGGTGGGACATCTCAAGTGACTGGAATGCAGTCAGGGATGACTATGTACTTTTAAGGAAATATAGATCAGCAGTATGAGGTTGTGGGGTTGTTCTTTTTCTAAGAGAACATCTGGAATATATTGAGCTCTGCCTAGGGATGAGTTATAAACAAGTGGTAAGGGTTTACAGTACCCTTTGTTGCCCTTACAGTGCCTTATGTTTCCTTTATTTTACTCTAGAATAGAGCATACTCTCTAACTACTTGGTGTTGAACTAACAAAATTTCAGAAATGATCCAAACTGTTAGTTAATCTCAGAAGACAAGCTGGTTTATCTGGTTTATACTACTTTTAGTTCTGCTTCTAGGACTACCATAAGTCAGAAATATAGTACAATACGTTGTTTCTGCAACTGAAAGCTTTTAGGGGATGGCATTTGTTTTAGTTCAGTGGACTCGCCTCTAGAATTTTTGTTCTTCAGATAAGTTCAACTTTCTGACAGAGATGTAAGAGAAGTCTTGACAGCCTTAGAACTCCTTTGAGAAAAAGCTGGAAGAAGATTCAGCATTTCCCCTAACAGTTCTGTTAAAGATCCTCTGCAAGGATTCCCTCTTTTGCTTGGCTGCTGCTTTTAATCTGAGCCTCTGACAGTTAACCATTGTTTGAATTCTACTGCAGCAAGAATAAAACTATGCCTGTGCCTGGCCACAGACCTGATAAATCTGGATACTAGGATAAACTGTGGGTACTAGAATAAAATCTGGATACTGGATAAACTCTGACCAACAGAGCTGATTTAATGTCTTGAAGTCAGCTCTGTCAGTTTGAACTTATTTGGTGATCATTAAACTCTTGGTCTATCCAGGTTGGTAACACTAATCTTCTTTCTCAGATACTAAAGTATTGCAATTGTCCACAATACCACTGTCTCTGTTTGTCATGTCTTTTGACTCTGACTAAACTTTCTTGAAGAACTACGTTATGGTTACTCCCAGCTGGAATATGCTCATGTTAGACATATAAGGTCTAAGTCTGTATACAGTGTCTTAGCCTTGAAAACCTCCTGATCTGCTCTGATTATTCTGATAATACCTGCTGTATGCTATGCAGATGCCACACATCCCAGGGAATAGACACATTTCAGCCCATTATTACATCATTGCAACAGAATACAGCTTGCTAGGGAATAAAGGTTTTGAACACTGTGATTATGAAGACAGCTATTTTTCTAGTAATTTCATCTTGCTACAACTAATCAGATTATTTCTTGAATTTTCATGTGTGTCTCTATGGTACTCATCTGAGTGTTCCAGATATACTTCTGTACACAGAACAGAGCTGACGTAGTGAGGTATGTATTCTATTTTCACAGGAATACACTGAGCATAATCAAGGATTACTTACAGCTGAAAGGCTGGTTAGGAAATGGCTTGCTCCTTATTTATCCATTCTCCTCCAAAATTTCACTTAGGAGATAATTTAGTCAAAGGCTTGTTTTCTCATCATTAAGTAATCGTTCAGTGTTTGAATTGATTGGTTACCATTATGTTTGCTGCCATGCATCTGGAAGTGTTCCAGGAACAGAGAGGATCAAAGACATCACATACTTACTAAGGCTGTAGTGTGTTTGATCATCTGATAAGATTTCTATACAGGAATTTGTATCACTAATCACTAATTCTGTGATGAGCTGACATTGTTATCTGCCCATAGGCATGTCTTACATTTGAAAAATCTATTTCTCCACATGAAGAGAAATGTGAAGATGAGAGAACTGGATTAAGAAAATGCAAAATATCAACATGAAAGCCGGTAATTTTAATGCTAGTTGGCATTAGTGATATGTCTCTCAGGCTTTCCATATATTTTCTTCTTAATAAACAGTAGAAATCATTAATCTTCGCAAAAACAAACAAACAAAAAACTAAAAAATCATAATCTAACATGATTTGGATAGCTTGAAGTAAAAATTTACTGAGAACATTTGGATTGATTTGCTTTATCACTTCCAATATCACTAAGTGGATTTCAGTATTGAAACACTGGAAAGCACTAAAGAATTTCAAGTGTAATAAAGAACTTTTTAAAAAAATAAATTTATATTCTTTGGTGTCTAGTGAAAGCAATGACAAAATCTGTTGGTATAAGAGCAGTTGAAACGGTAGGTTTTGCAGAGCTTGGGGTCAAATAAATGACAATAATATGGACGCAATTGTTTGCCTAAAAATCCAGCAGATTGGCTTCAGATGCTCTGGATAGTGAAGATGAATAAACCAAACTTGATAGAAATGTCATTGCTTATTTTTCTGTACATCCATAATCCCTATGAAGAACAACCAATAGCGTATCTCACTTGAATCTGTCACTTCATCACACTGAATGCTTACTCAGAATCATGTTTCATTATCTCTTCACAGCAAGAAGTTAGTAGGAAATGATATTTGAAATAGTGCTGATACTGATGCACCTAAAAATTATGTTTTGCTTAAAGCTCATGTAGAAAACATAAACACAATTATATATTTGAATAATTTACAGCTATATCTTTCAGTTTTAGTCCTAGTTATATATATATATAAATATATATTTTCCCGTTAGTGGCCCCACTGGAATAAAGAAATAATAAAAGTAATAATAATTTTAAGTCTGGCTGTCAGAAAATGGGGATGACTTGGAATAGTCTGTCCTCAGACAGACATATTAAGGACTTTCTTAAAATTCATTTATTTCCAGCAGAGAGTAATGATTCATGTAGAACTATTGCAGGTCTGACTCTCTCCTGCCCTATCCACAAATAATTAATTAGCATTACAATGGTAGTCCATCATATGAATTAGTGCTTGGGGACTTTGGTAGGTTATTTGTTGTTTCATTGCATGATACTAGTTCTGGAACACATCATTATGATCTACTATGTCTGTAAATATGAAAGAGGAAGAAAATCTTTAGAACTCATCATGGACCTTAATGCATTTTATTCTACAATAGTTTCACGGCTTGACAAATAGCCCTGAAAATAACATTCTTGAGAATAGTTTTAAAGGTTTGTTTCAGAATAGTAGTTTTTGTTGCTGCTTATTGTCGTTGCTGTTTCTTGATTCACAGGAAGCACCATTAGCAAATTTTACTCTTGATAAGCTCTTGAATTTTCTTAATATAACTCACACTTTATATCAGTAGAATTCATCGATGTGTTGGTGTTTTCTTTGTAGTGATTGTATCTATAATAACAAGTCAACTTCTTTATTGAAAAAGGAATACTTTTTCTCATCACAAAATTTTGAATGAGTGTTCTTCTCTTTTATATGTTTTAAATTTTGAATTTTGACAATATTGTGTGAAAGTAAGAAGAGCATGATTTTGTGCTCCTGCACTGTGCAGCAACAGCATTTACTATGATTCTATGATTCTATGATTCTATGATACTATGAAACTACTTCACCTTGTATTTAGAATATCTCTTAGGCTTTTCAGATGAGTCTTTGGTTCACTATAAACTGAGTGGAAGCAAATAAATAAATAAATAAATAAATAAATAAATAAATAAATAAATAAACCCTTGGGGGGGAAAAAAAAAAAGTGTCTCTAATTCTTAGAATTCATGTATATTACATATACATTCATATATTATATACATATAATTCATATATATTCTAACAGTAACAACAAATTTTCCAGAACTGACATTTTGAAACTGTACATTAATACTGCTGTATGATATGCTTTTTGCAATAAAAATATAGTATGGAGGGAAGTACTATTGCCAAAAACCTGAGTGAACACAATAACTCCTTCTCCCCAGTTTTTATCCACAAAAGGTAATTAGTGAGTACACTGAAGTAATAAAAGTTTAACTACTCTGTAGCCCTCTACATAGTGTGCCAGTTCACATTGCTTTGCAGCTCCAATTTTGTTTTTGGGTAGGTTATCAGGAAACTGGGTATTTCTGGATGGCAGTAAATGTGCAGTGGGCAAATTAGCATTTTCTGATGGAAAATTCTTCAATTGGAAATGACTTTTGACCAACTCTTCAATAAGTCTGCCTTAATTCCTTGCCTGCTCACTGTATAGTAAAATTGATTTCACCTATTCAATAACCTACCAGCAGTCAAGAGGCAATTAGAGCACACCATATTCTTCATTGCTTTTCAAATTGTGAATCCTACTATGGATCAGTGAGAATACTGGCTAAGCCAGGGACAAACTATTATGAAGTGGTTTTCTGAAAGTAAGATTTGCTGGGATTGAAATTACAAATCCATTTTGATACAACTGAGAAAAGAATAACTTTTCACATTTTCTAGAGAAGTGTATTTACCTTTCAGTGATGACTGACACCCTGTTTCAGAATCCATGATAAGTTTTTGTCTTATATATATCCCTGCCCTGAAATAGGTGACAAGTTTAATGTTTCAGCTGAAGTAAAACTTCCTATCAGTTGTGCTGGAGAAAATAACAATGTAAGCATTAACTTTACTTGTACTTAACTGAGATGATTGTTAACAAGTCTGCTGTGCTTAATTGAGATCTACCGCATGAATTCTGTATATACACAGCTGGGAATCCTTTAATGTATTTGTCTTCCAGATGTAACAACAAGAAATACTTTCAAATATTGAGAGGAAGGATCTTCAGTTAATTTTACAGACATTGACCCTCCAAGCTGAAAAAAGGAAATCAGTAAGTGGCCCTCAGAGAATTATCTTATATACCCTGGTAGCACATAAGTTCTATTCTATGAGCACATAGACTGGGATGCTATCCTCGGGTTCCAACCAATCTGAAGTTTTGTTGAGAAGAGTGGAAGCACATTGTATTGCTAGGTAGCCTTGTTTTAGTAAAGGTCTGATCATGCAACTCAAAATCTTTTGAAATTTGTAATTCTGATATGTGCCTACCAGGTATCTGCAGAAGCTAATAGATTTTTATATATTAAGAAGGAAAAAATATCTCATTAGGCCTTAAGGGAAATAGAAGGTTTCATAAAAAGCAGCCTTCACAAATAAATGATCTCTTGCATTATTTCAATGTATTACATTTTGCTAACTGCTGAACAAATACTGAAAATAACCAACTGCTCTTCTTCCTACGTGCCACCTGTCGGTACATGTAAATGGGAAAAGGTTGTCAAAAATTGTTTTTCAGGGGTGAATGAAGCATTAAGATAGCATTTTAAAGATGTGTCTTTGAGCTGCAGTCTCATCATTAATGCTATTACAAAAATCCTGGTTCTCTCATTAGAGTGTTTAGGCTAAAACTGAGGTTCTGAAAGACCAGAGATGTAGGAATAGCTAAGAACATAGCAAAAGGATGTGTTTCTTCTGTCATCTAAAATAAAAGACTGAATCCATAAGACTTTGTCATTATGAAGTTTGTTTTTTTATGCTAAACTACGCATAGAAACCAGCTGCATGTTTACAATACATGGCGAGCAGGTATTGAGTACTGATAATAATATTCACATACATAAGCAAGGGGAGTACACTGTCCCCTAGCCAGTAAGGACTTTGCAGGGAAGAGTATGTTTCCGACTCAAAGACCGTTACTTTTAAACTGCTGGGATACACGTGGATGCATGAATAGCTATGAATCTATTTTGATTAAAATTGCTTCAACTTTTCCAGAAAGTATACTGAGAAAGAAATGATTTTTATGCCCAAATTAATATTTATTTGGGATAGCAAAGACCAGATTTCAAAGCTCTGCTCACGATCAGACAGATACAGTAGATTGGTTCGTGGTGGAGATTTCAGCTTTTTTCTCCACTCTGTCTATTATATTACAATCAATATGGAAGGATATTTCTGAGGAAGTTCTGCCAATCTTGTGGAGTAAAATTTAATTCATAAATCACAAAAGTTAGCATATATAGGAAGTACAGTTTAAACATATACACTAAACTTCATATAATGATTCCTTTTTTTCAGTTACTATATAACTAGATCCAGTTAACTAGAAGATCATAATATTTATATATTAAATAATATAGAGGCATACAACTGTCATATTATTTTCTTACATGATATTCTTCTGTTCCCCACTATTGATTTCAATGTTAATTTCAATTTTAATGTCCTGTAGGAAAGAGGATGTTATGCAAGAGTATTTGGAGATGCTTGAGTATGCACTATAATAGTTAATACTAATTGAAGACAAAGCTTCCAAAAAGTTTCCCTGGATTCATGGAGATAGATATGGAGGTTGGAAGCTGAGACTATTATCTCTTTAACAGAAGATGAGATCATGCAATCTTAAAATGAATTGTCTATGTGTTACACCATAGTTTGAAGAAATGAAATCTGATCATGTAAAATAATTCTTTAGTGTCACGCATACACAAGACAACCTAAGCTAACAACTGGTGAACGCAGCTTGCTGTGGACTTACCCCATCTGGCAGCCAAGCTCTCACACAGCTGCTCACTTGCTTCTCCCTCCCTCAGCAGTCTGGAGGAGAAAAAGAGGAAGAATGGGAATGAGAGTTAGCAGTTTGAAATCACATGCCAGATACTGAGCACATTTTCTTCTTTTTTCCCACTTCTTCTTCACTGACTCAAAGAGATCTAAATTCCAATAATTATTTAATTTCTGGTAAAATCTAATTTCTGATTTTAATATGTTTCTTCTGAACTTCAATGTGCTTATTCTGAAATAGAGAGTGCTCACAGTGTTGAGGTACCTGATCCCAAAGATCAGTTAGTGGAAAGAGTAGTACCAGGAGAATAATATCAAATAACAAAATCAAGTCATTACCAGTAACACAAGCACTCCCAAAATTGCTGTGCCCACAGGGGAGATATATTTTCCTTTTAATGTTAAATGAGACCAGAACATCATAGTTTTGCTACATTAGCTGGAGAAAGCTAATTTTTTTTTTTTTTTTTTTTTTTTTTCAGTAGCAGAATACAGGTGGGAAGGGACAGAGAGATGCACTTTGCAAAGGAGAAAACTGACGATTTCAAACCTGTGTAGCTATTACAGTCTGTCAGTAAAATGACAAAGGGCAAGTTCTTTAGATTTTTTTGTCAGCAGGTGGGAGAGTTTTCTTTAAACTGTTGTGTTCTTTATCTGTTATCTCACACATACGTTGACAAAATGCTCAAACATTCTAATCAGAGAATATTAGAGAAATCTGTTGCATTGGCTGCCAAAATTTGGGGCTAGTGACAGATTTCTGTTGATAAGATCAGCAGTGGTTAAAAATTGTATTTATAGTACCAACATTGTCTCTTATAAAAAGATATTAATTTTTAACATTGTATTTACTTCTGGATTGTTCTAATTTATTATTTTCAAGGCTCTCAATGGAAAGGACAGGAATAAATATCAAACTGTAAGGTGTAGGTTTATAAGGTGTATGAGATACTTATATATATGAACAAAATATTCAAGGAGTTAAATAGAGAAAAATCCAGTTTGTATCTATGGGATAAACAATTTATCCAGTTCCTTGGTATTTTTTAAGTTTTAGCTCAAACATGGGCCATGAAAATAAACTTGATATTGGAAAGCCTATTTCTGTAATGCAACTAGATTTCTGCTTCATCTACTCATGTTATCTGTCAAAAATAATAATAATAAAAAAATCAACATAGCTGGAATCATTTTATTAAACCTTTAAATGTTTAAGTGTGTGAAATATGGGAAAGTGGATTTTCCTTATCGCATTTGTAAAGAATAGGCTGTATATTACTTTGTACAGCAGATTTAGCCATGAAATTGTCTGGTGTGGTTATATTAATCTAACAAGCAAATAACCAGAATGACAGATTTAGGGAGTTTATTTTATTTATTGAAGGAAAATTCTACATCTTAATCTGAAACGCTGACAGATGTGAGAACAGTAATAAACTTATTGAACGCTTTTGCTTCATTAGTTAGGAAGATGAAAAAAACCGTATTTCCTCCCATTTGTAGTTATGTTTCTCTGAAATCAACAGAAAATAGAGAACAAAATGTGTTTGCTCATTCAAGAAATAAGCTTCATTCTGCAAGACAGAACGAATATAGACGAAATATTTTCTCAAAAGTGAAATTGGTAATAGTTTTCTGGAATTAAATAGCAATGTGATTTTAATAAAAAATATGTCAGTTTCTGTTGATTTGAAAAAATGTTATATTTCTCTTCAGGAAGATATGTAAATTTCAAGCTGATCCCAAAGAGAATTTTTCTGCCATCTTGACATTTACTTGGTCTGAAATTTGATTCTAGATTTCTTTGGTTGATGATCAAAGCAAAGAAGACTGAATTTGTTTGTGAAGCGTTTCATTCTCTTTTCAGTACAGTACAGTACAGAAACTTTTCAGTACAGAGGAACCAATAGACATGATTCTGGGTTCATTATTGAAGAGATTTGAGAATAAAATGCTATTTGAATGTTTATTTTTATTGGAATGTTAAATTAAAATCATATGATTATGATTTGAGTTTAAGTCTGCGCAAATAAAGATAAACTTTAGATGAGTTTTAGGGTCTTTCATATCACATATAGGTCTTCAATCTAAACTATTTACATTACTTGTCTTAGGCACCTCAGATGGATTTTGTCATACTTTTAACATAATTTATTGGATTTTAAATTATTTTACCAACTAAAAGTGCTTTTGCACTCCAGAATTGCAACAGGATAAAGTGGAAAGGTAGGTATTGATCAGCATGTTGGCTAAGCATCTAAAACAAGTTAATTGCATAAATATAATACCATTTTCAACAGAAAGTACTATGACAATTGTTTCTTTCATTTGAAAAAAAAAAAAAAGAAAATAAAAAATGATAGGAAAAACTAAGTTACTTAAGTGGCTTGAGAAATTCTAAGTAAAAGAATGGTTGTTGCAATAATGCTGGACTCAATTTTTTGATCTACATGAAAATATTAGCAAAGTAATTATCTGTATTAAAAACAACTAACTAAATAAATCATCTTGTAAGTTATTTTCTACAAAAGAACTTATGCTTATACTCTTCATAGGCATTGCTATAAAGACATATAATAATTATATATCGATATAATACGGCATTATTATTCAGATATATTAAGTTGATCTTATTTTTTCTGAGGTAAAACTTTGGGTACGCCTTTCTTGCAAGAAGATTTGATGTTTGCTACTCAGTTCTTACTGTCTGTCCAGTTCTGAACATTCATTGGCACTTTAATAATTTCAAGTTATCCCAGCTTATCGTGAAGGATCCTGAATGATTACAGTTATTTTTTTTAAGGATAGGGATTTGAATTTGACATTATCCAGTTTAACATTAGGACTTGAGCTGAAAGAGCTAAGTTAACGAGCCACCGGAATTTACTTCCTCAATCAGAATTCTAATCTTAATGAGAAGACAGCTGAATCATCCACCTCTTTCCTTTACTCATGAAGTGGCCAATGCTTATTATAAGCCTAACATAAATGCATTGGCCTTAAAATTGGAGGAGTCAAACTGACAAATACTAATGCTAACATATTATTTATGTTTAATACAATAGAAAGGATTAACTAGGAGGGGTATAACACCTAAATATCAGCAACAGATCTATACTTCATAGTATGTACACTCATAAAAAAAGAAAAGAAAAGAAAAAGCGAACAGAAAAACAAGAATACAAACCACTAGTTGAAAGTCTCTAAACTCTACCTGGAGGAGAAACTGCTGCTCATATCTGAATGACTAGATTTCTGTTGTTATTTGAGATCAGAGATATCTCCTGTCTCATGAGTCTGATGTTTATCTATCAATCTTCCACCCTTAATCAAACTGAGATTTTAAAGAATCTATGCAGTAAAAGCAATCACATCAAGGTGGACAAGCATAAGCAACATTTAGTGTTGAAAAGATAAGTGATGAAAGGAAGAGCTATCTAGCATTAGTGCATGATTACCAAGTACTAATCTATTGCATTGAGTTAGAACACAGAAATCATAACTGAGAAATCCAGAGGTGATAAATGAGTGAAAATGCTTTAAACTTCATAGTCTTAAATGTCTGGTTTTTATGTACAAGGATGATTCACTCCTGTTATTTTTATACTGACTCCAATTAGCCCATTTTCACCTGACAAGCCACCAAAACACCTGTAAATCCTATGCACTGTTATTATAGAATCACAGAATTGCTCAGGTTGGAAAAGACCTTAAAGATCATCGAGTCTAACCACAACCTAACCATACTAACTAACAACTCTCTGCTAAGTCATGTCCTGAGCAGGGACATGATGTACATCTGTTTGTAAATAGTAGCATATATTAGCAATATGTGTAAATGCATTGCATACACACATCTTCATGATGCAATTATTTGCCATCTGACACCGAGTTAAGAATACAACTGCTTTCTGGCTGACATATTGCTAGGAATGCAACATCTCACCACTCAGTCAATCCCTGAGTAGCAGCCAGGCTCTGTCTAGTTCTCCACAGCTTTATAGCCTTATGGTGTGACATCATGTGGAATAACCCCTTGCACAATTCGGTCCATCTTTCCTAGCTCTGCCCAGCTCTGCTGCCCCTCCATAATGATGGCTCTTCCTCATGTAGTAGCACAGCCCCAGGCTCTGTAGCCTGCTGTAGGAGCCTGCTAAGGAAGGGGGCTGGACTCAATGATCTCTGGAGGTTCCTCACAGTTCTATGATTCTGTGAAATAAATGCTCCTGAATTCATAACAAATTACAAGCTGATTTTAAATATTAGATGATATAAAACATAACATAAAGTAAAATAAATTAAGCCAGCCATTACGGGCTAAAACGACTACACTGTTACAAGTGACTGTGTATTTACTTAGCATAGAATTCCCTTTAGCATTATTCACTTTTTATTTTATTTTAAAGTGTTTAGATGTTGGGTAATTTTGTTTATTTGTTTGCTTTCCCCGCATTCCTGATTTTCAGCCTTTTTCTTCCTTTCACACAAACATGCTTTCTGGCATGGTTTACAGCAGAATTTCCTTTACTGCATTCTACAGTATGTATGTACATTATAAAAAGCAAACATAATTTATTTCAGATCACGTCAAGTTTGGTTCAGGTATAATTCATGCCTATAAAGGGTGCTACTGCTGAATTTATGATAGTTTTCCCATACTTCTTCCCTTCAAAATAAATAAAGAAATAAGTAAAATGGTTTTAAACGTAGAATTAAAATGAGCCTTTTAACTTATGACCCTTTAAGCAACAAGAACCTTTTTTTTTTTTTTTTTTTTTAATAATTTCAGGTTTTTCTCCAAGTCAGTACTTCTATAAATACAGAAGTGTTTCCTAGCTATTCAGACACGACACTGGATAAGTGCTGTCTCAAATGACCTTTTCTGTTCCTAATTTTTATACAAGCTTTTGTGCCTCTCATTTTTCCTACTATACCCACAAGTTAATATTTGCTTTTCCTTAATGTTCTCTATGTACAATATATTTTCTATTTTTATGTATGACTATTTTCTGCATTCTTTCAATATTCCTAATCTTTTATTTCCTTACTATCCATACCATTCTCTTTCCTTAAAATATGTCTAAAATAGAAGATAAGAGAATGCAACTATTTCTCCTGTCAGCCTTATTAGAACAATAAGAAATTGAAGGACTCTGCCTTTCCCAAGAAAACCATGTCATTCAGATGCATCTTGACAGAGAACAGCCATGGTTCTGGGGTATGCAGCATCATCAGCATCCATTTCAATAGAAGTTAAACTTAACAACATAATAGAAGTTAAAACGTTAGGGAAAGTTTAGGGAAAAATATACTGATGAGCCTGTCGATTCTGTGAAACATTTTGCAAGACTGAAATCAGCATCTCAGATAACATTCCTGCTGTGACTTGACTGATTTTACTGATTTTCTAGTTTTGTTTTTCAGTTTGTCTCATTGCTTGTTTTGCTTACTAAACCACTTCTTTATATCCATGCAAACTGAAAGCTATTAAAGTGAAAATTGAGATACTAATTTTATTCCATGATCTTAGGCCATTCTCATTTCAAAGTAATGTTTTATGTGGATTTTGAAGTGCAATCTCAGAAAGGCACAAATTAGTTTTGTTGAATTCTCTAAAATGCTATATTATTTAATGTGTTAATTATAAGGATCATGTCACAAATATATTACTGTTAAAGAAGAACTTTTCTCTTGATCGAAAAGATTTCAACAGAAGTTCTACTGTCTGTGGACTTTGTAATAAACAAAACAGAAATATTGTGTGGTATCTCATATGAACAGAGGTTAATTTTGCTTTTGAATGAGATGAGATATCATCATCTAGAATGAGGAACAGATGACTTGCAGTGACGTTAAATTCTAAAGCTTGAATCTATAATACCACAACAGCAGGAAATTGCTACAATTCTAAAAGGATACACTAACAGTACAAAGTTTAATACAGAAATATATACCACTGTGTTTAAAACAAAAACAAAACAAGAAAAAATAATTAGTTTAATTGTTTAAAAGCCTAAAAATTAAAATCTATCAACTTTTATTATATATATCAATGAACAAAATGCTAGACAAATGCTGCACAAATGCAGTGCAACGAATGAAGACAAAAACAAATACAAAGGATGATATTCAGGATTTAAACAGCTTTGATTAACCTTTCATCTGTTTTACAGCTTTGATATTACTTCTCCTCTATATCACTTCACTTTGACCCCCTTTCTTCTCACTTTTCCCCACATCATGAAAGTAATTATAACTTTTTTTAGAATTCTAACATTACAAATTTCAGGATGCATTTTGGATATGAATGGTACAGCCTGAAGTGACAGCCAAAGATCTGCCTTTGTGTGCATTCCTGCAAGAAAATGCAGAATCATGTACTCTTAGAAAGAATAGAAGTTGGGCTGTACTTAAGAATAATGGATAGGGAATTTTTTATGAAAGATAAGTTCCGAGTGAATAAGGTGGAACCTTCGGTTCTCATAAATGCTGTTATTTGGATGGGAAAAATTGTGTTTGTTGTTTATGACAAAGTAGCTGACAGCCCTATGAACATTGCACAGTTCAAAAGTAAAATACATAAAACATGATAACCTTTTGCTATTTATGCAGATTATATCAGACAATTCATACGTATCAACATTGTAATACGTTTCATATACAGAAACAAGCATCCCTCTCTGGGAAGCTGGTTATATCTGGATGTTGAAGAAACTAAGAAGTGGTTTGGGTGCACTAAATGAATGTAATAAGCCTAAGGAATTGTAAGGCTGTTTTAAATAAAAATTAAAATAAATAAATAAATAAATAAAATAGCAGTTTCAGTCCATTCCTTTCAAATCTTAATTCCCATTTGTTTATCATGCTAAGCATAATTATATAAATATTAACAAGAGAATGAAGTCAGACAAGGTGAAAATTAAGCTTGAAGGTTTTATTCATGTTCCTCCTGATTCTTCACCTCACTGCTCCAGTTTTACTTCGCTTTTGCTTTATTGACAGAAGTTCAGCCACCCTGGCATGGAACCAGCTTAACAAGATAGATGATTACGGCAACAAGATTCTTAAAAAGAAATGTCTTAAGAAAGTACGTTAGGCACATTAATGAGGGGGTAGTTGAATTTAAGTTACCTAGGCAACATTACACAATGATTTTGAAAATGTTTTAGGGTAGCCTGTCTTTTTCTTAACCCTTCAGACCTTATAAGAACTTCAGTGTAATAAGTAGGAAACCTGGAAGTGAGACTAATACATTTGTTTCCTACATCTTTTTGAAGTGAGCCCATTATACCCACTGAAAAAATTTAAAAAGTGAACAGGAGCAAAAGAGTATTAAAAAAAAAAACAAAAAAAAAACTGTTTGTTTGTTTAAATTCCTATCTACGGTAGTCACAGGACAGCTGCCTTCTTTGCTGTAGGATCTTACTTGTGTACTTCACAAGTAAGGACAAACCTGAACCAGAAATTGAGAGTTGGACTAAATGATCTTAGAGGTCGTTTCCAACCTTGTTGATTCCATGATTCTACAAAATTCCTTCTGCAGTTCTGACTGGCAGTGTTTCTTAGACCTGCTGTCAGAGAATTATAGAATTTTTTGACTTGGAAGGGACATTTAAAGGTAATGTAGTCCAGCTCCCTTGCAGGGAACAAGTACATCTACAGCTAGATCTTGTTGATCGGAGCCCCAGCCATTTGATAATGTGGACTGTTACCTTTGCAGTTAAGCCTACTCACTTTTTCATTTAAACCATTTGTAAACGTGCTTTTCACGTTTTGTATTAAGATTTAGGCATCATTAAAGCATTTTAAATAAGAATTAGATCTCAAAAATTGCGATAGAGGCTTGTCGTATAACTGCATAAGAATATGACAAAAAATTTAGCTTTGGCACTAATATGTTTATGTATTTATAGTAGTATTCAATTAAACTAGGTTTAAATTTTTGCTTTCACAGTTGTTTTATTTTCCATGTAGCACCCTATATCTAGAGCAAATAAAATATTCTTCCATTCATTAACACCATTTGTGATGCATCCTTACATCTTTCCCTTGATCCCATTGTTCCAGCTGAATAAGTCATGAATGCTCTGGCTTAAAGAGGGCATAAACATCACATATTGTAATGCTTATCTGCAAAGGAACTGTTGGAAATGTTTATATTTCTCTACTTTTAACCATATTGTTCTATATGGATTTTATAATTAAAGACATTAAACATTAATTTTGCTTGTGTGGTGTTTTGAGAGGAAAGAAGCAGAAACTATTTTCTCTGTGTAAGAATTGACGTAGTCCTGTACAACATTTTTTTTGTTTGGTTGGTTGGGTTTTTTTTATTGCTCTAGGATTTTTCAGTGAGCACTTGTCTATTGTTACCATGTGATCTTGTATCTCAGATGGACCACAGGAAATTTCTATTACATACACCCTATTGACTGCTTAATTTGAATTTGTTTCTGCAAATATATGAATGCTCCATACCTGGAGTTATTCAAGGTCAGGATGGATGGGGCCCTTTGCAGCCTGATCTATTGGATGCCAACATTGCCCACAGTACATGGTTGAAATTGGGTGGTCTTTAACATACTTTCCAACCCATGCCATTCTATGATTCAATGGTTCTATGATTCTATGATTCTATGAATTGGGAGAAAGAAAAAAAGTATATATCCTAAAAGATAAAGTCATTCCTTAAAGAGGATGCTTCTTATTCAAGCTGCATGAAAAATCCATGAAAACATTATACATGTTAAAAAATGAAGTGTTTATTCATAAATACTCATCAAAATTCTTTGAAAAAGCTATTTGGAGAGTTTTGGTCTTTCACTATGCAGTTACTTCTAGTTGCTCTGAATTTAAGTTCTATTGCTTTTCATTTGTTTTTTATGTGCATTTGTGTTTTATCATCTAAGCCATATTATTGTATTTTCTTTTACTTATTTTGGATAAAAAGTCTTCATAGAAATTATGTACTATATACCTGCCATGATCCATGCCAGGTGTCAAGGAAAATATTTACTTCCTGGGTAGATACATATCATCATATCACAATGCATTGGTTATGTTTTCTGGAGTCTGAATATTCAACAAAAACTAAATTATATGGTGTCATATAATCTCTATGTAGTTAGTTTTCCTAATTATTTAAAGGTATTTGCATGTAAATAAACTTTGTATACAAGTCTGTAGAAATTTCCTTTCAAACCTTGAGCGTGGTAGCATCCCTGTTAAAGCATTAAAGCGTGAAATATTTTAATATTCTGATACATAAATATTTTATTATTTTAATAGCTTAACCTGAAAAAAAAAGGACTAATTGCATTAAAATAGTTAATCAATGGAATTTATATCAATTTAGGAAAATACAAGATTATAAAATCCTACTTGCAAAAATGGAGCTTTATAATTCATTTAGAAGACTAATAAGAATTTCTGTTTCAAATTTCACCAGATTTTCAAGGATTCTTGATCAAAAGATACAAAATGATCATTCTTTGATTTGCAAAAGGAACTAATGATATAAATAGTAAGACCGGAAAAATTTCAGCTTAAAACTCTATATACTTCAGTTTCTTACGTTTCAAACAATGTATCACACATTAACATGACAGTTACGTGATGGAAAGTTCTGAATATAAGGTGGCAATGGCCCATCTTGGGTTCAACCGTCTGAAGCTAGGAAGTGTAGGGTTTTGTCTTTCAGTATATAAAATAGCAAACACATTGTTTTTATATCAAAAACACATCTAGTAAATATTTA
The DNA here is from genome assembly GCF_019238085.1 of Lagopus leucura. Classification (NCBI taxonomy): domain Eukaryota; kingdom Metazoa; phylum Chordata; class Aves; order Galliformes; family Phasianidae; genus Lagopus; species Lagopus leucura. Next base: position 6,128,017 of record NW_024962252.1, on the reverse strand, counting down.
TATCTAGTAAAACAGCTTTCAAAATGTAAATTTCTGTCTCCGAAGTTATCTTCTTGTGACATGAACATTCAGGCTCTAGGAATTTATTACATACCCTCAGTGAAGCATATGTCCTAGTTATTAATCTCAGTTCAGTACTGGGAAATAAATAATGAATGTGAAACACTGCATCTGAATCCAACTTGAGCAGACTAGCAATTAATCATTCCCCACTTTTAAAATCCATTGGTTTTTTTTTTCCTCTTCTGGTTAATGGTTAGAAAATTGCTATTCCCCTTTTTGCTTAAGTCTGCTGATTCTTGCTGGAGTTGTAATTCTGAATAATGTTGGCTTCACCTCAGTTAGTCATTCTGTACAAACCCATACTTTCTAGGGATCTACTCCAAGAGAATTAAGAATTCTCGTGCCTATACTCTGGGTGCATTGGAAGGGAGGAAAATGAAGTTTGGTCTTAAATTCAAAATTTTTCTTATTTTCATCTCCATTTTTTTGGCTTTATTTGGCTTGATTTGATTTGGTGCCATACTGTAGGAACTGCAGTTCCTATCTTAAGTTGCCTCTTTTCTCACACTGAGGTTTGCTATTTCCACAGGCACACTGGTATATATATTCTATAACTACGGAATTCCTGCATGGTGACGGACTCTCCTGGGCCTGCTACCTGAGTTCTGCTGCTTCCTCCCGCATTGGCTCTGTGACTGCTTCCTACTACCTGCTTGCTGCCCAAGGCCAGCCACGCTGCTGCTCTCCCCCCGCTGCTGCGTCTGCCTCGGACCTTCAAACATCATGCAGTGGGACGCTGCTGGATCCTGGTGGTGACTCTTCCCGCTTTACACAACTCTTGCTTCTTTCCTATCTTTTCCATTGCCCTCAGAGTTTTTCTGTTGAGATAGTTAATATATTTTCTTCAAAACACAGATATCTTCTGTTTTTCTTAAAATCATTATGTGGAAATCTATCATCTTCGGTGGATTCATTATGATAAAGAGATTGCATTTCATTTTAAATTAAAGCTGTCTTATTTCAGCACCTTCTCTCTGCATCTGGAAGTCCTAAATGAACTCACCATAAATCTTTGCACACTGTGCTGTGTAAAACTCCTCAAAGGGAGAACAAGGATATCTATAGATTAAAAAGATTTAATTTGGCCTACTTCTACATACAATCTTCATCTGTCTGTGCTATAATGTTAAAAAGTCTTGTGAAAGATAATTAAGAAGTTCTAAAGCTGAAATTAAGCTCAAATTGGAAAAATTTGTTATAGCTTTTGGTACCTCCCACCATGAGTTATTTTGTTATTTAGGCTACAAGACATGACAGACTATCTGACAATGCTGACTAATGAACACCTTGGTTGTGTAGCCATGCATGAAGTGAAGCTGGTGCACACAAGAAGTACATAAATCACAAGAAGTTCAGAATATTGAAGAACATTACTTTTGCTCTGTAACAAATAGGCTTTACACATAAAAATGCTTACTGTTTATGCTTACTTTTAGTGTTGTAATATGCACTAAACTTTTATAGTTTTTCTCTCCCATTTAACATATGAATTACACAAATAATCTGTAATTTGGCTAATTGTATGGAGAACAGATAGTTTGGATTGCTAAAGGTTTAAGTCTTTTAGGGCTTTTGAAAATGTATATATTGCAACTACATAATTTGGATTGTATTTACATACAATTAATTGGAGGAAAAAACAAACAAAAAAAAACAAAAAGGTCCCCTATTTATTAGATCTTAAGAGAAGGAGAAAGTTGGCTGGTAAATCGTCAGAAGAAACCTGCATATCACTTACATCATCTTGACTCTTGTTTCTTTTTGCTAGCTTACATCATTATATCTGGTAGAATATTGTAACTCATATTTATTTGCTATATCATTGCTTAATGCAAGACATATATTTTACAAAGAGAAGGGATCATGAATGATTTCTTAATCAGCCAGTTTTTGTAACTTAAGCGTTCAGTCAGTCACCCCCTTGAGAGATTTTTTTTTCCAGTGAATATCTATTAACTCTGTAAATAAGAGCCTCCTGCACACCTGTCATTTGAAATTTATGTAAATATGTGTACCACTATCTTCATAGTAGGGCTGAAACCTTTGGAATGTAATTATGGTTCCACATAGAACATATAAAGAATCTTTAAATGAAACTTGTCTGGTTCCTGAATGATTCAGGAGATACTAGAAACTCTGCTGTGCTCTTCCCAAGGAGTTGAGTATATCCAGATGCCAGTTTCTGCAATGGTTCATGCATATTCATTCTACAAATTATTCATCATTACTTTGGAGATATAGTGTTTATAAGTACTGTTGGCAATATGCACAATGCATTTTATATAGTAAGGTCCAGATCTCCGTACAGCACCATCTTAAGTTCTGTTTATGGCATTTTCTGATGTCTTCCTTCTTATGACTGAGACATCCTTGTGTGATTAAAAATAAATAGATTGATGATAGATAGATAGATAGATAGATAGATAGATAGATAAATGCATTATTTATATTCCTTATCAATGAACCATAGATTTGAAAAGATCCAAAAGGAAGCTTGTGTTTTTAACTTCTAGCACATCTGCGTCATTTACATGATCCTGTGTGTATCAGCAAGGTTATAAGTCAATGCAGAATCCTCATGAGAAATTGCAGAAGATCTTGCTGAGGTCTCAAAGATCACCACTGTTGCAAGACATTAATATTGTTTAGGAGAATATATAAACATTCTTTTATTTTAGGGCTGATGGTTTTGGTTTGACCCACATTGCCCCTTTGCTCAACAAATCTTTTTACTGCAAATATGCCTATGCCATCCTCTCTCTATTTAATGCTAGTATTTATTTATTCATTTTTATAATAGCTGCTTTAAAGATGAATGTTCCATGGGAACTTGGAAAGTCTCTATAAGCACTTTAGAAAACAGAAATTTTCTGACAATGCATAGCTCATCTATTACCTCTTTTTTTTAGAAGCCTTTTTAGAAAACACAGTCAAATCATTTATTTCATTTTAAGTGGAATAGAGAAAGATTCATCAGAAAAAGATATCAATTAAATAAATCCTTGAAGAAAATTCAAGTCCATGGGGCCACATGATATCCATCCTAGAGCTTTGAAAGAGATGGTTGATGTGGTTGCCAAGCCTCTCTCTCTATCATGGCTGTCTGGTGAAGTCCCTGATGATTGGAAAAAGGGAAACATTACTCCTATTTTTAAGAAAGGGAGAAAGGAAGAATCAGGGAACTACAGGCTGGTGATCCTCACCTCTTTGCCTGGGAAGATCACAAAGCAGATCCTCCTAGAAGCTATGTTAAGGCACATATGAGATAAAGAGGTGATTTGAGACAGTCAGCATGTTTTCACCAAGGGCAGATTGTGCCTGACCAATCTGATGGCGTTCTATGATGGAGTGATGGCTTCAGTGGTTAGGGGAAGAGTGGTGGATGTCATCTCCCTGGACTTCTCCAAGGCCTTTGACATGGTCCCTCACCACATCCTTCTCTCTAAATTGGAGAGGTACAGATTTGAAGGATGGACTGTTCAATGGATTAGGAATTGGCTGGCTGGACGCAGCCAAAGCATTGTGATCAATGGTTCTGTGTCAGGGTGGAGACTGGTCACAAGCAACGTCCCTCAGGGGTCAGTCTTGAGACCAGTGATCTTCAACATCTTCCAGTATTTGAAGAGAGCAAATAAACAGGAGGGGGAACAGCTGTTTACGAGGGTGGATAGTCACAGGACAACGGGAGTTGGTTTTAAACTAAGACAGGGGAGGTTTTGGTTAGATATTAGGAGGAAGTTCTTCACACAGAAGGTAGAGAGGCACTGGAACAGGTTGCCCAAGGAGGTTGTGGACGCCCTATCCCTGGAGGCATTCAAGTCCAGTCTGGATGTGGCCCTGGGCAACCTGGTCTAGTGGCTGGTGACCCTGCACAGAGTAGGGGGTTAAAACTTGATCATTGTGGTCCTTTTCGACTCAGGCCATTGTATGTTTCTATTCTAAAATCTACTGTTTACAATGACACAGCTGCAATCAAAATGTGCACAATAGTATTCTTATTGTTTTTTATTTTTAGCGCAACTGGTTCATTTCACCCAGAGTCTTTTCAGTTTCTAACCCCAGTAGCCCTAACACTATGGTTTGTTTGATATTTATTAGATTAAAATTTCTTACTATGTTAAGAGGGATCTGGAGCTTGTCCCAGTATGAGAAAAGGCTAAGGGACCTGGGATTCTTCAGCTTGGAGAAGAGGAGGCTGAGAGAGGACCTCATCACTGTTTATAAAATCTGAATTGAAGGAGTTAAATGAACGGGGCCAGGCTCTTTTCAGTGGTGTGCAGAAACAGAAAAAGGGGTAAGGACAAAAACTACAACACAAGAAGTTCCAAAAAAAATTTATGATGGGGGTGACAGACCTCTGAAACAGGCTATTGAGAAAGGTAGTGGTATCTCCTTTTATGGAGATAATTAAGACTCACTTGGGCACCTTCTTGTGCAACCTGCTTTAGGAAATCTACTTTAGCTGGGAGTTGAACTACATGATATCCAGAGGTCCCTTCTAATCCCTACATATAGTTCCATTGTTCTGTGAAGGAATTTTTTCCTGCTTACATTTTCTCTAGTCATTTTCTTTCCATATTATTTTTTGCGTGTTATTGTCATGAAGTGAAGAGTCTTTAAGAGACATGAAGTCTCTTACAAAAAGTCAACTAGCATTTATAGTATTCTTTTCTAGAACTTCAGTGTGCTCAGAAATCTGCAACATTTTCTAAGGTGTGTTAGTGAGAAAACTGTTACAAACTCTTGACAAAATTGTTTAGTGAGTTTAGGTCTTGTCCTATCACTGAGTACTAACAAGCAGCTTGATTTCATGATAATTTCACTTCAAAAAAAAAAAAAGTATCTCTACATGCATGTAACATGATGATTTATTAAAATGTATGTTGATGTGATATAAAAGGACAAGAACTGAGAAATCCAGTCCTACTACCAACATTTGAATTAATAGTATTTAAATGTAATGTCCCTCTTAATCTTTCAATTACTTCTTTGAGGATATTATCATATATTTTGAAAGATTCTCATAGAAAATTTTCCATCCAGTCCAATAGTACTTTATTTTTCTCTAATCTTGGTTTTTTCTTAGGTCTGCATATATAATTCTCTTTTAATATGGATCCTTTTAACATTTTGAAATCTCATTTTTTTTATCTTTGCTCTTCCTAATTCTGATTATTCCCATTGCACTTCTTCATATTTTCTTTCTTTTATTAATTCTAATTTACTGAAACAGGAGACCAGATTTCTATGCAGTGTATTGGAGAAAGCACAATGGATTTATACCATGGCAAATTTTTGTGTGTATGTTTGTTCTCTATCTAGTTTCTAGTAATTGCTAATAATCAGCTCTGCTTTTGGACTACTTCCAAACACTGCAATGGAACTGCCCATGTCTCAGAGATCTTTTCCTTGTAACTACTGCACATTTTCTTTCTAATTAAAGATTGTTTGTTTGCTTGTTATTTTGTTTGCTTTATTCATGAACATAACCTGATATTTTTGACACTGAATTTCACTTAGCATTTTGCATTGTGGCCCTGTAGTAATTGTATGTGGTTCTTCTGTAACTCATATTTGTTTTTATTTTTACAAATGTGAACTACATATTCTGTCAACTTTTTTTCATTGCCTTCCCCTTTTTAAGACTTTATTAGTATTTTCAAGGGCACAGACATTAGAACCAGTCCCTGCAGATCTCCACTGGTGATCTCCCTACACTGTGAAACCCGCCTAATTATTTCTATTCCTGATTTGAAGTCTGATAGCCCATCATTAACTTGCAAGATAAATGCTTTTCTTCATTTATGCTCTTGTGTCTCTTAAACCTTTGAGTGAAGAATATTGTGAAGTACCCTTTAGTACTTCACACTTTAGTTACACTTTTTGACACAGTCTCTCTTGTCCACACATTTTTTTGACTCCTGTGAAAATGGGTTTTATTCAGAACTTATTAGAACCACACCGAAATCTTTAATTCTGGGCTATGTTGATTTGTTTTCCTGGTTAGCATTGTACAGGTCATCCACAAAGTGTCTTAAAAATGAAAATAAAAAAACCAAGTTCCTCCTCACGTTCAAAGAAAGAAGAATAAATTTGTATGTTACCTTTCATCCTATGGTACTAGGGCAGTTATAAATAAAAAGTTATCAGTACACTTAAATGTGACAGCATAGCTATTTCATACTCAAGTTTATTTACAACTCTTGATGGAGAAACAACTGGCTGTATCAATTTGTTACTGTTCATTTTGTTGAGTTATGCTAAAACGTGCACACTGCAATTTCGGACACATTCTCTGATGGGCCTCATGTGAAGAAACACTAGTGTAGCAGACATGAATGTGAAAGAATTCACTACTTTTCCTTCTATGCCTAAGTTTTTACTCACTTATTTCACTGTTTCATGGTCTACTGACAATCAGACTCTTAGTCAGGCATCTTGCATCAATGGATTTTTTGATGGATGTTTTTCCCCTAGCAGGATTTCTCTTTTTTTTTTTTTTTTTTTCTTTCTTTCTTCTTTTTGACTCGTGATTTTGATCCTTTTATATTTTATTTCCCATTTTAATTTTTCTATTTTTTCATATGGGCATTACTTTAGTTTTTTTTGAAGGATATTTTCGCACTTCAAATAGATTTTTGTGCTCTTCCACTTCACTATATTTTTAAAGTATTTTCACAGCTGGTCTTCATTTCTCTTGTCATCTCTAAGCAATCTCCACACATGCAACAATTTTGTCCTTTTTGCTGTACCTAATTAGATCCTTTAAGGTCAATAAAGAAGTTAAGTCTTTGGTATATTGTTGTGTTTTGGTACATGAGTAACATATTCAAACATTTGAATTAGGTGTCTCCTCCTCCTTTAGAATAAGAGTCTTTTCTCCTTTAAGGATTTCCTAACTGGAATCTTCACAAAGCACTAATTTATGTTGCCTGAAAAAATAGCATGTCCTGCTGGAGAAGTTTTCTCAATCTAGGTGAGATCTATAAAGTTATTGCTATAACAGATTTAATTCCCTTGCAGTTTCTGTGGCCTCTTATCACATTACAGTCACTATTGTTATTTTCTTTGTACAGTTACTAATGTATTATACCTTGTGTACTGAAGTTCACAATTTCAGCCCCTGTGAGTTCTTCCAGTACATGAAAGCAGAATTATTCTTTTAAGGTTTGTGTATACTCTTAATATGTAGTATCAGTGTTCCACTACTTCGATTTTTTACACGTAAGATTGTGTAATACTATATATTAAGACATAAATTACTGAATTTATAATGTTCTTTTTGTGTTAAAATTTGCACTAATATCTATAAGGTTGCTATTTTTTTTACTACCATTGTACTTCATGAGTCTTAGGATTCCTTCTAAATGGGAACACTGAGTGCAATTCCTTTCCAGTGCCTTTTTTTTTCCTTATGATTAAGTCTCTAAGCTTAGATGATTGCTTTAAAATAAATGCAAAACTTTTAGATGAGCTGTGCACATGACTAAGAACTGGATAAATGCTTTTTATCCTCAGGATCTGACTGTATGTGTCCTATTAATAGAATACAATATTTTAGGATACGTTACTTATGATTAGTGCTGAAACTTGAACCGGTGTTATTCTATTCCAGAGACATGCTCACACTACAGATCTGCTGATTTTGCAAAGTAAATGTTCTACTTATTGTAGTATTGTAAATTCAAATATTACACTAGGTTTTCCTAAACAAAAACAAGATGTTTGGGACATTATTCCTGATATTTTACCTCTGCCTATCCCTTCAACAATAACAAAAACTGAATCAAAAGTTTACTGATAACATATGCACATATTGGATGGAAAAAGAAACAAGGAGGAAAGCATCTTTAAACCTTATGATGGGATACACAACATTAATGGCAGGACTTGGCTCCAATATGTGATGGATCAACATTAATAATATTCATTTATACATTGAAAACTGATTGAAGTGAGTATAGATTTACCTTGTTCCAGATTAGCCTTGCCTGTCAGTTTTTTGGGGTTTAGGTTTTAAAGGCATTTTTACTTCACAGTTCTGAGGCTGTCAAATCTGAATTTGATCATTTCCATAACAGCAATTGCATCTATTTGCATTCTAAAACGTAGTGAGCTTTATGCTGATTAAGGTTTTTGAGGATATAAATAAAAATGCCTAGATGATTAATAACAGAAATGTTCAATTCTTTTTTTTTCCTTTCTTTTTTTTAATATCATGTAAGTATATCTTAATATAGCCTAAGTTACCTTTAGAAATGTTTAACAGGAGATAAAAAGTTAATCAAAAATTATCTTCATTCATGTTTATCAGGACAGTGGTTGTTCATCATTTCTTACTTAAACCAGGACAGGCAAAATCTAGGCAATCATAAGCATATTTTTTATAAATCACCCTCTGAGATGAAAAGCAAAGAACATACAAGTGATTCTTCAAGCTTCATGAAGATTTAGATAAATCTCCAGGGGAATAGCTTATAAGAATAGCATTGTCAACTGATAAAATTCCTCCTCTGTGAAGATATAAATGACAAGATACGAAGGCATAGTTTTCAACTTTCGTTGAAAAACTTCATGGTCAAATCAAAAATTACAAAGGCTTCCCAAGGTGGAAGATCACTAGGTTGCTACAATACCACAAAGAAATGGAAAGACCTCAGGTTACTTCTAGCTCTCTCGTAAGCTTTCATACTCTGGGCTACAACCTATGCTATGTCTATATGGCCTGTTAAAGAAGGAGATAGAAACAAAGCTATGGGCCATTACCCTGGTTTGTGTTTCACATTAGTGATAAGAGGGATATATTCAACTGTCTTATTGCATTTACTTTTGTCTTATATAGGAACACAGCATAAACCTCCATCATAAACATATTTGTTTTGATATTTTATTATTACTTTGTGAAAAGTTATTTTGCTACCAGGATATTTATAACTGAACAGTACACGCTAGTTTTTCATTAGCTAATACATGATAGATAGCAGGTGTAGCATGCTACAGGCTTATCTGTTCACATGCTCACCATCAGCCTCCATTGCTTCAAATGGCTGAAATTCAGTTGTGCTCACACTTTCTGTGTGTGAGGGATTAAAGGGGTACCTAATTTTTTATGAAGATCAGTATTATCTTTACTTCTTCGTGAATCATTGAGTCATTCTTACTATCTCAACAGCTTCTCTCTGTTGTAACTTATCTTGTAAGGCTTCAGGTTATGTATTCCTTTACTGCCCAACAGAAGTTCTTTTTTTTTCTTTTTCTCTGCAAAAAAAAAACCAAATTAGCATAGCTGAGATTCACTAATATGGCCTTTAGTTCACAGAGTCTTGACACTTAACATGGTTCACTGTAAAGCTACCCTACCAGTGATCTTGCCTACCTTCTCTGGACAATGTTAGTAGTGTAAGGGTACAGTCAGCAAGTAGTGGCACACAATGGCAGTGCATGAACACTTGGGCTTTTTTCTCTGCAATGCTCTAGAATTAATATATGGAAATTTTATCTTTAAAAATTTGTATTTTTATCTTAATAATGTTTACATACTAAAATGAGTCTTTCTAGTGGATGCTATATTTTGCTTATAATCTTTCTTAGGTCCTTGTTTGTAATCAGAAGCAATATTTTTTATCCAGTTTGTTACAATGATCTGAAGATATTTTCTTTAGCTTGTGTCAAGATTTTCAGTTCTATAATGTTCAAAATAATCTGTTAAATTTCAGTGCTATTAGAAGTCAATGAATATCATGAATGGTGGAAGGTTTATAACCTTTATTAAGCGTTACAGAAATATCTGTATTTTTGCTTTACTGATCACCACACTATACTTAAAACCTTGGAAATATATTTCAATTACACTGTGAGACAAAAGATGTGCCAAGCCCAGACAAAAGTCTTCTCCTTCCAAACCATACCAGTGTAGGTGGTTTCTGTAACAGTTCCATGGCTGGCACAAACATTCCAACAGAAAATATTTGGTACTAACTGCAATGTAAAACTATCTAAGAATAAATGTATTGTGACTTGGATCATAAGATAAAATTTTCTATGCATGCAGGCAAAATGAAGTAATGACAGAGTTCACAAAACCTATTCTCTTCTTAAGATTGCTGTTTGAACTTGTTTTTTAGGAGGACTCTTAAAAATTTAAACTTGGCAGTGCAAGAAATTTCACACATTTTATCTGTAAACTGTCAATTGCAATTGAACAATGCTCACAGTCTTCTACAGTGTTCTGTTCATGAGGATACTAAAATGAGATCTCTGGGTCATCAGACCATAATACTTATATTAGCAACATAAAATTGTACATTTCAAGTTAATGGTTACTGGAATGCAGATTTTCTACATAGTACACTAGGTATTGTACTGAGAGACCAAAAAGCCTGAACTTTCTGCACTACAAAATTTCTCATTTTTAAATGCAAATGAAACATTTCCACCAGGAGAGCAATAGGGCAAAACCATTACAGTTATAACACTTTCCTGTAGAAGTATAGAAAAGAATATCCTTGTGAAATGAAAATGCATAAATTCAGTTTCCTACAGATATAAAGTTTTCCAAGATGTGGAATACTGCTGAGATCTTTTTATTGTCAGGTGTATGAAAGTCTCAATCACTTCTATCATAGGATAATGCAATAGTTCCATTACAGTGGCTCCAATTGTTTCAAAAGAAGGAATGTAATATTTTTTCTTAGAGAAGGTTTGGGGCTCTCAGTGCTAAACAGAGAAATGGTGCGACATTTTAATATCAGAAACAAGATTTAAGGCATTATTTTTTGTATTGCATTTCCTTTTGGTAGCCTCACAGAACTTTTTGTTAGAGATTTTGTTCGTACATATTTGTCCACATAGACAGAAGGCTATACCTGTGTAAACAGTGCATGAATGTGGCCCTCAGTGTGGTGAAGTGTCAGACAGTACTCCATACTTCATTAGTGTTCCCATTTTAGCCAAACTCTATCTACATGGAAGACAATCCTAAAAATTCATGTATTGTTTTAAATGTTTAAAGAGGTGGATCACTGCAAGATACTTTTTAGAATGTCTGCACAGAATTTTAAATCTTCTGTATCGTTGACAAGTTGAGTCAATGCACTAACAGGGATGTGGGCGGTACTCGGTGTGGGTGGTACTTGGGCTAAGGTGGGTGGTAGTTACAGAGGCTGGTTCTGGGAGGTGCTTAACGGGTCACGGGTTCACTGGGCGGTCACATGTCACGGTATATAGGCAGCTGTTGCACAGCAATAAATCGGCACTTGAGCTACATCCTATGCATGCGTCTTTCATGTCCCTGTGCTGGGTAGGGGTGCAGACGGGAGGCGTGCTGGTAAGGTGTTGTTAACCGGACTGGGATTGCGTGAAGGTTAGCAACAAGGGATTCCTATTGCTTGCAGGAATTACTTGTAAAAGAAGTTCAAAAAAATAAGGACCACATACATCACAAATGTATTTAGCCTCTGTTGTACGTCTTCTTATCAAAAAAACTGTAAGGAAAGAACTGTGTTTTCACACATTTCTACTAACTTCTCATACCATTTAGATTGGATTCTTATACAGTAAGAAATTATCATTGTGAATTAAACCAATGAAATATTGCTTGTTAATATACATACATCTCACAGCAAGGTTACTCTATATATCCTATAGCAGACTCAGGAAAAAATGAGTAGGATAAATAGATTATTTTAAAGAAACAAAATGTGAAGTGTATGGTGTGTAGAACACAAATAGTCAAATCCCCATTTATTATTAATCAGTATGATTCCTAGAATCGAAAGTATGTATGCCAACTTGGTTCAGTTAATCATAGAATCATAGAATCACCAAGGTTGGAAAAGATCTACAAGATTATCCAGTCTAACCATATCACCAACAGCTCTCACTAAACCATGTCCCTCAACACAACATCTAAATGTTCCTTAAACACCTCCAGGCTTGGTGAACCCATCACCACCCTGGGCAGCCCATTCCAGGGCTTGACCACTCCTTCAGAAAAATAGTGTCTCCTGATGCCCAGCCTCAATCTCCCCTGGAGCAATTTCAGGCCATTTCCTCTAGTCCTACCACTAGTTACATGAGAGAAGAAGCCAAACCCCAGCTCACTACAACCTCTCTTCAGGTGGTTTGAATATCCCCCCCACATCCCCCTGTGCCATATGGGGTGATAGAGTGCGAGGAGGAGAACAATAAGATCTCCCCTGAGCCTCCTCTTCTCCAGACTGAACAATCCCAGCTCCCTCAGTTACTTCATACAAGTTCCAGTTCTAGGGCCTTGATGTCTTTCTTGCTGTGAGAAGCCCAAAATTGTACGCAGTACTCGAAGTCAGGTGAGTTCCCGAACGACTGGAGGAAGGGTCATGTCACTCCCATATACAAGAAGGGGAGCAGGGAGGACCCGGGGAACTACAGGCCGGTGAGTCTCACCTCCGTGCCTGAGAAGATCATGGAACAGATCCTCCTGGACAACATGCTTGGTCACATAAAGAATGAGCATGTGATCCGAGACAGCCAGCACGGCTTCACCAAAGGAAGGTCATGCCTAACTAATCTTGTGGCCTTCTATGATGGAGTGACGGCATTGGTGGAAGAAGGGAAGGCGACCGATGTCATTTACCTGGACCTGAGCAAGGCCTTTGACATGGTCCCCCACCACATCCTCATCTCCAAATTGGAGGGAAGTGGATTTGATGGGTGGACGACCCGATGGATAAGCAATTGGTTGAAAGGCCGCAGACAGAGGGTGGTGGTCAATGGCTCTATGTCCAGGTGGAGGCCGGTAACAAGTGGTGTCCCCCAAGGGTCTGTCTTGGGACCGGTGCTCTTTAACATCTTTATTAATGACATCGATGAGGGAATTGAGTGCACCCTCAGCAAGTTTGCTGACGACACCAAGCTGAGTGGTGCGGTTGATACGGTGGAAGGAAGGGATGCCATTCAGAGGGACCTCGACAGGCTGGAGGGCTGGGCTCGGGTGAACCTGATGAGGTTCAACACGGCAAAGTGCAAGGTTTTGCATTTGGGCCGGAAGAACCCCAGGCACCTGTACAGGCTGGGAGGAGCGGTCCTTGAGAGCAGCTCGGCAGAGCAGGACCTGGGGGTCCTGATGGACGAGAGACTGAATATGAGCCAGCAGTGCGCTCTGGCAGCTCGAAAGGCAAATGGGATCATGGGCTCTATCAGGAGAGGGGCGGCCAGCAGGGACAGGGAGGTGATTGTCCCTCTCTACTCGGCTCTTGTGAGGTCCCATCTGGAATACTGTGTCCAGGTGTGGAGCCCTCAGTACAAGAAAGACATTGAGATTTTGGAAAGGGTCCAGAGGAGGGCAACTAAGATGATCAGGGGGCTGGAGCACCTCCCCTATGAGAACAGGCTGAGGGAGTTGGGCTTGTTCAGCCTGGAGAAGAGAAGGCTGCGGGGTGACCTCATTGCAGCCTATCAATACCTGAAGGGAACCTACACCCAGGAGGGGAGTAAACTCTTCAAAAGGGCTGATAACAGCAGGACTAGGGGAAATGGATTTAAGTTGAAGGAGGGAAGATTTAGGTTGGATGTTAGGGGGAAGTTCTTTACTAGGAGAGTGGTTAGGCCCTGGAACGGGCTGCCCAGGGAGGTTGTGGATGCCCAGTCCTTGGACGTGTTTAAGGCCAGGTTGGACGGGGTCCTGGGCAACCTGATCTGAATGTGTATGTTTGGTGGCCCTGCTAGGCAGGGGGGTTGGAACTACATGATCCTTGGGGTCCCTTCCAACCCGGGTGATTCTGTGATTCTGTGTGTGATTCTGTGAAGTGCAGCCTCATCAGTGTTGATACAGAGGGACAATTATACTTCCCTGCTCTTGCTGACAACAGTGTTTCTGATACAAACCAGGATGCCATTGGCATTCTTGGCCATCTGGGCACGTTTCTGATTCATGTTCAGCCAAGCATAGACCAGTATCTCCAGGCCTGTTTCCTCTACACAGTCTTCCAGCCACTTTCCCTAAGCCAGTAGTATTGCTTGGGGTTGCTGTGACCAACATTCAGGACCCATTATTTGTCCTGTTGAACATCATCCCATTGGCTTCAGCCCATTGATTCATCTCTGTTATGCCTTGCTACTCCAAGGCAGATCAACACTTCCTACTCACTTGGAGTTATCTGCAAACTTACTCAGTGCCCTCATCCAGGTCATCAATAAAGATATTGAAGAGGACAGGTGCCAGCACCAACCCCTAAAGAATACCACTCATGATTGATTGCCAGCTGGATTTAACTTCATTCACCACCACTCTCTGGGCCTTTGTCCTCCAGCCAGTTCTTTATCCAGTAAAGAGTGTACCTGTCCAAGCCACAGGCTAACAGCTTCTGCAGGAGAATACTGTGGGAGGCAGTGTTGAAAGCTTTGCTGAAGCCTTTCCCTCATCCACCAGGTGCATCACTCAATCTCAGGAGATCAGATTGGTCAAGCAGGACCTGCCCTTCATGATCCCGTACTGGCTAGGCCTCCCCCTCCCCCTCTTCCGCTCCCCCTCCCTCTCCTTTCCCCTCTCCCCCTCCCTTCCCCTTCCCCCCCCCTTTTTTTTTTTTTTTTTTTTTTGGTGTATGTGTATGTATGTGTGTGGTGTGTGTGTAACTATAAGGAATATCCCTAGTGCTGGCTCCAGTACTGGTCGTCTCTCTCACTCTCTTTTTTCTCTTAAGAAAGGCTTACCTGAATACCGTATAAACCTGCACAGCTTAGCTAGATATAACTGTGAGAGGACCAAAGCATATAGGATAACAGTTTTGAAGAAATATCCTATTAAAGTTGATGTTTTCCTCTTGAAAAGGAGGAATAACCTTGAGTGTCATTTCACTTTAATCTGGGGGGATTTGCAAATTTCATTCCCCATGTAGGACGTGACAAACACTATCAAGAAGGTAATGAACCTCAGAAAGGAATGTACAAAATTTAGAATTAGAAATCAAGCAAAAAATAAGAAAACAACTACAACAAAGACAAGTTTAAATGATCTATTTTAAGACTTGAAAAGGTTAAGTAGGGGAGTGCAGGTATTGTACTTAGGTTAGCAGCTATTAGTTCTCTAATTAGGGACCCATAAAAGGTCATTCTGAAGTTAAAGTCTGTTGATTATATATTTAATTATTTGAGTACAGTCTGTACTGTGAAAGATTATGGCAAATTCTAAAACCACAGAGCAACAGCAGAGGAAATAAACTCAAAGTAAGGCAAATTATACAGACGCTATTGAGCTATTCATGCAAACCCAGTAATCCTTTGCAACTGTAAATCCTCTGATAATTTCTTGAAGTAGTTTTGAGAGTCAACAAAACAAAAGACTAATAATGCTTTGAAAAGAAACAAAAGCCATCTAACCACAAAAAAAAAAAAAAAAAAGAAAAAAATCTGAAAATCAAAGCTGTCTGAAAACCTTTTTTCCAGCATCCTAAGGTAATATATTTCATTCCAGTGTTCCCCAGTGCACTGTTTCAGTAAGTGATATATTTTAGAATAGGTTGCTCTCGGCTATATTTTGAAACCAAATCTGTGACTGCTCCTATCCCTTTCTTAGCTATTGACTTCTCCATGCCCAGAACTACACAGCTGAGTTGCTTGATGAGTGCTGTATTTTGCAGTTTACAGCACTACAGGAAAGTAAAATGCATGGACTTTAATTTATGATTCATAAGCAAAGTCATAGTGTGATTTGTTATGGTGCAATTGTTTGTAAAAAAGGCATCAGGGACTCGGGGTTCTTGCTGGATGTGTCACTGGTAATGTTCACACTACAATTCTGCTTACAGGTCTACCATGCATAGCTTCATATTATGACTTTCTAAAGTCTCAATTAGGCTTTTGATTCATTTTTGTTGTCTTTTCACTCTTTATCATTACATAGATGTGGTAACAACAAATATGTATTAGCTGAACAGCCTAATTCAAGAGACACTAAAGCATTAGATAGATTTCTTCTCAGTCCAGTTGTTTCTTAACATTTATTGCTAATTTTATAGAAGATGAATAAGGGTTTACATGCTCATTTTCACATTTTGATTTTGATTTTCTTTTCCTCTTAATTTAAAAATCAACAGTGAAATTATTTATAAAGTAGGAGGAGGTGAAGTGTCTTCACAACTTTATTATTTTGATTTGTTCTTTAATGTATTCTGGGCTTAAAATCATATACGGCAAGATTTACCATGGAGTTTTTTGTTTTGTTTTGTTTTTTAATTTGTGTTACAGTAGCCCACTGAAAGAGTTATAATAGAAACATTGATGGGTATTTAACTATTACGCTAGTAGCAGACTTGTTATAATAATTGGATTTGGGGTGAAATGCAAAGCTAAATTCACAGATTGTCTCTGCCTTGGGGGAACCATTCATTTCTTCCTGAAACAACTAAGCAAGTTTTAGCATCATAATAGGAAAAAGATACTAAAAGAAATGAACGGTTCCACATCTATTATGTCCAAGAAAGCATTTGTTACTTGATAGATTTGTTGACGTATGAATTGAAGCTCAAATCTGGGAATCATTACCCCCACCAAAATATGTATATATTGTAATATATATATATATATATTACATATAGTATATAGTATATATACATATAGTATATAGTATATATATGTAATATATATATATATTGAAAACTTCATTTTTTTAATTAAGTGTAAAAGTGAAAGTTGATATCTGACACAAGTAGTTTTTATTGGATTATGTGCTAGAGTGTTACATTAAACAAAAACATCCAAATAAAACTGAAGAAATGAACTTAGAAAAAAACTTATCTTGCAGATCTTTTTTTTCTTTTTTCTGTCCTGTGTTCTAATTCAATTAAAAACACCTCTGGACCTTTTTTTCTGTTACTGGTTTTGTCAGCTCTTGATAACATCTTAATGTTTATGCAAGTAAATGAAATTGTTTCATTCTGACAAAGAACTAAATAAGATAAAGTCATAAACAAATTTTACATGGAAGCAATATCAATATTACCTGTGATACCACAGAAAAGGAGAAGGACCTGCACATCTCAAGACATTTTTCAATGTTAGGCCCTCTTCCAGATTGCAGCAGTTGTACATATCTGGTTGTTTCTTATACTCATTGAGCTGCCTTATCCATAGCTACTTTTTAAATGACAATTTTTAACATATACCTGAACTACAAATATTTGCCAGGTCAGATTTAGAATTCGACTCAATGGACTTAAGTCTTCCAAGCATCTCAACATCCTGCTTTAATTTAAGAAAATGCGTCTTCATCAAATTAAGGGATGAAATTTGATTTTTTTTTCTTTTACAAAACCATAGTTAACATGACCCAAACTGTGATGTTCAATTATCAGTCAGACTCAATATAACCCTTTTTTTTAAGGTATAATCAGCCTTCTTTAAAAGCTATGCTTGGGCAACGGCAACCACTGAAATAAAGTAGAATTTATGTAAAGGTACCTGCATCAGAAATTTTTTTACAGGACTTTACATTTTTAAGTGTGTTTGAACAGAAGAAGTGCTTTAATGACCTTCAGTGACTTGTACAAGATCAGCTCTCTCATCCTTTACTAGACTGGCAACTTGTCCTCCTTTCAACACGTAACTGGCATTACTCTTTCTTTGTAGTCTAAATGGTAAAATGAAAGCCTTTGCACAATCACTTTCTTATACTATACAGAAAAATATTTTCAGTGGTAACTGAAGAGTGTTGATATGAGCATGCGCTGGCTTATTACAGCTCCATAGCCCCGGGCAGACTTTGGAGTACTCGCATCTTTTTTCTTCTTTGCATGTTAAAGGAAGAGAAAGCCCTTCACCTCATTCTTTTAATATCTCACTGTGCTGTCTTCCTACATGGCTGTTGCTCATCATACTCCTGATGACATATGTGATACTCTGAGCAAACCAGCAAGGATCCTCCTCCTTATCCTGGGCAACTAGTAGGAGCAAAGACAGAAGTGGAGCTGTTTTCTCTGCGCCACTCTACCACAAGAGTCTGCCTACTTTTTATAAGTGATAATTCCAATACAGTTAGCGTAATTATTGTGAACTGAATTTTCACTCCTGATGAATCATAAAGGTATAATCTGCCTTTTTCAGTATTTTCAATTGTAAGATATGAAGTTAAATTTTGGAAATATTTCTAAGACCTACTCTTGCTTTATGTGTGTAAGACCCCGATTTCTAAAGCAGTCCCTGTGTTTCTTTTAAATACTTTTTCCCATGCATCCTAAAGATATATTCGGTCTCATGACTGTGTAGGAATTAATTGGCATCTTTCTAAATGTTTTTTCTAAGTGAGTACTGCCTTGTATCTTAAGTGTGAATTGTTGCAGCTGATGCACAGTAATTCATTAGACACATACTGCTACAGAAGATCTAGCTACAGAATTCATTATATGCTACTGTCCAACTGTAAATTGTTGACATAGTCAGTTAGCTGGTAACACAACTGAAGTTACTTTCACGTTATACTAAAATACTGCCTGTAATAAAAATAAAAAATAAAAAAAATGGCCAAAAGCTTAATAAAATCTGAAAATTTGCTCAACTGAATACTGAAAATGTAAATAAATGCATAATTATTATTCATAATGCAATATTCTTCCTTTCTTTTACTTAATATTTATTTATTTTGAGTGCAGTTTTGTTGAAAAAGCACTAACATTTTTACTTAAATTTTCCAGACTTAATATTGAACAAAGTAAGAAGGCTTACTGTAAAGAAGTTTTCCACTAGCATTCATGGAATATTTTTTTTTCTTGTTTAATATCTTTTGTTTTTCTAATGCTTTCAGTATTTGCATTGACTCTTAAATCACATCTACGTTACAGTCTCTTATCTCCTAAGTCTCTTTGGAAATGATGTTTAGTTCTCATTTATCCACGTGTTGAATCCCTTTTACAGTTTCTTTCACTGTTCTCTGATACTAACAGAAGACAGGAGCATAGAGACACATTTCATTACACTTTTTTTTCTTTTTTTTTTTTTTTTGTGAGGATTTTTTATTATTGCAAAATAGTAATAATCTGTTTCACTGATCAATGTCATCGTTAGCCATTAAAATGGTCTTTGTACATGAAATTCTTCAGCAAGATCAGTTCTACAAGAGCAATGTGTTGGTCTACAATCCCAGTCACTTTATCTACCAACACTTAAATCACCCAAAATATTTATGTTCTGAAGCAACTAACAGAATGTCACCTTTCAATATTTCTCAGAATAATAGTCTCCGTACAGATACAGAATGTGGAATACTCGCTGCAAAATATTTATTTTAACATATCAGATAATCTCTCTGATTGTTCTTTATCTTCTTAGTCTTATTTCCTACATGCAATATACTCTAAATAGAATGCTCTGATGGAGAAAAGGAGGAAGCTTTAGAGAAATGAAGTATTTATTCATTAATAATTTCTTTCTCATTTTGTTAATTTGATCCTTTGTTGAAGATCTAAGCTTCGCACCATAGAGTTCAACGAAGTAGAAAGCAGTATAACCTGAAATCTTCCCATTTCCTAAGCGTGTGTCCTTTGTTCGATTTTCCATTCTAGTGGGTTTTCTTTCTTTCTGAAAGACCTAACATTAGTAAATAGACGATTTTTTCCCATACAGTATCTTGTGCTGATAGCAAGTGTTCACACTGATTGAAGACAGAAAACAACATTTTTTATCTTGAACTAATACATACTATTCTGCTGTTTACCATATATCAATATTTTTAACATCAGCTTCTCTTCTACCATATCTTTTAGTTATAAATATGCATTCTCCTTTTTAGCAATTTTTTCCTTTGTTTGCCTTTGTAAAGGAGTTTAAGATTGCTTTCTATAATTCTAAACTGTATTGCTTCTAAATGCATTGTATTTACAGTTTTCCTTCACTTCCCAAATCATAATGTTCTGAAACAATGCAGAAACACAATCACTTTTCCTAACATGCTTACTTCAAATTGTTCAAGACTGCCAAAGTTTTCTAAGATTGTGCAGATATACTGACACTTTTTCTGCTATATATTCACATGAAAAGTTCTGCAAAAGAGGTATCTGTTCATGGAGCAAGCATTACAGATCAACAAAAAAGATGGTATAATTCCTGAGTTTATCCCTGTGTGTACACTGAGTACTCATACCAGACATATAATTTAGTAAACTACTTTTTTTTCTACAATAATGAAGAAAGTCCTTTTAAGAGGATGAATCTTTCTCAAACTGGATGTAGACAAGTCATGAAGAGAGCTTTGGTGATGACAGGATACCTTCTAATGATAAGGTTCTTAAATTTGGCACCTCAAGTAAATGATTAAATTACAGCAGGATTGGTCTTCCCCTGGACAACTAGATAATCATCTTTCTAGAAATTAAGAGTGTCTATGGTGTTCATGGTTAGCCAAGTCTTATATGTCAGTCTGTTCTTTGCTTGATTTGTAAATTGAAGGGAAGAGAAAACCTCCTGCAGCATGAGCAGCTGAAAATTCACATACTGAAGTCCCTATAAATGGGTCTTAACAGTCCAGAGGTTGGATGGGCTCTAGAAGAAAAATCTCGTGTGACAGGATCTTCATAGATTAAAAATAATGACAATAATAATAAAATAATAATAATAAAGCAAATTTTAAAAAAGGGAGAGAATAGAGGAAGAGAAGAAATAAGTAAAGAATTGTTCTTCGGAGTGTGTTAAATGCTTGGGCTGCTTGGATTAGAATTTATACCTTTCATTAATCTGCATTATATTGAATTATAAGGCAATACAAGCCATTTTAAAGCCTCTGAGTCATTTTTTAATTGTTCTGTTAATGTAGTCCTTTTACACAATATTGTTTTCTGAAAACCATATTTAACAAGCAAGGTAATGATTCAGTTTACAAGAACACACATAGAAAACCAAAGTAGTTCTTACATCTCTGCATGTGCATCTGGTTTAAACAAAGATAAATGATTCAATTTTGTCACAGGAACTTGTCATCAATAATACTATGTAAATAATCTCCATTATGATAGGTTTGGTGCATTTGCTTCCTTTGACATTTTATGAAGCAATGGTAATGAAATTTGTGAACTGCTACAGAGCTTTCTGAAGAACACTTGAGATTATTTTCAGAAGTTTATAAGGAATGCCAGTTAAATAAAAAATTATTTCTGGCACATGTTAAGAATTCCATTAAGGAACCATGAATGAGGCGTTTTTTAATATACTTCTTGTAGTAGTGCAATTTCTCCAAATAATCCATCCTAAAAAGTTTACTTCTATAAATAAAGAAAAGTTAATTGTAATCATTTTTTGGGACCTTGTTAATTAAAACCTTAATAAGAACTCATAAATTAATTAATTAAAGATGAAGCACCTTGATAAATTCTGGAATGTTTTTATATTTTCTCCTCATATGACAGCAGTTATGTTCAATTGTCTTAATCTAATGTTGCTCTGAGAGACTTAAGCACCACAAGCTTTGTCTTTTTTAGTTCCTCCTATACCATTACTGATTTATTTATTTATTTATTTATTTATTTATTTATTTTGTAGTTAAGTACTTATATTTGGTATAAAGGAATTTTAATTCATCTAGTTTCCACGAAGATTTCGTTCAAGCAGTTTTCTAGTTTTCCCTTTGTTTAAAAAGATAGCACAGCAATTTGTCCTCGAAACGTTAGACTAATCTATTTGCAGGTTTTCAACATTTGCTATTATAAATATATTGAAAATAGTGAAATGAGGAAAAGAATATCTTTAGCATGAATTTAGGAGGTAGGAGTCTACAGCTTTTAAACCAGTTCTCCTGATGAATGGCTGATACTGGAAGACCTCTGTAAAATAAGGTAGATAATACCACTCTATCAATCATGAGTGCTATAATGATTGGTTATTTAATATCAGTACATTTCTGTAAAAGTTACAGTTGCTAAATATTACTGAAGAATATTCTGGCTTAAAACATGACTTCTCATTCTACAAAGCAAGTGTGATAATGTATTGTCATGGCAATGGCTGTATCATCACAGGCTGTAGATTGATTGTACTTCTACTGTGGCATAAACTAAATGCAAGTAATTGCTGTCAGGAGAGAAAAACTTTGCTTAAATTTGAACAGCAAAAGAAAAAGCCATAAACAAAATGTAGAGAGGGAAATACATGCACTGGGGAAAGCTACTCTTTTTCAGTTAAATTATGACGTGTGAATTAGAAAAGTTTTTTCAGTCAGAAAACCTCCACTTAGCAAACTGAAGAGCATTAAGGATTTGCAGAAATGTCTCTAATGGGAACTGATATTTAAAAGCAAAGGATACCTGGGCTGATTATTTTTCTCATTAGGCAGCATCTCTAACTAAGTGAATCAGATGTTGCCTTATAACATTTCACAAAATCTGTCAAATTGAAGGATATAATCTGAAAACATACCATGAAATTAGCATAGATCCATGCTGAATTGGATTCAACAAGCATTTTCATCTTACATTAATTGACAAAAAGCAGTGCTACTGCAGCACAGAATTTTGCATGCAATTATTATTAGACAGACAAGTGAAAACATTCCGAATTACATATTTTCCTCATGTTTTGATGTCAAGTGCTACCCAAAGCAATGTCTAGGATAAGTAGAATTTTTTTTACTTAATACTGTTCAGTGCTCCCTTTAACAGCATTTTCCTCCTTTTAATAGAAAAAATGAGATTATTTCTCTGCACAGTCTCTGCAGAAAAAGAATTAAAAATACTTCTTAGGAAGAAGTGTAGAATTAGTTCAACATGCAGACTCCAATATGTCAAGCGTCATACTGTGAGGTGGCTATATAGGACATATAGCTCTAAGGCCAAAGTTAGTCTTTCTAGGTGTTTCTGCAGGGAGTGGGGAAAAAAAATGTTCAACAGATTCAGGGCTCTTGGAACAGGAGCTGCTCTGAAGATTCTTAGTGATGAACAAGTCATTAAATGCTCAAAAGTAGTCTCAAAAGAGAGAGAGAAATGAGGCTGCCTGTAGACAAAGGGACATTTAAATCTTTTGAACAGGAAAGCAGAAGAATGCCCTTGTGGTAAGATATCCTTTATCATTACACGCACTTTTTGGTCAGAAAATTTGAGTTCAAATTACTTTTCTAAATCAAGAAACAAAGTAAATCTGTTGTCTGTTTTACAAACTGTGAATATTCAGTGAGGTGGTTGTTGTTTTATGTATGTGACTGGCATCAGAGCAGTCAACAGAGAATTTATGTGACTACTTTGCTGGTGCTAGTACTTGTCAGCAAAGTATCTAATATCTAGGAACCCTAGATAAATGAGCACATCTCTCTTTTGATGTGCTTGATTTGATGTGCTATCCAAGCATGTGAATGGTATACATCTGGGCAAACAAAGCTGTAGCAGCCTATCTCTCATAACTTCTTGAGTCCCTTCAACTTCAGGTCTCCTTAGCTGTCTTCAGATTTGATACAAGAAATTGGTAGTTGAAGTGGGAGCTAGTTATGAGATTATTGTTGATATTTTTCATAGTGCTGATAGTTATCATTTATTAGGCAAATGCACTTTCTGCATTTAAATCTTCAACAAAGCTCCAAGCTCTAGCTGAGCTTCATATAGAGTTACTGGGAGAGGTGCTAGATTTTTGTTATATTGTTATTACTGTTCAATTATTTATTGTACTTTATTCCCTTTAGTATGTGAAGAAAACCATTCTTGCTAAATTCTAACATTCTAGAATTAAACAGACAACACACTACACAGTGGACTTTTAACAGATTCAGTGAAGCATGACACTGAGTTTCCTTGCAGTTGGGTTTTAGCATAATTCACTCACACTGAATAATCACCAGAGTTAAAAAATTGGTACCGTAGTCCAACTCTCCCTTATCTCTTCTAATTTATGCACCTTCTGTAGCAGAGATTGATAAAATTTTACACATAATGCCCAAGCAACCATCTCATGTGATTTCCTATCAAATCAGACTTTGAATTTTGTTAATTTTCAATTTTTTTTTTTTTTTTTTTTTTGAATAAAAATGAAACTGAGCTGAGGCAAAACATCCTCCATTCTCCCAGCATGTTTGTGGTTTCCTCTTATAGAAGGTATAGAAGGAATCATAATATCTCATATCAAGCAGAAAGGAAATGACTAGAATTGTGAAAGGTCAATCCCCACTGTTTCATATATCGATATTATGCTTAATGCATGAAAAAACATGTGAAAGGAAAAGTAATTATCAGAGAAACATTTCAGATTATCGCAGTTCTTATAAAATAATTAAAAGCTCTGTTTACTCCAATCAGATACTGTGCTGATGGTATTCTACCATGATGGCATCTATGATTTTAAATATAGATAGATAGATAGATTTTTAATGTAGGTGGCATTTATAAAACTTTGGCACAAACTGTGCTGAGTTTAAAAGCAGCATGTGCCCTTTGTAAAGAAAAAAAGTTCATGGCAGTAGCAACAAATATTATCAATAGTAGGGAAACAGAATAATTAAAAGATAACTAAAGATAATTAAATGATAGCAAATCACAGAATCACAGAATCACAGAATTGTAGGGGTTGGAAGGGACCTCATATACTCAAGTACTAACCTGATGGGCTTTAGGCTAAGTGAAATAATTAATCTTGATACATGGGATATGATAAGGGCTTTTCAATGTATACTCTTTTGCTATCTTGCTATTATGAAATCACATCCTTATATGCAGGAAATAATTGGGCTAAAGTTAAATGTTCATATTAGACTCGTTCTGTCACTAGTGCAGTTAGTTTTATCGTGAAAGGTGAATTTTACACAGCAAGCAGGAAGAATAGATATATTAATTAGCTATGAAACTTCTGAGGCTCCCACATAAACAGAAAACGAGATCCTCCTCATCTTTTCTCAGGGTTGCAGGAAGGGGAAGTCAATGACTAATGAAAGATGCTGCAGTGATTAGTTGAGACCCTTCAGACATGAAAGTTCCATGAACAGCAAAAATACATTAATCCTCTTCCTGTTTCTGACCTGGTATCCCACAGGGATCAATACTTGGATGCTTGTACTGACACTTTTTAATACCATCATCGGTGACATCAACACAGGGATTGAGTGCATCCTCAGCAAGTTAGTTGATGACACTAAGCTGTGTGGTGCAGTCAACAGACTCAAGGGACAGGATGCCATCCAGAGAGACCTATTCAGGCTTGAATAGCAGGCCCAGGGAAACCTCATGAGGTTCAACAAACCCAAGTACATGTTCTTGCACTTGAGTCATGGCAACCTCCACTATTAGTACAAGCTGGGAGATGAAAGGACAGCACTAATGAAAAGGACTTGGAGGTACCACTGGATGGCAAGCTGCTCATGAGACAGCAATGTGCCCTTGCAGCCCAGAAAGCCAACCACATCCTGGGGTACATGAACAGAAGCATGGCCAGCAGGGAAAGGGAGGTGATCCTGCCTCTATACTCTGCTCTGGTGAGATCTCACCTGGAGCTGCAACCAGATGAGGAGTCCTCAGTAAACACAGACCAGAGGGTGGCCTCCAAAATGATCCAAGGGATGAAACACCTCTTCTATGATGATAGGCTGAGACCGATGGGGCTCTTAGGCCTGGAAAAGAGATAGCTCCAGGGAGATCTGGGAACAACCTTTAAGTATCTAATGGGGAGTTATAAGAAAGAAGGGGACAGACTCTTTAGCAGGTCTGTTGTGATACGGCAATGGAAATGGTTTTAAACTAAGAGAAGAGATTTAGACTGGATACAAGGAAACAGTTTTTTACATTAAGGGTAGAAAAGCACAGGTTCAGATTGCCCAAAGATATGGTGGATGCCCTGTCTCCATTCTAAATCAGGCTGGATGGGGTTCTGAACAACCTGATCTAGCTGTAGTTGTCCCTGTACTTTGCAGTAGAGTTGGACTAGAAGACCTTTCATGGCCCCTTCCAACTCAAACAATGATGTGGTCCTATGATGATTCTATGATTCTAGCATGGCCAATTCTAGGCATTGGTCAGGAAATGCCTTTCCTCATGCACACAGTTTATCTAAGTCAATTGTTTTTTTCCAGGAAATGCCTTTCCTCAAGCACACAGTTTATCTAAGTCAATTGTTTTTTTTCTACTCTATGCTGGAGCAAACACAGATTCTTAAAAACTCTTTGACACTTTTGTGATAAAGGAACAGGCTTTACACAAAATGTGGATGAACTTAATTTTGATGACAAGTATTAATTTCTTTTCTCTCTTTTCTTTCAGTTTGTTGTCTTGATCTATCAGTTTCACTTTGTTTTCTCCTACTTTTTTAACCTTCTCTGAAAATTTCTATAAGTATCTTCAGCTGTTAATAACAGAGTAGAAATTTCCTTGTGAAAATTATTGAAAGTTATCACCCAAAACTATAATATAAAGCAATCATTGAGAAGACTTATATTTTACAAAATTATTTAAATGAGTGCAGATCCTTTGCGGTTTGCTTGTTTATTTAAAAAGCTTTCAAGATCTTTAGGATACTTTAAATTTAATTTATTTACTATAATTTTAGAGTGTGCGTCTCATCACCACAGTTTTATATTATTCATCTTAGAGTTAAGGGAAGTGTAATTTACGAAAAAGTAAATTAATTCAGTCGTTCATTATGTTGATTTTCTGGGAAGATGGTAAAAGTAAGTATTAATTAGTGCCAACCATGATAATATCTTTTATAATATTGATTTATTAGAAATGAATTGAAGTCAATAATTTCCATTCCCACAGTGTTCCTAATAATGGCAGCTTTTTAATGACTTATGAAGAGCTTTTCATTTCTGTAAAGCGTCACTATTTAAAAGAAAGTAAAATTGGTGGAAATAAAATGCTCTCTCTGTTTTTAAGCATAATATCGTAGGCCAACATAAAAAAATAGGAGGCATTATTTTTGGAGCAATCCTATTAGTTGTACCTGCCTGTGTCCAGCTTTCCTGGCTAAGTGCATGTTGCTGATTCGTCTGTGAACTGCAGTGATTCAGATGTTCTAGTCTGCACGTCTTCATGTCACAGAAGGCAAATGGATCACCAAGAGGAAGCTCTGCACTGTGAAGTAGAGATTGCAATATCTTCTCTGGATTTCATTAAGAAGTGCACAACAGAAAATACAGTAATAAAATTCCTTAAATAATATCATAAAAAATGAAAAATAAATATAGATTATGAGTAAGTCTTACATTTTTTTCTGATGCTGGAAACTCCACATCTATAAAGCATCAGACAAATACCAGACGAATTCTCAGAGCACACTGCAGATCTTATCTGTTCAGTCTGTATTGCCTGTGGTTTTGTGTACCAAACAAAAATATGTCTTCTTCTGACAGGTTAGGATTTTATCTCTTTAATGACATGCATCTAAGCTCAGCGCTGACCATCCCAGTGCATTCCAGCACTATCACTTGCATGCAGGGAGTTGGTTATAAGGCAGCTATTTGTGTTACAGCTTCTCATTGACTTCTCAGACCTTAAGTACACAGCTCATTAGAGCACATGATCTTTACCCAAGATCAGCGTTGCAAGCAGGAGCAGAGAGGTGATTGTTCCCCTATATTCAGCAGTAGTGAGGCCGCACCTTGAGTACTGTGTCCAGTTTTGGGCCCCTCACTGCAAGAAAGATATTGAGGCCCTGGAACATGTTCAAAGGAGGGCAACAAAGCTGGTGAGGGGTCTGGAACACAGGTCATATGAGGAGAGGCTGAAGGAGCTGGGAATGTTCAGCCTGGAGAAGAGGAGGCTCAGGGGAGACCTTATTGCTCTCTATAACTTCCTGAAGGGAGGTTGTAGTGAGCTGGGGGTCGGCCTCTTCTCTCGTGTCATTAGTGATAGGACCAGAGGGAATGGCTTCAAGCTACGGCAGGGGAGATTCAGGCTGAACATGAGGAAGTATTACTTTTCAGAAAGGGTGGTCAGGCACTGGAATGGACTGCCCAGGGAGGTGGTGGAGTCACCGAGCCTGGGGATGTTCAAGGAAAGGCTGGATGTTGTGTTGAGGGACATGGTTTAGTGGGAGCTATTGGGAATAGGTGAACGGTTGGACTGGATGATCTTTCAGGTCTTTTCCAACCTTGGTGATTCTATGATTCTATGATTCTATGATCTCTAACTACACAAATATGATGCCTTCCCAAAGGCACCAAATATGGAGTTTTTGGTCAGCTGTTGTAGTATGGGGTAGAACTAATACACATATTGTAGATTTTGTTAACAAGTTGCAGAAGTCTTTTTGACAAAGCAATATCGTGAATACAGCTAAAAATGTGTGTTTGAGTGGTGATGTTTTATTCTTATACAATTGGTTTAAGATTTCTTTGAACTGGTGAATTTAAGGGAAAGCTTATTCTGAGGAGAAGTTGACTTTCTGCACATTCATTCATGTTCCAAATGTACTTTTTGTTTTGAATCTTTAACAGAGTACTTGAAAGGAAGTGGAGTGGGTGAAAGAATGGAAATAAAACAGTGAAAACACACTTCACATGCAATTTTATTTTCTCTTCTTGTTACTCAGGCTACGAAAAAATTATTTCAGGCTATCTTCAAAAATATCCATGCCATTATGACACATCCTGTGAAGGGCTGGCCCTGAGCTTCTATTTTACTGCATCATGGATATAATTGAAAGCTAGGAAATCCAGAAAGCTCCTGAGAAGACCAGTGTTTAGTCCTTCAGGTTCAACTACTAGGTTGAATAAGGATTTGCACAAAATCGTCAAGTAATTTGACACTGGTACACTGCTAAAATTTCATGGACTTGACGGTTGTCTTTTTTTGCAAGATTCAATGCAAGTCTTTTTAGGAGATGCACTATGTTTGTGTCAATGGTTTATGGGCTGGTTCCGCCCGGTTCCGTGACTAGCAGAGTGGAGGGATGCGCAGATTCCAGTGCCTCTGGAAAAGGGAAAAAGGGACCCCTGAATAATTAAAAGCCATGGCAATGATCTCGGGAGAAACAAACTAATTTACTAAAAACGGTATCAGAATGCAAGATAACAATATAATACAATATAATTAGAATTGAAGCTAATAAATCAAATATAATGAGAGAGTATCTGAAAGCTGAAGGCCTTACACTAATGCTGATGTGATGTGTGCAATCAGGACAAGCAGCAGGAAGGAGAGCAGACAAAGGGAAGATCAGGTGATCTACGAAAGCTTTTATTCCCTCTCTGAATGCAAACTTTTCTAGGGTATGTAGTTCTTCTCTTCCAGACAGATGCCCAGGACTGGAGCATTAACTCTCTAAATCCCAGTACACTACATGATGTTATGATGTGGAATACCGATAACCAAAAATCATAAAACCATGACAGTTTGCCAATCCCGTTGCACTGAGTGGGAGATGAAGGCGTCTGACAGTTCTGAGGAAGAACTCAGAGTTAGTAATAACAAGTGTTACCTGTCACAACCTTAAATGAAGCAGCATTTTAATAGGTCTACAGTTATTACTTATTTGAAATAGGAAGTACATAATGATGAAAGTACATATGCAAAAATGAATGAGATTGTGTACATAGCAGAGGAAAGCAATTTGCCTGTTACTGTACCTACTTCTTGGGAATTAACAGAATAAGAAAAAAAAGTACAAGCAGCAATTCATTCCATGCCACAGAGGGGATTTTAGATATCTTGGAAATAAAAACTGTGAATGGTGACAAACAATAACTGAGAAGTAGTAAGGTAATGGAAGAACTGCTTGACAATGGATATGTCACTACTGAGCACTCATGATGAACCAGTGAAATTCAACTCAATGAAGGCGTGCTGATATCGCTCAGGAATGACTCTTCCATTTTTGATACTTGTACTTCCAGTTTTGATAGACATGTAACATGGCTCTTGTATGGGAACTGCTGAGTCACGGCCTGAACCTCTGATTAATCACCTGAGGTGAGCCTTGAGTCAGCCAGAGGAGCACAGGTGAAGGCAATTCACCTGTGCTGCCAGAAGGGGTGGAGCCAGGCTCCACCCCTCCTGGACCTATTTAAGAGCTGGCTACCAGAGGGGAAGGATCTCTTCTGGAGATCCCCTCTTTTGGTATCTTCTGGTGAGCTCAACCCAAGGGTAAGCTCTTCCACTTATTCTCTTTTTGTGATCGTTGTCTGCTTTGCCTTACTCTCTTGATTATATTGCAATTATAACATCTTGATATCTATTGATTATACACAATTATATTGTGATTATAACATCTTGGTTATACAGCTCTCTTGATAGTCTATTAATCACTTTTACACGGTATATTTCATTAATGTTAAATATATAATATGTTAAACATCATAGTTGTTTTTAGATTGGATTGCCTTACTGAGAACTAGTTCTCTGGCTGTGAGCATTCCCAAACATCTTTCTGCTTCACACGTTCCCGCTGAAAACACCCCTTCCACTTCGCACTTCATAGCATCCTCTGCTCCATTCACTGCAGCTTCCAAACATGTGCATCTAAAGTCTTTCTATCTGTTCTTGTTTTGCAATACTGCAAAATAGGTTTTTTGCACAGGTAGCTTATTTATTTGCTGTATATGTACAAGAAACAGATTTAGTGCCTGTCAGTCTAGTTTAAGCCCTCTAGCTTAAAATAAAACTCATACTTTCCCTTGCAGTACAGAGTTATGTTATTGATTACAAAGTTGGAAGCAATGCCTCCAAAGAAAAGTATAAAGTGGGAAAACTTAATCCTAGATGACTTGACAAGAATCTTAGCTGCTCCTGTACCGTAGGTAGCTTGGGGGTCTTTTGCTTTATTCTGTGCAGAGATGGAGTCCTGTAGCAAAAGCTATTTCAGTTCTCTTTCACAACAGAGCCTGACAAGTAGATATCCACTCCCTGTCTTTAAAATTCTTTCTGACTAGAAGGAATAGCCTGTTTCGGGAAAGTCTGAACATGTTGCCTGAAAGAATAGTTCTCCTACACCTCACCTAAACTAGCTTAAAATTACAGTGTTTTAAAATAAATAAATAAATAAATAAAGCTGAAAACAAAAAGACTAGAAAATATCAGGAGTATGATTTAAAGGTCAAAGGGAAAGTTCTAAATTCTTAACGTCTCATCAAAGAAAAAGAAAAGTATGCCTGGATCAATAGAAATGTTCTCCTGATACCTATAGACGAAAATAGATATAGGAAGGTGGGAGAAGAAACATGACCTATTCTGGAAAGTTTCTTAACATTGACTTTTGCAGAATATATCTCTCAACAGTCTTCATCAGTTGCCAGAAGTCCCCACCAAAAATAATCTTGCTTATTCTGAGATGTTTCATAGTTAATAGGATTTTTTATTCTTCTTGCATTGTACACTCTTCATTCAGCTCAAAGATCTAGACTGTCTGCACCCATGGAAAAGGAAGCTTTTAGTCCCAGAAGAAAGGTAAAAGATAGAAATTCTCGTCAGTGAGAACAACTGGATGTGAAGTATAACTGAGGTATACAGTGAAAGTCTTTCTGAGCAGATACTGATTTATTTTTTAAATCACAGGGAAATCTTTTCTTGGAAGAGTAAATCCTTTAGAGTTTAGTGAGGTATTTTGCATTCTTAGTTTCACTATATCTCAGAGTCATTTTACGGATGAGTAACTGATATTTCTTCACTTAAAAATATGCTACAGAGGTAAATACAACAGTTGTACAACATTTATAGCTTGCACTGTCATATCACGAGGGAATGTGAAACAGAAATAGCAGCTAGAAAAATAGAATGATCAGATAGGGTAGGAAACTTGAAACATTTTTAGATTACATTATTTCATTTAACTTTACAGTAGTCTGGATCAATTTTCTGCTTATTTGTGATGACATTTTCCATTCTTCAGAATGAATGAAGAATTCATTAGATTGTTTTGTGATAAATTTTTAACTATGAAACTTTAATTAACAAAAAATTTAACACAGCTCAGATGGCTGATTTGCAGATTCACAGTTCTGTATATTTTCTAATTAATTAACATTTGTGTAATGTTTCAAACATGACAAGGACCATGAAAGAAATAGGCACAATTAGTCACTCCTTTGCAGACTTTAGGTGAAAGAATTAGCTCAGCAGGGTTAGGAGGAATATAATCTAAGTAGGTGGTTACAGACACCTGACAGATTTATGGATGGCAGAAGAAAAATGAGAGACAGTTAAGGACATTTTATTTATATTAATATTGACATGTACAAATGGGACACTTGAATTTCCACATTTGACATGATAGTGGCTACATGGTTGTGCATCTCTTCAAGTTTGCCTTCACTTCTCACATTAGTCATTTCTCTATTCTTTTATGTGTTACTATTTTCATTTATTTAGGTTTTGATTCTTATTTCTTACTTCTTTGGAACCATTACTACTTTGGAAGCATTGTTTCTAACCTTCTGCATCTTTCACCTGAAGTGGGTATATTTTCCTTCCTCTAGCTATACCTTCCTGGAGATGTGATTGCTGTGATAGAGTATGTCTCTATACTTTCCTTAACAAAGCACTTCATCCAGATTACAGTTGCATCATCTTTTTAAAAAGCAAAATGCAGGAACAAATCATAAATATGTTTCTTTTCTCCATTAGTGTCAATCTGGAGTTTCCCAAGAGTTACTGTGAAAATAATGTGAAAGGAATAATATATTTGAGGTAATACGCTGGTAGACTGTGTTATAACAGGGAATAAAATCTGAATCAGTATATTTTACCTAAGTCTAAACCATCCTTCTTCACTGCAAAGAAGAAAAGAGACATACACTAAGCATTGGAAAGGAAAAGACAAGCACTCAATACCCTGACAAAACTATTGTGATTTCTGGTTTATCTCTTTGTTTACTGAAACTGACATTATTTTTTAAAATTATCTTGATAATGTCTGCAATAAATTCAGTGAAGTTTCAAATAATGTATCTTGCTTCTGCACAGAGGATCTCATATTTGGTTTGATGAACCTAGATTATATACCTCTTCATGGTGAGGTAGTGGCCGGAAGCACTATAATGATTAATCAGACAAAAGGCGAATTAAATATTGTTTGCCACCATATGATGGTAATTCCCATGAGAATTTGAAATTATTGAATGGTTTCTTGCATTTTTCCAATTGTAATCCCCCAGGTGATAGGATTCACTTATTTCAGATAAATTGCAAACTTCTTCTTCAAACCTAGATATTTACTACCTTCTAGGGAAAAACTTTGAATCAAGTTCTCAAACAAAAGACATTTACTTTTCTAGGTGGCCCCTGGGAGTCATTATATACTAAATACTGTATTGAATAAGCTATTGATAAAACTTTTCCAGAACAAAATACAAATCCATCCAGCATCTTCATTAGCCCTTGGTACGTGGTGCTGACAGCCTTATTGTTGTCTGATCTTTTTAAAATAGAATGAAGGGCTTGTCCCACTGGAGTATCCCACTATGCTAAACACAGTAATCAGATTTCTTTTTCTTTTTTTTTAAAGGAAGTTAGTTAGTATTTGAAAATTGGAGTTATCTGAGACTTATAGGTACTGCTAAGTTATCACTAATGAGTGATTATGTAGATTTTGTGTTTAAGTCTTTCTGAGCATGTGCTAATTAAAACAAAGTAATACACTCTTCTTGTTTTCTTTCTGCGAATTTGGAAATAATTACTTTGATCTTAGCAGTGGTTTCCCTTCACCTAACTTCTTTTAGCAAAGGCGGCGTCATTAGTTGCCATATTGCTGATTTGTGACTTTGACTTGGCATCAGCCTGTAAGTGCTGTTTTTATGCAACCCGGGCAGATTACCTTCAATTATCACAGCAGTCTGTTCGTTTTAAGATGTCTCAAGACAAAACTGACAGTAGGAGGCAATGTCACTAAACTGAAATTGGCTTAAAACAGTAAAACTGTCTTCCCACTGAAGCAGCACTTGAAGTTCTTCCCCTCTATTTTTTTTTTTATTTTGTAAATAGTTATCAAAATAAACTGAAAATAATTAGTAAGAACTCTCTTTGCTAATGTACTAAGTTGATTAGACATATCTCACATTGAGTTGCTGTAAAATTAAACCATACAAATAACATATCTCAGTTTAACTACTACAACCTAGGATTCCCCACAAAAACGAGATATGCTTTTATGAATCAGTAGGAGTTAATAATTTACTATTGCTTTGCAACAACGTCAGAAAGGAAAAAAAAAGGAAGATTGAAGAATGAAAAATATTGATATACTAGATCCTGTTCTGTTCCCAGGTATATTATGCTACTGATAAATTTTATTTGCCCTTTTATTTGCCCTGCTGTAGTTAGTAACTTTCTGCCACATTACTAGCCTTATGTATGACGTTCTACTCACATTTACACATGCAAAATCTGTATTTTACAGATAGAAAATGAGACCTTATCTGTTGCTATTCACAAATCTAAAAAGGTTTTGCACAACTATAAGCAATACTACATGTAGTAAGTTTCCAATAAACCTGTTTTTCTTTTCCCTTAACTTGAATGTCTGTTATCCCCCCAACAGACTAGATAAGGGTCAGCTGATCCTTTAGGAGAGTTCTTAGAAGAAAATTGGAGTTTAAACTGTTGAAGAATATATATGTGAATAAACAAATTTAAAAAAAAAAAGTGAAGTGGTGAGTTATGAAATTCTTTTTTTTTTTAATAACAAAATAGGCATGCTTTTTTTATGTTTTCTGCTATAAGTTTGATATTTTAATGTAGTACATATTTCCTCCCTCCTTCCCTTCTCTCCTTCCTCTCTTCCTCTTTTTTCTCTCTTTTTCTTTTTCCTTTTTTTTTGTTTTTTTTTTTTTCTTTTTTTTTTCCTAATCTCTCCGTCATCTCACCAGAAGGGGGAGCAGAGTGAGTGAGTGCAAGGCTTGGCTGTGTTCTCCTACCGCTACAGGGTACTGTCAGCCTGAGGGAAATCGGAAAAGATATAACATAAAATGGTACAGTGGTAGCAGATCCTTAAATTACCGTTTTACAATTTTTCCAGTTAAAGAAAAAAAAAAAAATCGTATACAACAATATAATTAGATCCGTGAGGGCTATGCAAAAGTTCAGCCTGGAGAGTATGAGGAGAGGGGAGAGGAGAGGAGAGGTCTCGTAATTGTTTATAACATCTGAAGCATGGGAGTCAGGTGAATAGGGATAGGCTCTTTGTAATGGTGTTCAGTGACAGAACAAGGGGCAATAGGCATGAGCCACAGCATAGGAAGTTCCATGCAAACATGAGGACCACTTAACTTTAAGGGTCACAGAGCTCTGGAACAGGCTGCCCAGAGAGATTGAGGATTCTGCTTCTATGGAAATTTTCAAAACCTGCCTGATTGCAGGGTAGGGGACTTGCTTTAGCAGGAGACTGGTGTACATGGTTTGCAGAGGTACTTTCCAACAGTCACGATTCTGTGATTCTGTAAGATGGCAGCAGAAATTGATAACAAATGTAAAACAACTTGAAGGGTGATAGCTCATTAAGACGGGAAAATAATTACATGCTAATGTGGAAGATACTGAGCAGAAAAGAGTGATGATCCCCGTATCTTTTAATACAGGTAGGTCAGAAAAGAGAGTGATAACAGCTAGGATATGCTTATTTTTTAAAACAGACAAACTTTGAAAGACACAGAGATCATACTCTTAAATTGCTGGTTAATCAGCACAGCCTATAGAGGCACACACACATGTGTATATATCAAATGTTTTTCATTTTTTACTAGAGGAAGTTACTGTGTGAAAGCAGGCCAGATGGAAGTTGCTGATAATCCATGGATGAGCTGACTGTAGACTTACAAAGTTTAAATTTCCAGATGAACTCAAGTGATAGAAAGCATCCAGAGATCTATTGTTCTTATGCAAGGCATATGCTTAAGAAGTGATCAGTTATTCCCCAAGGCTAACAAACAGAAAGATACAGAGAGACCACCGGTGGAAAAGCAGATTGCTTGGGGTTGACAAAAGGCATTATACTCTTGCAGTGTACAGAGAATCTGCCTGCAGATGGGCAAGGCCTGGAGAGAATCTGTGCTAAAGTATCCCTCTGATGGAATTCATGGCTCATTAATCTGTGCATCTTAGCTGAGGTCATGAGAGGAAAACATATCGGCAGAAGCTCATTTCATTAGAGAGTATAAAGACAGACAGTTCCCTGTTTTAAGAAGAATGAGTACTGCTATTTCAAGAGTACTACAGTTTTAGGCAGAAGGCACTCTGTGGCTAGCAAAAGATGGGGAATTATTTGGGCTAACATGACAAAAAGAACAACTTTCATAGAGACTTTTAGTAACTTTAAAAATGAGTAGTTTGGTAGACAAAACTTAAGGTAAGACCTATGTATTAATGGTTTTAAAATGATTCAGTTTCTATAAGAACTATTATGGAAAAAAATCAAGAAATGCAAATAAGGCCTGCAAACTGGAATGCAAGTCAGTACAGCCCAGGGTGCTAATATTAGACCTATGAAAATAACTAAGATGAATCACTGTTTTTACCTTATCTTAAATTTTATGCATTAAATTTAACTTGCATTAAAATTAAAGCATCTGAAATTTTGTTGGAACAAGATTTTGTGAAGTTTTGAGCTTGGGAGGTTTTGAAGTGATTTCCTAGAGAATTTTCTAATACATCCTAACTAACACAGGCATTCAAGACTTGTAAAGGCTGGCCAAAATTCTTCTGCACTGGTTATCATAAATAGGGACTCTGTCTGCGAAGTGTTAGCAGAGCTCTTTCAGATGTCTTCTATGTTCTAATAAAAAGATGTATATTAAAAACTCATCAGATTGCTTTGGACAAATACTCTACTGTTTCTCCCAAACAATTTAAATCCACAGTAAATGAAGCTCAGACCATTGAAACTTCTTTGTACATTAAGAGGTTTCTGACATTTGGGATTTTTTTCAATGTTTCAGAATTTAATAAAAATTACTACTATTAGGCCTGAGAACTCCACATTTACTAATACTGTCTGCAATTCTGCCAGAGTGGATTGGAGAACACTTCATTCACACTTTGGTGATGTGGAGTTCTGGTACTACACAAATGTCTTTCTTTGCATACTTATCATCCTGTATCAACACAATGCAGTTATTAACTTTGAATTTATGTATTTTGCTAGACTAATCTTCTTCTTTACTGTTCATAAAATAGTATGATTTTTTATTGTTTCTTTTTTACTAATTCCTGCCATTAATTACATTTTATTTAATGTTACATTTTCTCTAGATTAAGAAACTGTAAATCTTAGAATGCCTAATGAACACTTTCAAAAATAACAGAAATTTTAATTCCTTTTTGTTAAAACTTTTTCTTTGGTTGAATTATCTCAAGCCTTAAGAAACTTCTCATTTACGAACAGTAGGCATACATTTACTGCTGATAAGATTGTTTCTTTGTTTGCTCATCTAAAACGCACCAAGCTTCCTAGGCATCACAGGTACCTAGACAACACTGAACTTGACCTATCAAGCCATTACTTTACCTAGATGTCCCACAATGAGATCCTAAGGAAATATCTGGGTGTCAGAACTAGACAACTTTGACACCTATCAGTTCCCAACCAGTATGAAAAAACCTGTAGTGTTAAATTAAGGTTGTAGTTAACCTATCTTTATTTATATTGATGTACCCTTCCAGGGCAGGTAAAAGTAGTGAATTGCAATTGAGAAGTCAGTTATTTGCATCTTGCTCAGTTCTTTAAAAAATGTAAACCACATAATTTTGAGTGGTTATATATACTATTTACACTTCAGAGTGTCTAAACCAGTGCATAAGTAGTTCCAGCTTTTACTGGAGTAAAATATGACACTTTATAAAGTTGTGATATTGGTGATTCAAATTATATATTCTTGAGGTAATTTCATCATCAATTGCATGATTAAAAAAAATTCCTGATAATATTATTAAAAATACTTTCACATTGGAATGTATTAAGAATTAAATCATACTACCTTGAATTAATATTATATGTATATATATAAATGCTACAAGTAGATATGGCATAGGTATTGTCCAAAGGCTTCCTAGGTGCCTGTGAAAGAAGGATTTGATTTCTCTGTGCTTCAGTTTTTCCTCTGACAATTTTGCCACACTGTGACTTTTCTATTTTGATGTCTTTTCAAAGATGAGTCTGTCCCTTGCATTCCTTCTATTCACATAGTCCCATTCATAATGGACTCTGATTTCCTGGGCCTCTAGGCTCTGCAATAATATTAACTGATTCACTTGGTGTTTACAGCAGAGATCATTTTGAGCTACATAACATAAATTCTGTTTTAATTAGTTTCTTGTGCTGAAGTCACTGTCAGGGCAGCTGATTTCTTTCCAGCCCATTCTTATATGCCAACATTTGGAAAAGTTGCATTAAGAGTTTTATGAAAAATTAAGCTCTGGTTGTTACAATTGTTACAATTTGCGGGATGCAGTCATTTAGAAGTGTTGAAAGACAAAGTCCTGTGTATTTCACAAGTAAGTATTAGAACAGTTATTAGTTCTTTTTCATTTTTACCACTCTTTTGTTTTGTTTTGTTGCATTTGTTTTGATTTCCATAAATTACTAAATCATTGGCATATATTTGTATACTATAATACTGCTTTTTAAATTTCACTTAATAACCAGAACATCTTTTCAATCCAAAGGATAGGTTTGAAGTCCAAAGGATTATCATATTTTCCAGTTTATTCGTTGCTATTCTCTTTCAGTCTCAGATTCTCAAATTAATGGTTTTTCAGGAAAAAAAAATCAAACATTTGTACACCTGATTTATGACTTAAGAATAATACTTGCAAGACTGATAATGGTTCTTAGGTAAAGTGCTTGAAAAACATTATTCCCATATATTTTATATTAACTGTCTTTAAATGGTGTAATGATGTATGTCCTCAACGTGGCACATACAAATTCTCTCTTGGGTTCTAAAGCTTAGCCGAGTCCTATTTTTTGAGACTGGTAGGCATAGTTTCCTCTAGGTGGAAGAATGAAGAAATTAAATCTTTGAATAAAGCTCTAAACATGAAAATTCTGCTCTATTACTTAGGCACATGAATTTATGTGTCATCAGTGTAAGAACTGTTTGCCAGAATAATGACTGATTAGTATACGTAATGATTCCACGTTCAGCTTAAAAGAACAATGCTGTCAATTGGTAATTGGCAATTGTCAACTGCTACCAACTAAAACCATTTCCTTTTTTTTTAAATTATTTTTATTTAGAACATCTGAGCACATCACTTTGTCCATTCTGTTCCAGAAAAGACTGTGGTTATATTGTTTAATTAATAAACTACTATTTCTGACAAGCTGTACTGCAAAGTCCAATCAGAGATAATGTAGAACAGTAACAACATTTCAAGACACCTGATTGACAGAACTCATTATGGTGCTACTGATTTGAGATGGTGAAGGGGAAGAGATAACAACCAGATGATAGTGTCTGTATATTATTAAAGAAAATATAAATATTTCTTTTAATATTTGTTCCCCAGCTAAGTAATTGTAATTTCCTTTAAACAATGATAAGAACAGGACAGAGTAGTTCAGGGAACAATTCACTTTTAAAATATGATCTTCTGTACAGTTAATCTGTTTTGCCAGTACAGCTGGAGAAATACACAGTTGTAAAGTACAAAATACCTTACTAGTCCTACAGGAGGCTCACACAAGTGGTTTGCACAATTTCATGTGCATTGTTGTAACTAATCATCTTTCTGCTAACTTAATTACTTCAGCAGAATTATTTCTGTTTTGTCCTTTTCAAGAGGCATACTACTCCTGGAACATCTGCACACACAATAGCGTGTTTAGAAAGTGCTCAAGCAAGGCTTGATTAGAACTGCAGGAATAATACATGCTTCTATATAAATTCAGTCTAAATCCTATTTTATGAAGTCTTTTACAGTGCAGTGTAATAAATGCCAATATAGAGAATTTCACAGCTGCAGGTGAATCAGCCTGCAGCATGTATAGAGGTCTCTCAATCACTCAAAGAGATGAGACAAAGCACAGAAGAGTAGGGGAAAAAAAAAAAAAAAAACAAGGAACAACAACAACAACAAAAAAAATCCAGAATGCTGCAAGGAAAGGCAATGCAAGAGTCATACTTTACAGATCAGGTCTTGCTTAAGGATCTGGAGGAATGATATATACCATTCTGACAGAAATCCTCCTGGTCATGCTGTGTGCTCCCAGCACATCGCAGAGAACAAGATAAATCTCTCTGAACTAAAAACACTACTTTTAGGATTTAGACATCTGTATATGAAAATTTGGAAGATGTAGTAAGGGCAAAAAGAAGCACTGCAGAAACACAAATTGATATGTGTATGAACTATGATACTACTAAGCAGATGGTAAAAACTGTCTGTGAGATATTGTATAAAGGTATCACTCCCAGTGAATGCACCAAATGTCACAGTGGTGTGTATGAAATTAATAAGAGAATAGAATCTTCTTGATACTTTGTGGCTCAGATTTATGAAAAATTTATTTATCAATTTATGAAAAAACTAATGCACTACTCCAAGCAGTAGCCATTGGAATTCTTGTCCAAAGGCAAATCAGGACAACCAAAGTTGTGATCTGCCCTTCTTATTTAGTAGACTACATGCATTTGTGTATTTATCAGGGACATTTGAAATTGTTGGTCAAGATTCTCTCTTTCCGGTGCATTTGTAGATAAAGTAGTCATTTATTCTATATACTGCATAGTTTAATTTTGTCTAGTTACCAGGTTCCTAATTAATGTCTAAGTCCATATTGAATTAAGAGATATATTTTACTAGCTGTTTTTTTTTTTGGAGTTTTCTAATAAGAGAAAAGTAAGAGTAAGTGCTGCTATTAACTCTTAATAACTAAATTCAATTGCAGTCTTTCTCAAGCCTATTATATCTTCTATTTCTTCCCCCTTTATTTTTAGCCTTACCTCTTTGCACCCTCACTGACCAAATGATCCCATTCTAGGCTACTACCAGCTGTGAGGATTTCAATAAGCAATTTTCTCTAAGTGCTTTCTTCTGAACCTTTCTTATATAGCTTGCAATCTTTCTTATTGAAACAGAAGTTTTATGATCATTTTGGCTAACAAAAGCACAAATGACAAATCAGACCTCATTTTAGCAGTGTGCTTAACATAGGAGATTCATGCATTCAGAGAGAGTTCTGTACAAGCTCCTACTTCATCCTTACTTGGAAATATTTGCCTTTATAAATTCACAGGAAAACTAAGGCATATGAGTATTCAAAACAACTCTCTGCAGTGCAGTCGTCCACAAGGGTAGTGTCTCTGTCCAGTTCAAATGTGCTTTTCTCCACTGACTGCAGTATAATCATAGTAGTGTAGAGCAGAAAAGAATTTCTGTCAAGGGACAAATTTGCACTGTGTATTTTGGAGTTTTTGTGACTGCAATATGTCACTTTTGGCCATACATTTTATGAAAACTAACACTCAAAAAAAAAAAAAAAAGAGAAAGAAAAAGAAAAAAGATGAAAAAATAACTTCAACTGTTTTGTATTCTTATAATACTCCTAGTGTGTTTTAATAATGACATTATTAATGCCATCATTTCAGCTATATAAATATGTGCATATTAAAATTTTCATTTGCATACATTTTTTACCATCCAGAAATGCCAGTAATTTGACAAGTGTTAGTATGAAAGTTAAATCGGAACATATTATTTTCCAGTCCAGTCAATGTTTGCTGTATTAACCTAATCATGCTTTCAAAAGTAGTTTTCACTTCATATGGAATTTTATTTCTTATAATGATTTGTATTTGAAAAATAATGCATATTCCAGCTCACAGCAAAATGTATCCTTCACCTTTTTTCCTTATTAGAATTATTCCTCTATTATTTGTACTTTCTCTGTTGCTCGTTCTATAGTCAGTCCTTACTGCATATGGAGATCAGACAATAATGCCGAATAAAGATAATATCCATCAGATTCTTAACTGGTCTTTTACTTCTTTCATGTACTGGATAGAAAATGAGTAATGAAAATGATAAACTGATCGTTGGGAATGGCATTAGGATTAATTTTCAAATTTTATATTTACTTTATCTTACATTATTTAACATATATTTTTAAAGCTGCAATATTAATAAAAAGCAGAAGAGGACAACTTCAAATAACATTTTTGTTTTGTTAGTATTTCTTTTACTTTAATGTAAAGCACCTATTTCTGCAACTGCAGAATTACTGGAGGAAAGGGAGAAAAGATGTGCAGCACAGGGATATTTATTGCTCCTGCTAGGACCACCCATCCAAAGTACATTATCATATTGCCACGTACTGCCGTGTACTGCATTTCCAACTGTACTACTGTGAAGTTATGTATTAGCAGGTCACGATGCAGGTAAACAAGTCACTGCTATTACAAACTCACATTATCTGCTGAGTCATGAACTTTTGCAACAAACCAAGAAAAATACACTTGTAGAAATGTGGGAAGCCAGAAATCAATGAACCTTGTGTATGAGACATAATGCTTTAGTTATTATAAGAGAGCCTTACAATAAGGCAGTAGGCCATGAATTGTTGATTCTATCATCATATGCTGCCACCTACCAGAAAACGTCACACTTGTACTAACCAGCCATATATTTCTGAGGCTGGTGAGGGAACACAGACTGCTTTCTGAGCTGTTTTCTTTTGCAGGTTCACTGGCAAGACTAAGAAATCTCAGAGGATACAAAAAAAAAATATATATATATATATATTGCCACTTACTGCTCTTTGAAAAGGCTCGACACAGACTGTTTCCTCAAGTGAACTTAAAAGGCAAGTGTCAAGTCATCAATGGAGTCAAATTCTCTAAATAAAGTTGCACTGTTTTTATATATTAAGATTTTGGGTACATGTGGGTAAAAGATTCTTTGAATAGAAGCATTTATTTCTCTTCAGGCATAGCAATAGGCTAAGGTTGTCAGCAAGGTGTCTCTCGCACTCAGGTATTCTGTAAGTTCTTCCTGATTTGCAGCCAGAGTTCCCAGCAGAGGATGGTATGGTCCAAAATGTCTGTCTATTTTGAGAAAAACAGGATTTTTTCATGATCTTGCTCACTGGACAGGAAGACAACCTCTCTGATGTGAGCTTTTAGTAATACATAGACTTGCTTCCATTTGTGTTGAGAGCAATTCCAACAGAATTTACCAGTAAAACTACTCAATATTGTCCTATTTATCTGAATCTTACAGATGACAGAAAATGTTTGTTTCACTTTCTAGCATGTTCTCCAATACTTTCATTTCAGACATTATAATCTCTATAACTTGCTCATAACTGAAGTTGGCAGGACAATTCAATATAGCAGAACAAGCTGAAGTCTCTGGTGTTTATCCCTGAAGCTACTGTGATCTGGGGAAAGCTTGCTGACATCTGTGAGACTGGAGGGAGCCTCTTCCAACATTAGCTGATGTCCATAGTACCCATGCTGAAATGTGCCTTTTGGGGAGGAAATTACCATTGTAAAATTGTTGGCAATTCAAAGGCCTTTAAGTGGAACACCAAATTGCATAAGGCCAAATTTCAGTCTTTAGAGCATTACTGTCTTCCAACACACAGAGAGAGCACTGTCAGACACATTGCTCAGCATCTTTTATTAGGTCAGTATCTTTTCCCTGAGGGAATTCATTTATTACTATGGCTAAAGCTGCTTTATCGTTTTAGAATTGTATTTACTTAATCTGAACCAGTAAAAAGAACTGTAGCTTAGATGATAGCAAATGGTCAGAATAAGAGCCCAAGGGATTAATTCTAGAAAAATTCTGCATGAAAAGGCAAATCTTTCCTTGCAGAGACCATACTCGAGACTTTGATCTCAGGGGAATGGGTTGTGGAACAGCAGATGTTCCTCCTGGTTGCAGCAGAAAAGCACTTCTCTAAAATTTGTATGAAATTTCGAAAATATGTTATGTATGTTCAATAAAAGGTAAAAGTTGAAGTACAATGACAGGATTATGTCTTCAACTACAATTAAATTCTTGGTTTCATTTGCTCGAAATTTCATTAGAAGTCATAAGTCAGATCCACCGATCTTGTTTGCATTACTTTCCTGACATAAAACATCTGTAAATCTTAACTAAATGGTATTATTCCATGAATTATTGTTGATTAATTCAACTATTACTAGCAGAAGTTATTTTAGGGAAAAACAGAACGTTTTTTTCCCACTGATTAGTAAAATAAATATGTTAACTGTTCAGCACTCCATAAATTAAAATAGTAATAATACTTTTTGTAATCTGTAGCCTGAATTTACCTCAGTCTACAGACACTTCTAAAAAGAAAAAAGTGTAAATTTTTGATAAATTCCAAGTCTGAGCTGCATTCATGATATCCTAATCAGCTTAATAATGCTATCATTATATTTGATTGTTATTTTCTTCTCTTATATTTAAGACTGTTCTCTTTTCTTCAAATTTGATTAAAACAAGAATATTTTTTAGTATTTTGCACTCTCCCTTTCATGAGAAGAATGGCAATATTATCACAATTAAAATGAAACGTTCAAGGAGAGCTGTCTAGTTCCAGATCTTTGAGAGGAGCTGTGCAGAGCTAGTTGCTTTAATTGAACTAATGAATTCAGTCTACAGTACCCCATGCAGATATCCTTTTACTTTAGCAGCTATATTAAATGTTTTCTATTAAAAGTCACACTAAATCGGAAAATTTGTCTGCATAATCTGAAGTGTACACATTGATTTCTCCAATTTTACATCTGACTTTTTATTATGCTTTGTAATATTT
This sequence comes from Lagopus leucura, assembly GCF_019238085.1. Lineage (NCBI taxonomy): Eukaryota > Metazoa > Chordata > Aves > Galliformes > Phasianidae > Lagopus > Lagopus leucura. The sequence goes on along the minus strand of NW_024962252.1, from coordinate 6,083,332 downwards.
TCAGGCGCATGAACAAAGGATTGAAAATCATAAGGATTTCTACCCTTTGGTTAGAGAAAGTTATGTTCTTGCGTGTAAAAGGATCTGTCAGTCTTCTTCATTAAATTTTATTGTGATTTTTGTCTTCTTTGCATACTTCCTATTGCCACATTGGACTGAGCAGCACTTTGTTGTCAAGGTTCACAGAATGGCCAAGTACTCAGGGCAGTTTCAATCCCTATTAAAGTTGACATGATTTGGACTATGGTTGAGATGACCTTTTCCTTTTGGAATTTGATATAACTCATTTTTTAGTCAGTCTTACCCTTCAGGTCCATTTCAGCTATACTCTGTAGGCCATCAAAAGACAGGCGCTGTCTTCAACAGAGTTGGATTAGGCCCTCAGGGTTACACTGACAGTGTTTATACCATGGATTGTAGGTTTTTTTTTGTTTGTTTGTTTTGTTTTTTTTCCAATGGAAAAAAAAATCCTTTGAAAAAAAAAAACATAATGAAGCTTTCACAAGAGTCAAACTGATATTCAATATTGTCATATTAAAGACAGTTTTGTAAAAATAATTGTGGAGGATTAGACTTTTATCATGAGCTTTCTTAGATAAAGTCTATTTTAATTATATCATAGATACAACTATTTTTATGAGGAAACTTGCTTTGTATACATATTCACATAATTTATATTTATAAGTGTAATTATGAAAATGAAGGAAAAAAGGAAAAAACAGCACAAATCAGGCATATAATATATACATACTATACATACATATAATACATACATACATATACATAATACATACAAGTTTGTTAGCTTTTTTAATGATGATAGTAAATAACCCTTAATTCAGAGGATGAATGACTACATTGTAAAGTACCATATAGAGTACTGTGCAGGAGTTCTATTAGACTTTAATTTCTGCTACTTATATACCAAAGATAATCTCAAAGCTATATTTTACCAGAAACTATTATAAACAAATAAATCAGGAAAAACTATGTGATAGAAAATTCTTTAATTGAGGACCATCCAGTTTAAAGTACGTGGAATTTTCTTTTTGATTTGTGATGTGATGCATGAGAAGTAACCACACTAAAAATTTCTGTCGTTTTCATTCTAAGAATAGCACTTCCTCAACCTCTATGTAGAATTCCATCCCTTCCTCACAGAATAACTTCATTCACATTGCATAGAAGTTAAAGTGTATGCCTTGCAAAAATTGAGCTAGGTCTCTGAAGTAGGTATTCTAAATTTGTTTTTTTAATGTCAATCCCATAGAAAATCATTGTGTTAATTGGACGCACTTCAAAAATATAACCTGGATAATTTAAAACAACAACACATATTTAAAAAAAAAAAAAAAACTTGTATAAAAGAAGTACAACCACATTAAAAATCAGAGTAATCTCTTCATGTTTTAAACGGAAAAATCATATTGTTGTTAATTATATGATTGTATTTATTTTATATTACTGAACAATTTTTGCTTAAACTAATAAAAAATATTTTCTAGCAATCTCTTCTGGCATATCATATGTTGTGTAGATCAATACCCTTATTTATCTCCAGACTCATATTTATCTGTTTGACATAGAACTGTGAATTTATTTCCATAAAACCTTGTGAGATGAACAGTGTATCATTCCCATTCTAAAAAAGTAAGGCTTCTTTCCCTTTATAGATTAAATCTAAGATTATCTACAAATCCTAAGTGTCCAGAATAAGAAATTTAGAATCTGATTTTGCAGAGAGTTTATATTACATTTTATACATTCAAAGCACAGTCTCCGTTGACTGTATACGCACTTCTATAAATCAGAGTCTAGTCTCAAGTTAGACACCTAGAAAATGAGAAACATGTAGTTCGTAGTCTCCTCTGAAAAACTAAATTTAAGTGACTTACTATGATCAGAGAACTATAATTCCACAAAAGCAATCTACTGTCTAGGTCAACAATTAACTAGAAAGTTAATAGCTGTAACTAGAAAGCTATAAATAGAAAGACCTCCTTTCTTTTTATGCAGAAGGTGGAAAATTTAGGTTCACTCTCTGGGTCATATCAAGCAATAAAGGAATAACTGCTAGTACCACTAAGTTGTCATTCTGTGCAAAATTCTGTATGCTATATGGATGAGATACATACTTAACAGATTTCACAGGTATTTGCTCACAGGGTAGGGTAATTTCTGTGCTAAAGTCTGAAAAATCTCTTTTAGAAATAAACAGAAATCTTAAGGAGTATAATATGTAAAATAAATTATTTTCAAAATTTACCAGGTTTTCGTGACTGTCTGGAACGTGGTTTATCTTTTACAGCATTGCCACTGTTGAAATACACTATCACATGGCAACAAAATTTAATGGAATATTGGCATGAAGATGCAACCTGTATATTGTCATTGGTGTTGAGACATACATAGTGTCATACTATAACCTGGAATCAAAACAGTATTTTATGGAGTGGCGACTTGTAAATTTTCACATCAAAAAAAGTTCAAGATGCAACCCTCAGTCTTGATTGCCTTTTGGGATAGGAAAGTTGTAATCCTTCTAGATTTCCTCAAAACTGGACAGAATATCAACTGACTGCTACATCATGACATCGACTAAGCTGAGAGCTTGAAATACAGAAATACAGTCCTGGAGAGACAGTAAGGCCAGAGGAGAAGACAATCTTTCTCTTGCAACATGATAATGCCAGACCTCACACGGGTTTGAAGACTAAGGAGTACACTGCCAATCTTGCCTGGGCTGTACCACCAGACCCACCACACAGTTTGAGTTTAGTGCTTTCTGCCTTCTATTTATTCAGGCCGGTGAAATATAGACTGCTATTTTTCTATCATCAGTGCTGTCATAGCCACTGTGAAACAATGGATTACCTCCACTGATGCAAATTTTTACAAGTGTTGCATGCAGGCTCTTGTTCACCACTGACAAAAATGCACAGCCAATAGTGATGACTATGTCGAAAGTCGTGTTTTGTAGCTGAGTCATCTCTATCAAATAGTATTACTGTGCTGTTTTAATCTGTTGTAGTTGCCATGGAAATAAATAGGAGGCATTACCTTTGGAGTGATCTACATAGAATGTTACTGTTGGCTTCTACCTGTTGCCATTTCATTGACAGACTAGGGTCATCATAAATGGAGTAGTATAATGACAACAGGCAATATGAAAATATAATCTTATAGTCTACAGATATTTTTAGGTATTATATTTAAATAGTAGGATCCTGGGTTTTATTTTAAAATGTTGATGTAATATGAGATAAGCATTTCCTAATAATAATGACTACCTACTAAACACTAAAGTCTAATGCAGTACTGTCTTTCCTTTAGAGTTGAATGTGGCCTCTGAGAAGAATCAGGAGCAGACCTACAGGTCCAAAAATGATAAAGACTGAAACATTGCAAGGGGCTGTAGTAAAAATATTGCAAGAGTTAATGAAGAACAGTTTCACTTGCCATGGTCTTCACAATTAGATGCAATTTTAAGTTTAAAAAATATCTGTTTTCCAATATTCTTGAATAAGTTAAAATCTTCATATCTGATTTTTTTTTCCCCTCTAATTGGATGCAGAAAAAAATCTCTTACTATCCTGCTGACACCTGTATTAAGTTTCTTTACTGGTTTTGGTTGTGCTTTCAGTATAATTCAGAATATTAATGATGATTTTTATAGCCTCCCATAGTCTGAGATTTGGAGCTCACTGTCAGTCTTCCTGCTATCAATTAGTAAGGTAGAAGTTTTAGACTAGCATGCATTTAAATACTTCTGTAGCATTAATATGCTGCTGCTGGAATTACCTATTAGTAATTACCAATCAAGTATAGCCAGCCCAGTATGTATTCCTTTCAAACAATAGCAATAATAGCAAAGGATAATATGCAATGAGAGAAATCCTCAAAAACTATACAAGTAAACATTTTTTTTTTTTTTTTAATATAGAAACTTTCATTTAGAAGAGCAATATAGACTGCTTCTTCGAAAGCTGTTATTCTAGTACAAATTCTCAGCATTTGAAGGCTTTGTTGGCAGATCACAGTGGCAGACCATTCCTTAATTAGACAGGTTTTCTTAGCTCCAAAATTTGACAACCTAGGAGGATGACATGTTAATCACAGTATTGTAGGGATTGAAAGGGACTTACAAAGATGACCTAGAGCAACCCGCTGCTAGAACAGGTTCCCTACAGTAGGTTGCTCAGGAAAGTGCCCAGGTGAGTTTTGAATATCTCCAGAGAGGGAGGTTCCACTACCTCTCTGGACAGCCTGTTCCAGTGCTCTGTCACCCTCATAGTAAAGATTTCTTCATGTTCGTATGGAGCATTCTATGTTCCAGTACATGTCCATTTTGCTTTGTTCTGCTCCTGGAAGCTTATGAAAAGAGCCTGACCCCATCCTCTTGAATCCCAACCACTAGATATTTATAAGTATTGATAAGATCACCCCTAAGTCTCCTCCAGGCTGAACAGTCCCAAACCTTTCAGCACTTCCTCATAACAGAGATGATCCAAGCACCCTCATCATTTTTGTGGCCCTTTACTGGTCTCTCTCCAGATGATCCCTGTCTTTTTTGAACTGAGGAGCCAGAACTGAAGACAGTATTCCAGATGTGGACTTACTGGCAAAGGAGAGGAGGATCACCTCCCTTGACTTGCTAGCCACACTCTTTTTGATGTACTGCAGGATACCATTAATAAGCATCCATAGATATTCTAATAAATCTTTTAAAATAAGGGGCTTGGGGAAAATGTTAATTTTTACTCTTTGCAAACTACTGTGTGTCAGGAAGAGGCTTCTAACTCTAGACGTTACCCCATACTTTTCAGTGCAAAGCCTCTTGAACTTTCTGTTTTGTATTTGCCATGGACCCATTAGTAGGAAGACCTTACACTAGTGAGCCAGAATAAGAAAGATGTTGCGCACTGGCTTCCAAATGCTAGCAAACCTGTGCTAGGGTACAACTGCCCTGGCATTAAGCACCAAGTCTGTCAGCAGTAGAAGAGGAAGAGCTTTAGTGCATGGGGCTGAGGATCAATGTGGTGAGTGTTAATAGGGGATTCTGTGAATTAAAATTAGGAAGTTATCTGTGAGAGTGAGAATGGGCACTGTGAGAATGGTTAATACAGAAGGACCTAGAAACTGAACCTCAGGAGTTTTTATATACAGAGCAAACAGATTGCATGGACCTCATGGCCCATTTCAAAAAGCATGGAAACTAGACATTACTATGGAAAAATCAATAAAATGAGAAACAGAAAAATGAAATCCAGTGCCAAGATCTTACTTCCATGCACCATTTTTGTATTCCTGCGTCTGCACAGGCAGCAAAAGCAACATTCACTTATGTTTAGTGGAGGGTCTGGGGAGCTGTCCTAGGGATCATAGAACCATAGAATTGTAGAATTATCTGAATTGGAAGGGACCTTTAAAGATTATCCAGTCTAACTCCCTTGCAATAAACAGGAACACTTACAGCTAGATCAGGTTCTCAGAATCCTGCCCAGTCTGACCTTGAATGATTCCAGAGATGGATTATTCACCAGCCCTCTGGGCAACCTGTTCCTGTGCCTCATCATCCTTAGTAAAGGATGATAATAAAATAAAAACTTTTACTTTAATAGAATAAAAACTTTTACTATCATTAAAATATATATATATATATATATATATATATTTTGAAACTATTTCCCTTGTTGTACCTCTGATAAAGAGTCTGTATCCTTTTTACTTATAAACCCTCTTTAGACACTGAAAGGCCTCTAGCAGCTTTTCCTGGTGCTTTCTCTTAAGGCCTGATATAGCCTTTTATTTAAATACAGCCTTATTATTTAAATGGGTCTGTACAACCGGGGATGTGCACCAGTGAAAATTCCTCCTCCCATTTGTTTTTACTATATCTGGAAGAAGAGTTTGGCCACTAATAGCAAATGAAGTTGTGACTAATTATTCCAATTCATTGCAAGCCATCTTTACTTTTCATTTAATTTTAAGAAAATGTTAAAATTATCTAAACTTTAATGTAGCATCAGACCATATGAAATAACTGCCTCATCCAGACTGTTCTGAATAGTCAGAAGTAGTTTGTTAGGTTGTTAGGCTCTTACAAGCAGCTATATTTTATGTTATTTTTGTAAATTTTTTAAAGTGCATTTTTAGAATTAATATCCCCACTTCAGATATAATGCTCCAAATAAATACAGAGTTGCTTGAACAACCAGAAACCCAGATAGCATGACACATCCACTGCTTTTAGGAGAGGAGTGCATTTGTGTTGAAAGAAGTCTAACTGGCCTAGATTTTTGCATAGAAATACTTGAAAAGACTTCTATAATAATTTGGCTAAAGACTATACAAACCTAATTAGAAATGTGCAGTTCCACAAGGGCAAAAAATGATAGTTGGAAACACCTATTAAATATTCATTTTACACCCTCAGAAAAGGGAGAAAAAAGATCTAATTTTATAAAAGCCTTCATGTAAGAGAAAAAAAGTTGACCATAATTTTACTTATTAGTCAACTTTATCCAATGACATAATGCATACGGTGTTTTATTGTATGTCTGACTTTGTCTCTGTAAACCAATATAATGCATATAATACCTTCACAGAATCACCAAGGTTGAAAAGGACCTGAAAGATCATCCAGTCCAACCATCCACCTATCACCAATAGTACTTACTAAACCATGTCCCTCAACACAAAATCCAAATGTTCCTTGAATATTTCCAGGGTCGATGACTCCACCACCTCCCTGGGCAGCCCATGCCAGTGCCTGACCACTCTTTCAGAAAAGCAGTATTTCCTAACTTCCAGCCTAAATCTCCCTTGGCACAGCTTGAAGCCATTCCCTCTAGTTCTATCACTAGTTACATGAGAGAAGAGCCCAAGCTTGCTGCAACCTCCCTTCAGGTAGTTATAGAGTGCAATGCGGTCTCCCCTGAGCCTCCTCTTCTCCAGACTGAACAATCCCAGCTCCTTCAGCCACTCCTCATAAGCCTGTGCTCCGGACCCCTCACCAGCTTCATCACCCTTCTTTGAACCTGCTCCAGGGCCTCAATGTCTTTCTTTAACCAAGGGGCAACCTTCTCAATTTATGCAGCAAGGATATTCCCACTTTAATGGGAAATCAATGATCGGAATGTAGAGGTTTTTTCCTTCTGCATAATAGCAGGTTTAATATGTAAAAATATCTATCTGTACATTGATAAACTTTGGGTTAATTTAAATTGTTATTTCTTTTAAGTGCTAAAATAACCATGCCTAGATGACTAACTTGCCTTTCGTTTCTGTTTTTTTTTCTCCTTCTATTTCCATTTCCTTTTTTTTTTGGGGCAGGGGGTGATGCTGTTCGAACTGCAAAATCAGAAAACATAGCATTTTTTCAATTAGATTACAAGCAAACAAAGCCAGAAAAATGTGTTATTTGATACTGAATGTTAACAGTTTGCTAGTTAATAATCATACATAGTGTAACTCAGCCACTAGAGTTCAAAAAACCAGCTAGCAATAATCTTGCTTCAGATTTAATTGTTGTATGAGTGTGTTGTCAGTATTTAAGGTTAAAGTGTTAAACCATTCAGAATCTGCAGCCAATTTTTCCCTCTTTCTTTGTTTTCCTTCCAAAGTATTCACTGTTTCTGTAAGGATTTCAAAACAAAAGGTGTTTCTCCATTTGTCATCTTTGAATGATCCCAAGACAGTTAGAATTCATGCTTTAGCTTAGCAAGTTTGCCTCTAAAGTCTCAGTTCAGATTTGACCTCAGGCATCTTGCAGCCAGTTTAACTATAGGACCTACAGTCACAGACAGTAAACAGTTTTTAAAGATATAATTCCACTGCTGGTACTTGAAACCAGATAGTCAGGTAAGGGCAACATCCTTAGATACTTCTTTAAACTTTTTATTTCCTATATGCCATGCCATCCATATGTGTAGTAAACAAAATGCCACAAATAAGAAGTCAGTCAGATCTTGGAATCAGATCTTGGTTGTAGGTATTTTTTTGGGTTTTTTTTGTTTGTTTGCTCGTGGTTTTTTATTGTTTGTTTGTTTGTTTTTGTTTTGTTTTGGCTTGTTTGTTTTTAATAGATTTAATTTAATTTCTTGCTAGTGTTGGTATTTTAACCCCCCCGAACATGAGAGAAGCTTTCTACAAAATGAAGTTTTGTTATATGAGTATTTTCATTATCCTCACTTATTCTGGTCGGCAGATGCTAGAGACCTCTTTTTTTCAAAGCCAATGTTGCTAAAGGTGTCTTTCTTTACTATAATTACATGTATTGCTTTTCATTTGGATGACTGAATGTAGAAAGGATTAGACGTTTCCAGTTTGTGCATAATAATAAATCCTCAGAATTTGTTAAAATCCCTTAGTGATTTTCTTTTGATACCTTCGGTTCTGTTTCTGGAGGAATTAAATGTGCAGGATTATCTACATTTAAATCAGAACACACTTTAAATTGTTGAGTACGTGAAGGATTCTTGTTTGTTGGGTTTTTCTTGTTGCTTTTTTTTTTTTTTTTTTTTGTTTGTTTGTTTGTTTTTAATTAAATTGGCTATTGATTTACTTCCAGTTTATTAAGATAATCAGTATAGCACGTAATGATAAGCTTTAAAGTGGATCTACTCCATCAATCATCTTCTGAAAATAGTTATCTACTTTCTGCTCCTTCTTACCCATGTGTTTTAAAGAAGGCTGAGTTGTCCCATAACATCAGATAATATCGTATAACAACATATGCCTAAATTACTCTTTTAGTAGCCTTGCTACTTAGCTGCTAAAGGGCAGCTACATGGTTGTACATTATGAACTGCATATAAATTACACAACCTCCCCATCTTGCCTTTCTTTAAATCAGCAAACAAACTCAGAAAAATCAAAGGAAATTGTTTTAACTCAAAGAAAATTATGGAGATCTAGGACAATTACAGATGAATATGAATTTATTGAAATCATTCCCTAGTAATGACAGATCCCAAAAACATTTTTACAACGAAAAAATGCTAGATTTCTCTTTTTCCTCCCTCTGCTTTCAGTGGTGAATTCACATTGTCATTGCTCAGTGTAAAATATCAGAATGATTAGTGCTACTAGCAACAAGCATAATGAGATCAAGCTATTGAATACAAGAGAGGCTTTTTTGTGTGCGCGGTACTTTTGATAACCCAGCCATAAAACAGGGTTCTGATTACAACTATTTGAAGAAAAAGTTTCCCTGCTGAATTTCCCTTTTACCCTTAAACATCACACTAACCTTGCGCATTCAGCAGAATTCACCTTTCAAAGCCACAGTAATGCTTTTTACTTCCAGAGAATAATGTAATGTGTGAAGTAGTGTTCTCACAGTGACTTCACAATCAATTAGAAGGGCTCATTCTCAGGAAATATGTATTTATGTATGAAACTATCAAGCTGTTCCACTCCTGCTCTGAAACAGGAAACCTGAAGGTTTCTTCATTGGCTACACTCAGATTCAGATATCAAGACAGGCTGCATTTCCGTGTTTTTCAGTAGACCTACTTTTTAAAACACTTTTGTGTGTGGTTCCCAAGAAGAACACCATTGTAAAAGAGTACATTTTTTGGTCATTGTACATTTTGGTCATTAAGTTTGCAAAGAATCCCACAGCAGAAAACTTCATGTAATGAAAATCACTTTGCTGATATTTAGTGCTAATATTCATAGCTAGCAACAGAGAACAAATTCAACCTGCTGTGTTACAAGTATTGTCCTAGTAGCATGAACTGTATTAACTTAATTCAATTCTGTAGCCCATAGATTTATTTCCTTTTTTTAAATGTGTGATTCACTGGTGGTCAACTGAGACTGCAGGAAGCAAAAGGACAAATGGAGAAAGAATCTAATAGTTATGCACGATACGTTTGAGATGCTCATTGTCTATGATCATTCGGTCACTTTGAATTTTAGAACACAGCAGTAGATTTTGCCACTTTGTGGAACAAAAGAAAAGATTAGAATTGAATCATTCTTAAAGGATAAACATATTGAACACAATATTCAGAAAAATACTTTTATCTATTTAAAAAATATTGCCATTAGGGAGAATTAAACAACTGTGATAATAAAGAACTAAAGTATCAAAACATTTCACTAAGTTGCAGAATATTTTTGTTTGCTTTACATAATTAATTTCCAATATGAATAAATGAAATTTAGACTTTTCTTTCAATTTAGACCTTGAATTTGGCTTAATTGAACTTCATGAGGCTCAATTGGCATGGGCCCACTTCTCGAACATATCAAGGTCCATTTGGATAGCATGACTTCCCTCTAGCACATCAACTGCATCACTCAGCTCAGTGTCATCTGCAAACTGATATGCCCTTGATTCCACTGTTCATGTCACCTGCAAAGATGTTAAATAACTCCAGTCTTAGTAATGATCCCTGAGGAATACCACTCATCACTGGTCTCCACTTGTACTTGAACACTGAGCTGTTGACCACAGCACTCTGAATGCGACCATCTGGCCAATTCCCTTTCCAGTGAATAGTTCATCCATCAAATCCATTTTACTCCAAAAAAATCTCTAGAATGCCTATACTGAGAATAACATTCCTGCTCTATTAGCATGATGTCTACACAGATAAATAAATTTTGAGGGAGATTCACAGAAACTTTGGTAAATTGCACTGTCCTCCCTGTGCTGCTTTTCTGTACTAGCAGGAGGAGTGTCTGAAAAACTGCCTGATGGAAAGGGGCCTTGGTGTACTGATGGACAGTATGGACAGTCGGCTTAATATGAGCCAGCAGTGTGCCCAGGTGGCCAATGGCATGCATCAGAAATGGTGTGGTGAGCAGGATTAGGGAAGTAATCCTGCCTCTGTACTCGGGATTGGTGAGGCCTCACTTCAAGTACTGCTTTCAGTTTTGAGCACCTCAGTACAGAAAGGACACTGAGGGGAGACCTTATTGCTCTTTTCCAATAGCTGAAAGGTGCTTACAGCGAGAGTGGCTTTGGTCTCTTCTCACTGGTAACAGGTAACTGGACGAGGGGAAATGGCCTGAAGTTGCATCAGGGTAAGTTTAGGTTGGATATCTTTACAGAAATTGTTGTTAAGCACTGGAATAGGCTCCCCAGAGAAACTGTTGAGTCATCACTCCTGGATGTGTTTAAAAACCTTTTGGATGTGGTGCTCAGGGACATGATTTAGCAGAGGGCTTTTAGTTAGGGTAGTACGGTTAGGTTGTGGTTGGACTCGATGATCTTTAAGGTCTTTTCCAACCTGAGAAGTTCTATGATTCTATGATCTCTCATACAATCTGTAGGGATCAAGCTAGACTTAAACAGATTCAGGGACAGTAAATGGGCTTTGGTGCTGCTTCACTAATACAGGCATATTTGAAAAAGATCACTTATTTAATGTTGGCACTCAGTCGACTTAGAGAGTTCTCTCAGTTTCTTGTACGCATCAGAATTGTTATACTGTTCAACATACATTTTATCTATCATCCACTAACAAGCAAGAAGTTCCTGTTCCTCTAACAGTTCTTCTAATGAGTTAACTGGCCCCAACTTCTCCAAAACAACAGTGATAAAGGATGAAAGGCTTCTCAAGAATGACAAGATTAACAATTCGTATGAAAGAACCTCCTGTTTACACTTAGATGCCGTTTGCTCTTTGTCTTACATTTCAGTTTCCCAAGACATCACAGTGATAAGGTCAATCAAGCTCTTTGGTTATTCGTTCAGTTACATCTTCCCCCACAGTTTAATAATATACTGAGAAACCGTGAGAATAAATCAAGAATGAAGTCCCTCATTTTTTTCCTCTTGGAGTACTTCCTTCACTGTAAAACCAGACTGATCTTGTTTTCCTTTGTGGCTGTTCACTTTCAGTGTCTTCTAAGAAAAGAAGAAGAGTTTGGATTGAACATCAGCAATCACAGATACGACTGTAGCTGCAAATTCTTCTCCAACGTGTTATGGAAAGTGTCATTTTTTAAGTGCTTTGAAGAAACTTATATTATTGAAAATATCAAGAATATAACCTTTCCAACAGCAGTAATTTCAGGGCTTAACATCAGATGTGAAATCAAAAGAGGTCAGGAAGTCACAGCTCAGTTCTTACAGGTATAAGTAAATTCATTTCAACAACTTTGATATAGCATTTAAGTCTAGAGACTCATCTGCTCTTAAAAGCTTTTCAACCTGGGCATTTTCATGTCTCATATACACAGTCAGGACTCACTGGCAAATGAAGCAACTCTTGCCTTCCTCATGAAGTGGAACAAAGTGGGCCACACATCACATATGCAAGTCACAAGAATTGTTGAAAGTCACTATTTTTCCTTTTCTTCTAGCTTGACTGACCCCCAGCTAAAGAAGTTATGAATTCAAGCATTTCATCTCTGCCTGAGGGCTTGTACTTGATAACTCTTGACTGATCCATGAAACCACTGTAATTCTATTTCTTTATGGTTTCATCACAGATTGTACTTGTGACTAACCTGATTATGTGATCACTTTTGTTAAAAGTGATTCCAGATGTAAAGGAAAAAAGATTTATATTTTATGATAAAAAAGAAGTATTAAAAAGATAGTAAATAATAGATTGCAATAGAGAGGTACATTAAGTCAAAGGAATAACTGAAATAGCAAACTCAAAGTCTTCAGTTTACCGTTTTAAAATTGAAATTAAGGTGAATTGATGGGAATAGATTTAAAACAAATTGTCTGTTTTTCATGATGGAAATCTATTAAGTTGATAGAACTCATTGCCATAATATGTTACTAATTTCAAATACTTAGTAAGCTTTAAAACAACTAAACATTTACATTGATAATGGAAACACCCACTGTTGTATTAGTTAGAAAATAAAGATCTTGTTTAGAATGGGACTAAATCTTCATGTTTTTATATAGAGATTTATCATTACCTGCCAAATATTTTAAAAAAATAATCTACATGGAGCAGTTATTTTGAAAGAATTATTCATTTAATCAGGTTTTTGCGTTTTCTTTTGAATCTGTCATTCAATCAACCTACCTATCTACCTAAACACAACAACAGAATAACTTCAAGTGTATCTTCAATGAATCCAACCTCGAAGAAAACTGAATTATTTGTGAAAAGGAACTTGAAGAAACTTGAAGATTGAGAGTATTTGAAATAGCGCCTAAATAATAAATATAATAACAATTATTAGTAGTAATAGTAATAATGCTCATACAAGCTATCAACTCCTGAAGACCTTTTCTTAGAAGGCAGACAGTTGGGTTTGTTGAGTTCCTTCCTGAGAACTAAGGCTGGCATGTGTCCCCTGGCAAGCCAGGAAGTTGTTGAGGAGTGGGTGGAGGGATCAATTATGACTCCTTGCAGAACCCACTTTGTCAGAGAACTGTAGGCTGTTAACTCTCAAACTAGTGGGTATTTCAATGACTTGAATTATATTTTCCAATGAAGTTAGAACACTTGGTCTGGTTCAGATTTTTGTTTGTTTATTTGTTTGTTTGTTTTCTCCCCATTGTGGATTATACAATCTTGCTAAAATTGATATTCCATGCACAGAATAATTAAATATGCCTTCAACTGGAGACAAAGAAAAAGCCTGGGAGCTTGGTGCCTCTTGCGTATGCACTTAAGCATATGCTGTCTATGCAAATGGGACATCTCAATTAGAGGAATACAAAACAAACAAATGAAAAACAGTTCTAAAACTTTTACCAATACCATTCATGCCTAATTCACTGTCTTCTCTGCCAATAAGTATTATATTTTTTCTTCAGACATGATTAGTGAGCATTTCCACCGATAAAAAGGCAAATATTTATGTCTAAAAGACTTTGGAGATTATCATGTGTCCAAGTAACACATTACTAACCCAGAAATGCATATTCTAAGATATGCTTTATATCAGTGCAAATTAAGAATCTTAAGCAGATCAAATTAAACACTAAAAGTCCCTATTAATCTACATCATTTATGTACAATTTAGCTACTACTACTTTAGAGGCACAGAAAAGACATCTGGTGTGCAGCTATCTACAAAGAGATTGGGTGAACCTACCCTTTCTTTTTCTAATCTGTTTAATGTATATTTTTTGAGATATCTTCAGCATGCATTCTGATTCCATCATGTTTTTGCTGAGAAGGCTGCAATGTCTAACATTACTTTAGTGCAATTACGTCTTTATTTTGTAAATTGGTCATGAGGAAATAGGCAGAACTTAATCAAACCAGTTTCTACAGTTTGTAGAGATAATATTCTGTCAGCCTGTGCTCTCACTGATCAGCTGTAATCAGTGTCCATAACAGTTTTTTTTTTCTTCTGTTCTTAACTTTCCATACTTGCCCAGAAGGTCACAGTAGGAGATTAGGACTAGTATTTACATTACTGAAAAAATAATTGCCTTTACAACCTCAGAGTTAAGTAAGAAATAATTTCATATTGTTGCTAAAGATAATGGACTAAAAGCAACTTCTTCCACCTATACTGAAAATATTCTGATTGTGTATAAATTTTTGCACCATTTTCTTATGGTGTTTCTCCTCGCACTCCTTTCCAACGTCATAAAGGCTACGTGATTCATGACAGAGGATATTAATTAAAATCTCCATAGAGATAAAAACCTGAAAAAGAGAACAAGCTTGCTTTCCTGGCTTCTCTCTTTGAACCTTCTCAAGACTGACATTCACATTTAGCCTTCAAACAAATTAAATGCCATTGCATTGTTCTTATAACATTTTTTTTGTTGTTGTTTTATTCATTATATTTTGAAAATATCAAAGTAGATCCTATATTTCTCACAGTATTTTTAGAGAAATTATACTGTTTCAAAATCATGAGAAATATATTATTCTTCAAGCAGTAGCTCAGTTTCCTTTAAAATTGAACAAACAGTTCATCAACATTTTCATGAAATTAGGAGTAGAGAACTAAGAAACTGTGTTCTGATGGAAAATGAACAGCTAAGTAGCAGAAAAGTGTTATGAAGAGAATTAGGAGATTCAGAAATTAAAAACAAAACAAAACAAAACAGGAAAGTTCTAGATACCAGTAACCACTTTCAAATTTAGATACTCATGATTTCTGTCATGATTTCTTGCTGCAATTATAACCTTTAGACCATTGGTTAAGAATTACCTTAGAAATGTTTAGATGCAAGCAACACTTATCTTACCTTTTACAAATCAGATCTTAATGTCTCATTTGCTCATTTGAATCTAACCTGAGTAGTTGGGTTTGTTTGTTTGTTTGTTTGTTTTGTTTGTTTGCTTGTTTGTTTGTTTTTTGATGTTTCCAAACACTTTTCCTTCTTGTAATTCAGTTTGGATTCAGTAATGACTTTAGGGAACCCAAAGATACATTTATTCTAGGAAACAGTTGTAAAATATTCACTCAGACACAGTGTTGGTCCTTGGGGTTCAAATGGAACTGAAGATGATGCAAGAAATACAGACAACAATGGTAACATAACTTCTGTTGATAAATTAGAGAAACATCCAAATAAACACATTTCTTATATATAGCCAATGATCTGACTGGTTTGAAATAACTAGTCCTCATTTTATCCTCATTAAAGGCCATAGAAAATTTACAATAAACTCTTCTGAAATTAGACGTTTTTGAAATTTCAATTTAAAAATAAAACTCTCAAGGCACATGCCATTATTTTAGCTGACATTGCTAAGCATGGCGCTGATCAAATCAGAGCCCCTTGAATAACCAGCTGCATATTCAGAACTTATGTTTAGAAATAAACCTGTTTAGAAATATTTATTCAAAACTTTTAAAATTTTATTTTAATCTTTTAAGGAGAGACTTTCAGTTTTCATATTCTAAGAAATATGATTCACATTCTGTCTTCTGCAGTAATTTTAAATATCATTAACAAAACATTCTGGACATGGCTCAGGCTCCTTCAGAAAATGCAAATTTCAAGTTTTGATTTGTTCACAGTTCGTATCTTCAATATTTATCTTGCAATAACAAAATACAAAAAATAATGATCACTCTTTAAGGATAGCAGAAGCAAAAACTAAAGAATTGAATAAAAAGGAATAGAAATTGATTCTGAAAGTGTGTGATGAAGAGTTATAAGTAGAGAACTACAATAAAAGAACACCATAAAAGAGCTTTAATAGGTTTATACCCTTCTGCCAGTTTCAGAAAAGACTGCTGCTGATCAGAAACATTTATTTTAAAGAGAGGATGATGACCACAGACTTTTTTTTTTTTAGAATGTGGCTGAATGATGGTAAAATATTATGTGAAACAGGTAATATGTGAAAACAGGTAATTATGTGAAAGAGGTAATATGCCAGGTAATAAGCAGCTTTGTTCATCCCTCCTAAGGCTTTGATTTTCCATTATTTATTGTTTTGTTTATTTTCTTATTTAATACCTGAATGAATAATAAATTTTCACCTGCTTGGAACTGAGAACTTTCTTGACATAAGGCAGCAGAATCTTCGTATAGAATTCACCTTAGAGAAGAAGAAATTCCCAGTTCATGAGATACAAAAGACTCTCAATGTAGAAATATGCTACAGAGTATATTCCAATTTCTGAAACACCTTTTTTATCTTGAAGCTGGGCAGAAGATCCCACAAGTCCTGTTTAATTCCTCACTTTTGTAAGTGACCTTACACTACTTCTGGTTCTGCTGCTCCAGTGCTCCAAAACTCTATTTACATGGAAATTCTCTCTCTTTAAAATATGTTTGCGTGTTTTCATTTTTTAAAATGATATTCCATTCAAGCATTCATTATTGTTATTTATTTCTCAGGTCATGCTTCAGAAACTTTCTAGTCTAATAAAGAAATAATTTTACAAGCTTCATTTGCAACTCTTCAGCCATTTCACATGGCTTTCTGTTTAGAGTTTTCACTTATTTGTTACCAAATATTTCAGTTAGTTTCTCTTCCCAGCACAAAATTGCACCATTACTCATTATGAGCTCATTGAATTTACAGCTATAAGTGTAAATGGAAGAGGGCAGGGAGCATTCCCTGCCAGAAAACTGATTGTTCCATGCCGTTTCAGAATATGGTGGCTGTGACTTTTGATGGCCATACCTTTCCTTTATCAATCTTAATGTTTTCAGGAAAACTGGAAGACCAATGTTCCCTAGGGAGTCTAGCAAGCAATTTTACAACTGTCTAACACTTACCAGTCAGTAGACATTATGACTCTTCTTTTGTGCTTGTTGTAACTGTCAAGGTATTCTAGCTTGTTCATCTCATTGAACATCTCCCTGCTTCCTTCCCTTCTACTCCTCCTCCTCCCCCCCGCCCCCGGAAAAAAAAAAAAAAAAGGTTAAAAAAAATCATGATTTCTAGAACTGATACATGGAATAAGACAGAAATTATGTCTGGATAAGGACAGGAGCCTGCCATGAATGGGAAATGGATGTGGCTGCCAAGTCCAAAATATAACGATTCTAGTTGAAGAAGAAGCAAACCACAGGTCAAAACAGAGCCTATAGATGCCTTAAATTGGGATGGTTCTTGTGTCCAGGACTACGATTCACTTGGTAACTTTCTATCATGGGTTGGATAAATCCCATTTTTATGCATATACCAATTTTTATGCTGCTTACATGCTCTAAAACAGGCAGATGATAGCATACATGCTGTACCCTAGGCTGGCTAACCACAAACCAGCTTAAACTCAGGACTTACTGATTTCTTGTTCTTATATCCTGTTTCTCAAAGACCATGCTGATCTGAGCTGATAATACTCAACCTGGTATAGGCCTCCTGAATTTGAGTTAGCTTACATCCTGACTACTTGAAGGTCAAAGGAGCTCAATTATGAATGTAGTTGCTATCATATACCTTTAAGCAGTTAGCCTCTAAACACCCCCTGCCAGTAGCTGTTTGCAAGAGATCTATGTTAATGACAGGAATACATAAAACTGTCTGGAAAAAATAATTGGCTTGCATTAAAAACCTAAATATTCTTACACTTAGAAACAGCCACTCACAATCTGCAGAAATGCTGAATACAAAGCCATGGCTGAATTAATTCTACTTTGGAGAACACTGCCGGGAAATCTGACTATGCCTGACTCATACAGGTATGTGTTGTATGTCTGAAGATCTTCTGCTAGTAGACAGCTTTTCCTTTTACTTGTTCTTTTAGATTAAGGACAGTTTGGGTCCTGTTTGTATAGTATTACTTTAGTTGCAAAGTGGTGGTTTAATTATTGTGAAATAGTGATTCAGGAAAGAATTCACAGTTCAGGGGTTTGTGAAGAAAACAAAACACAGAAGAACAAAAAATAAGCCAAAAGAAATTGATTCTAAAAACTAAGGCAATTTATTTAAGGCAATGGAATTTCCTGCCAGCTTAAGTTCTTACTGTGGACTCAAGTCAATATTTGCTCATTATATGACATATGTTGTAAGACGTGGTTTCAGTGATCTAATATGTTTATATCCCATCTGTGTCTAGTTCAATGGAACAAGAACATTCAGAAATTATTGCTATTTAGAGACCAGTAGCTGACGGTTGATGATGGTATTTTAGTAAATTTTTTCTTTATAATATTGTGCTGGTGTTGGTTTTGTTGTTGTTCCTTGGTAGTATACAGAGAGAGTGGTGAAATGCTGGAAGGCTGCCCAGAGAGGCTGTGGCTGCCCCATCCCTGGAAGTGTTCAAGGCCAGATTGGATGGGGCCCTGGGCAGCCTGGTCTAGTATTAAATGTGGAGGTTGGTGGCTTTACCTGTGGCAGGGGGGTTGGAGATTCATGATCCTTGAGGTCCCTTCCAACCCTGGCCATTCTGTGATTCTGTGAGTATACTGCTCTTTTACATAAGGGATGTGTTAGAAATTAACTGTTCTGGAAAGATTATATAGTTGCCCCCCAGTGCATGTATGAATGCATTTATAAATGGTAATCAATTCAGGCATAGTTATTTCTATAAAGGTTGCACTATTAGTAAACCAATTCTTTATCACTGAAACTTCATCCATGTTACTTTTGCATCTAGCTATTCTTGTTAATGCTGCGGTATGCAATGTGAGGATCATAAGATACTTCATAATGGAAATGACTTCAGGTAACCTCTGGCTCAACCTCTGGTGAAAATGAAGGCCAACTATAAATCAGACCAGGTTGCTTAAGGTTTAGTCTAGTAGGGTCTTGAAAGTTTCCAAGTATGTAGAGTGCAACAGACTGGGCAACATATTCTACTCCCTGCTGTCTTATCAGTTTTTAAGAATTTTTCTTAGTTGGGAAGAGAGACATTACTGTGCTACTGCAAATGCAGAATTCATTAGTGCCACCTATTTGTGAGACTGTAAAACTACAGATAATCCCTGTAAAACTGTATTGAGTTAATAAGAAAATATATTATTTTTCTTTCTGCTTAAGCACAAGAAGAAAAAACAAGACACATAGGACAGGTTTAAAAGGGTTTTCTTCAGTTTTGTATCTAAATAATTGCAGTGGATATATATGTTGTTCAAAATAATAATATAATAATATAATTTAGATATTTTATACATATAAAAATGCAAGATGAAACAACTTCTAACATTTAAATAATATATATTTACATTATATATATAATGTAATGTAATGTATGTATATATATTTGCACAGTTTTCTTTTAGAGCTCCAGATACATTGCTTCACCTGCAGGAGGTGTGCAATTTTGGAGGAGCTGTGTTGTCAAGTGAAAGGCAAAGGCAGAAAAAGACACTGAAATTATAAAAATGTATCAATGTAGACGAAATTAAACTATCTAGATAGAGTTATATATTAAAGAAAGAATCAGTAAAAAAGTTTGTTTTTAGAAGTCTTTTTCTTCTCATATTCAGTAATTAACAAATATTTTATTAGACGAGGAATGATTAGACAAATTGTAATGCAAGAAAGAAAACACATAAGAAAAAAAATCCTTAGAATTTTATTAGTGCTATTATCTCACCCTACTATTAAAAAATTGGGCAGTGCTCATAATAGTTATGCTTTCTCTTTTGCTCATTCATTTCAAACTGTCCAGAAAGGTTTACAGTTAATTATAATCATTTCAGTAACAAATAAGAGAATATTCTTTAGATCTCTGTGGAGAGACAAAGCTTTGAATGACAGAAGGAAGGCTTAGCATTAATACACAATGATTAATGTCAACATATGGCTTTAAACTTCAGAGGGACATCTGTAGCCTGAGGAACAGGAGCTATAAGTTTGCTTGTTATGTAACTGTAGGCATGCAGATTTTCTAAATATGTTAGCCTGACTGTAAACAGACACAGATTTTCAGAAAACATGTAAACAAAGGACAGATTTTCAAAACATTGTTAATTATTAGCTAATTCCTTTGTTGCCATTGACTTTCTTATAAGAATGACAAATTTGAAAACACGTGTGAATATGTGTTATAAAAGTCATTCCTGCGGCTGATAATATATGTGCATTGGCACAGACAGTGAATAAATAAATATGTAAAAAAGGATTACGTTATGAAAAAAAAACCCACAAAACTGTAATTTCAAGTATTTTTTTCATTCAGTCAAATGATTCCTGTAATATACAACTTGAACGCAACAATACAGATTTTAACTCCATATACAATATTAGAATATTGTTTACAGTTTGCATGTTGTTTCCAAGCCAATGAAAATATGATGTACAGTGAAACTGAAATAGATAATTTATAGAAAGACTTTGAGAACTTTGAAATATGTTTCTGGCAGAAGTTAACTTTGCCATGATCACAATATTAAAATACTATTAAAAATATATACAAAACAACAACAACAACAATATATACAAAACAACAACAAAGATTTGCAGATCAAATGTAGACAAAGTAACATAATAAAAATAAAACATTTGAGATATAAAAATTAATTTTTTCTTTTTTTTTTTTCCAGCTTAGTGTCCACTACAGACTTTTATATGCAGTTTTCTGTAGGGGAATTAGATTTTTCTTATATTCTTATATATATGTAGAATCTGAAACTCTCATAGATATGTTTTTATTCACTCATTCTGCTGTCCTTGCAAATATATTGATTCAGTGGCTTACTAATTCAAATATGTCATATTCCTCATTGTGGTCATTCATTGTTTTTTTAGATCCATGATAAAGTGAACATATTTTATCTGAGGATTGAAATCCTGAATGAACACCTGGGTACTTTTTGTTCTTGTTGGTAGGTAGGTAAGTTGGTAGTTTTTTGTTGTTCCTGCAATGAACTATTGATATGTGTTATCTTTGGAATACCCTTGTATGGAAGCACATTCAAATGACTGAGGGAAGAAAGCAAATGGAAAATGGTGGCAAATATGCAAAAGCACAAGCAAAATAATGTTAAAAATCTTGTAATAATCAAAAATATATTCTTCATACTTTGTCAATTCAGCACGCACTGAGAAAGTGAATATTGATGGTCCCATAATGCTTTGTTGAAGTGAAATGTTGCAGGCGGTTCTGTATGCTAGCAACAATACAAAGGTACTCTACTGAAAATAGAAATCTAAACCGCAGCCATGTATCCCAAACCTTACAGTAATGTAGCTGAAAGGCCAAAGAGGAAAATATATATATATTATTATTCAGTTTCCCTTACCTGAACTTGATTTTCAATGACCTAATCAAAATGTTGGTTGTTTTTTTTTCCTCAAGACCCTTGATTCATTCACTGCATACTGATGATGTGTTTAGGAACAGAAGTTCATTATTGTATTTCTTTTCATTGTAATTCATATGGCTTCATATTTCGTTATTAAATACCAATCAAGGCATCTTCTGAAGATAAAGTGCCTACTTGTGATTTTGAAATGTTTTTCCAGTTCTCAAGGTGGTTTACCACCTCAAAATCTCATCAGAAATCATGTGAAAAGGCTGTCTGCTATCTTTAAATGACCTTTAAATATCAGATAATTATTCATGACTTTTGGTGCTGATTGAGATGTTTAATTTACATGCCTTATGTAAGTGCATGTATAGGAGGTATACTTCAGTAAAAATGTTCCATGTTTTGTTACTGTGTTTTCTTGTCTTCAGTTGATTGGCCCTAAGAAAGAAATATATGCTGTTGAAAGGGTGGATTTTTTTTCTCCTCAAAATCTAGTATTATTTTTTTCTTGAATACAAGGTAATCCAAGAAGGATGTAAGGTAAACCATGAAATGCAGAAAAGTGTTCTTCTTAAAACAGCACTTTAAGGAATACACTGATATCCCTGAAAGAATACTGTTAACATATCAAAATACAGATTGTAGCATTATTTTTAATGATTAAGCACATAGTTACTTGCAGCAGTAAAGGAATAATAACAATGGGATGACCTACACTAATTATATCAGTTAAGAATCTGACACCTGGCTTGGAATAAGAATTTATCTCTTCCAGCACAGAAGAAGGATTGTATAAATTTTTGAACTCTCACATGAGTGTCCTCCTAGTTTTTAAAAACTCTTTCACAACTACAGTGCATGTCCTCTAAAATTTCCGAAGATCATTAATCAGCTCATTATTTTTTCATGAGTATTAGTGGCACTAATGTGTAGAAAGCTTCAAAGGAAATCAAGAAGTAGGTGAATGCATTGAGTAAGTTTTTCTACTGTCTGTTATCCAGTGAGATACCTCAGTCCATGCTGATCTATATTTGAATTGCCTCTAAATATTAGAATTTACAGTGGAGCAGTGATAAATCATAAGCAGCATACCTGTATTTGAATTAGCCCAGACCCATCACTCCAGGTTGAAGTAATGGCTGGAGATGCTGTATCTTCCAATCAGTTGTATGTCTAAGGCCTCGAACATTTCTAGAAAGGAAATTTTTGTGAAGAACAAAGTGATATATAACCATAATGTTCCAATGAGTTTGAAGCAATTAGATTCACATGTAAAATAGTCGATTTTTATCTGTGAATCTTCAGATCCACTAGCATCATCTCTAAGTATACTTATTTTTTGATTTACATCTGAACAATTACACAGAGCTGTAATCTAAGAGCCTCCCACTTCCCTTTACAGACCTTTTTGAATCTAGCAGGAGTTTAATTAACATTTATCTATTTCTGAGAATCTTCTCAGGTTCGGAGTGGAATGCAGTTGGCCTTCGTAGTTTCTTTCTAAGTTGATTAAGTAGCTGTTAGAGTTCATATCTGCCCTAGAATCCTCTGAGAATAAAGATGGCATATAGGTGCCGGTAGTTCTTTTTTTGTCAAATTAATTGACACAGTGTATGTCTTGTATTTAAAATTCAAAAGTTCTTTGTAACTCAACCCTGGAGATCGAAGCATAGCACGGGCCAAAAGCAATAGAATAAAGTCAGTTAAACATATTATTTTAAAATTCAGAAGTACTATAATTATATTGCTGACATAAAGGCAAATTTACAAAAAGACAATTGTATTTTTATACCTTGCACTAAATCTATTACCAAGCAATTCAAGGTTTGTTGAACCAAATTAAGTTCACACCTCCTTTGCAAGCATGAAGCTCCTCCATAACCAGATCCAAAATTCGTCCTAGATCTGACGTGCTTCGCAGCAGCCAGAGATCTTCTGCAAAGAAAATCTGTCTTGTATCACTTGTTTTTGTAGCTGTATGTTTTACTTAATGTATAATCATGATTTCAAATTGAATACTAACAGTACACAAGGGTATAGAAGAATGATACCACTATGTGTGAGGACTATGTGATGCATCTTTTTCATGAATGTACCACTACATCCCTGGACTTCAAGCAAGTTTGTGGGAAAGTGATAGCAGTATACAGTTATTCTGTAAGCAGATTTCTCTGATTCATTTCAGCTTAGTATCTTCTGACAAACCTTTATTCAATAAATAGTTGGTCACTTCAGAAGTTGTGCAGGCAGCATAAGACAAAAATTGACCTATCAGTTTCTTACCTGTTAGACATTCACAAATAAATCACTGATTCATACAAACTTCAAAGAAAGCAGCTGTCTAATCTCTGGTTAAATTTATTGTTAATCTTGCAGAAAAAAAAATCTTTGCAATGGCACACACTACAGCAGAAACTTCAAAGAAATGCTGATTGCCCAAAACTGCAAAAGAGGTTTTTCTTTCCTACGTCTTGAAAAACAGCTTTAGAAATATAAGTCAAGGATTGTTTGCTGTAGATGCAGTCAGGATTTTAGTATCTAAACACACTGTGCATTCAGCAGTGACAACAGTGCATAAGTAAAAAACTAGAGCTCAAGTGTGGGAGAGGATCATTTTTTCTCCTTGGGGATCAGATGAAGAGTAGAAACTGAAGTGATAATTTCAACATTAAAATAATCAGAGATGTTGGAAGTAGCAGTAGTATTTTGTCTTGTTCAGCCAAAGAGCTTTAAGGTCATTCTGATTATCTAAACAATAAACTGAAGATTGGAATTCTTTTTCCTATTTTTTTTTTCCAATGCTGCTTGCAAAAAATTTCAAATGGGATCTTTTGCATCAACCATGAACACATATAGACTGTAATCTAGATGACTGGGTCACAGAGCAATGGAAGAAACTGAAATATCTGAAGGAAGTGTACAGTAGTCAGATATTAAGTTTCTATATTTGAATTGCTGCCTGATCAAAACTTTGGAGTATGTAGCAGCAGAAAGCAAGCACATCCAAATTATTAAAAGGTGAGATTTTATTCAGCTAGATGTTTGCTCAAATGAGATTTGCCAGGTCACTCTTTTCACCACAGTGAGATTAGTCATAAGCTCTTTTCTTTTCTGCACATGGGAAAATGTAGAAAATTGTTAGAAAAAGTACGGTAAGGAATATATCCATAATAAGTGTGGGAAAATAAGGTATTCAGTTTAGATAAACTAAAGATGCCAGACTGCATCTATTCAAATCCTGAATTCCACCATTTCCTGAATCCTTCTCACAAACTGAAATCAGAAACTTTGTAACAGGTCTGATTGTTAAACTCTTTCCAAGTGTAGTACAAAAATATATCAAAATTCTCATCCATTCCTTTTCTAAAGGAGTAAAGGAATTAAGTCCAATCGTAGATTTTGAATTACTTTTCCTTTGAGACCACATTTGATCTTTTTTTCTTTTCTTCTCCTAAAGACAAAATTTTTGTCTATTTAGTATAATTATATATCTTTGTTAATCACATCACAAAATTAAATGTAAATGCATTTGTCAAAAATATTCATAAACAGTTTAGCTGCAAAATACTTTTTAAAATGAGCTATCACAAGGAGATTTAGCATTCAATAGCATTTATATTTTATGACATAAATGAAAGAGGATGACATTAAAACTTCAAAGCAGCAAAGATGACACATTTCCAATCGTGCTGTCACTGTGAGATCTACAAAGAGCATACTAGTACACAAATAACTGCTTTTTGATTTACTGAAGTTCAAGTATGGATTTATCTAATTTTTTAGGTACTTTAAATCCACCAAATTGCCATGACAAGTATATGTGATACTGTGGTAAAATTTTTCCCTTAACACAAGATATGACAGGTCAAAATTATTTGTAAAACTGTGGTCTATCTTGCCACTAGAGCATGCCGTGAATTGGTTGAAGCCCTACTTGATTTCACCAAAATTTTAAAACAAGATTAATTTCAGATAAAAACTTCTAGGTATGTTTTCTAATGCCAGCAAAGGCTGCGATTAATGTGATTTTTGTCTATGATGAGAAAAAGTTGTCAGTTCAAGTTTCCTTAATACAATGGTGTTAAATAATTTAATTGACCTCCATAGTTGCTTTGTATTTTCCACTACTGATAAAGAAGTCTTTTTATGTATAAAATATGGAGAAGAGAGGAGACTCTGCTCACGTCCAGCAAGGCCTGGTTGTGAAGTTCCCATCTCAAGAGATAGCCAAAACCTACTTGGACACTTTCCTGTGTGACTTGCTGTAGGGAAGCTGCTTTAGTAGGGGTTTGGACTAGGTGATCTTCAGAGGTTCCTTCTAACCCCTACACTTCTGTGATTCACTTTCCTATTGTAATCTGTTTTTTGTTGTGTTGAACTTCAGCTCAATTACTCCTTGCACATAAACTGATCTCAGTACAACATTTTACTGCCTCTGTGGTCCACAAATAGTCACAACTGCAGAGACGATCATTCTGAGTTCTGCATTTTTAACTAAGTATTAAGAACACAATGCAAGGATTATAATGTAACATAGTGAGAATATTCACAGTAGGACTGGGACAGGATCCTACTTTATTCTAAAATAATTTCATTTAAAATTATATGTACTTTCTCTTGTGACTTTATTTTTCTATGCATTTCCTCATAAGTAAGATGTACACATATAAATTGTGGTATGAGGTTACTCCATTCATAAAAGGAATTCCAGTTAGCAGGCTTAAATGGCATACTGTTCTGTAACAGAAATTCTATATCAGTGCATACGAGCAGAATTAGGAAGGTGTTTGTAATCCAATATTCAATGTTGTATTAACTTCTATTTGTGTCAGACGACTTGTGGTTAATAGAATAGACTCCAGAAGAGAGAAACAACAGAGATCAGAGGCCTGAAGAACATAAACAATAGGAAGATGGACAGCTTAGAATATTTTTGGTTAGATACAAAAGCCACACAAAGTAATAGAGATGGAAAAAAAAGATAAGTCTTCTAGAAGTATTTCAAAGAACATTATGTTCTCAACAGGATGAAAAGGAATGGATTTAAACTATTATAATGAAGAATAATTCATATGTGAGGGGAAACATTTTTACTGATAAGAATAGTAGATTGTCAGGAGATTATGGGAACCTCAGAAGATGTGCATCTTAATGAAAAGCCTAATCAAATGTCTGTTAAGAATGAAATTTATATAGAATATCCTGCTTAGGCTTAAAGATAGACTAGGTGATAGGTCTTTTCCCAACCTGTTATTTGGTTATTCACTGTATTTTAAGTATTAGAACTTTATATGGGTGTACTATATTCAAATACATAACATTATAATCTACTAAACATATTCTAATTTATTTTCAGGTTGAATAAACTGTTCTCTGAAAAAGCTTTTGTCAATATAGACAGTTCAAGCGGTCATTTAAATACATATATTTATGATATAAAGGTACAATTGTATGTACATTACTAATGTTAAAAAGAGAATGCAGAGGTGCAAAGAAAAATGACTTGCTCACAGTGTGTGGCTGTGCTCAGCGTAAAAGTAGCAGAAATATTGCTTACTCTGAGAGCTTTTCCACTGTAACACTTACATGCGTCTTAGTTTGCAGCTAAGAAACTACTTAGAGGAATCTGTTTTCAAATTTCAGCTATATGAGTTGACATAATTCTGAGAATGGTTATGCAGTTTTAAGGAAAATTCAGAACAAAGGTCTGCTTTGAAAGAGACTTCAAACTACAGGAGTTTGAATGAAAAAGTACTTAAATTTTTAAAAAATTCAGAAATAATTACCAAAAGATGGTCATTTCTTTTATTAATTTCAAATACAGAAGAAAAGTAGGCACTCTGGCAAAGCCATGAGGAAATCATTAACGGACATATAAGTATATGAAGGTCAATTAAATTATATGTAAGTATTTCTAATGGATAACACTCATCACTTGGCAGCTAAATAGTTTCCGAAGCAGAAATCTGATGAAGCAGTTATCTTTTCTTATACTATTATTTACAATGTGGAATAATTATGTAGAATCAATTCATGAACTGTTGTCAGATTATTTTTTTCCATCATTGTTTCTTTCTATTTTTCCTTCCATAATTTTCAGTAAACTCATGACTCATTTTATCTGATCTGACTAGAATTCCTGATGCTAATCTCTTCAGAAAGGCAAGATATTGTCCTGAAAAGAATACAAAGAAAAAAATATGCAACACTGATTTTAAGACAGTCATGGACACAGACAGAATACATTGCAGAACCTGTCTGAGAATACATCAGACCTGTTTACAAATGAAAATAAGTGTTGAACACATAGAATTTTTTTTGTTCTCATAGAGGGAAAAATTCAGTGCTTTTCAACAACCTGTTCTGACAAATTCTTCAGATAGTGTTTGTGTGTACTTTATAAAATCGGCTTCCTACTTTTGAACAAAAGTGCTCTCAAACACCATGGTACAAGGTAATGGCTGAAACAGAATTATACATACAGACAACCAGATAATTACCAGCATGCATATGCAAACAACAAAGTAAAAGCTTTTACTGACAAAAGTTTTTCACTTGTGAGAGTAGCCATACTTACTGCATCTAGCACGAATTGTTTCCTCAGCCAGTGACCGAAATGAATGCCTGGAACCAAGTTTAAGAAGAAAGCAGGAACACTTCTACCAAGTATCACCTTACCCTCAAATCATTCACTGCTTAAGATCTTCCTCTGCTAGAAATGGTCTGTCAGTATTTAATAATCCATAGTACATTTCTGTTCTACATTTTTCAATCTTCCTGTGAAACACTTAATGTTCAGAAGTGATAACGCCCAGAAAAAATAATTTTATGGCTCATCTCTGCATTATATTAGAAACTACTAATGCATTTTATGCCACTGGAAACTTGCACTAAATCACTAGAATGGTCAGTGTTTACTGTGAATTGAAAACCAAGTCTTGCTTTAGTTCTGCTGTTACTCAAACTATTTTCCCATTATAAATCTTAGAACTGGAGTATTTCAATAAAATTATAGGCTGTACTCTGAAATTATGACACTGTAAACAGTTTATAATGCAAATAGGCAAATCCTTCAAACGAAATATCTGTCACATACAAAATAGTTAATTGAAGCAGTGTATATTTTCATTTTTATCTTGAAACTGTTACTTTGTGGTGTAGTTTTTCTATTCTATAATGGTCATTAAAGGTGTGGAAACACCTAAGAGTGTGAAAATACTTACACGGAAGTGGTCTGCCTCACAAGATTTATAGATAAGTAGTTTTTCAACATCATGGAAATTCATATGTCAATGGCTTTATTTTTGGTCTTCATTAATTACAGTCAAGTTTTGAAAGGAAAATTCCTTTAACTGTGAAGCATCTAGAAAGAGGCAGCTTCAGCATCTTCTCATAAATACAATATATAGCATAGCATGAGTAACTGACCTGCTTACTCTCCAGAATACTTGTTTTTTGAGACTCCTAAAATATTAGATGAAAGTCATTTTAAAGCCTTTGAGGTCATTTAGCATAGACCCCTACAGAAAAAGAAAAGGATTTCCCATCATAATCCTTTCTCTGATATTCTCTCACACAGAGCACTTTAAAAATACCTTTGATGGAAGTGAATTTCACATATTAACTACTTCCTTTATTTGCCTGAAGGTCTGCATCTTAATTTTTAATTCAAGTCACTGTCTTAATCCCCAAAGATATTATGGTGCAAGATGAAACACTCAAAGCCTTACTCTTCAAAGTTGTTTCCTAAAATCTAACCTAAATATTCCTGTACAGTATCTTCGATTTCCAGATTTTATTTTTTTTTTATGGAACATCCATATGTAGTAAAACTTCTGCTCAATTTGAATTGCTCAGAGAATTAATAGTCTGTGTTGATGGTAGAAGAGACAGTACTATAAGTGAAGGTATAGCAATCCCTATAACTTGCACATTTTACCTATAAAGTATTTCTAAGCAGCCACAGCTTTCTTTACAGCTTACCTTAAAACTGTGTCATAATATATAAAATTGTACTAAACACTTTTCAGAGTCACAGACTTCAGTCTCTGTTGTTTTGCTTGTTTGTTTAAGTTTATAAAAATAGAGTTTTAGTTTATAAAAAGTTAGTTTATTTTATAAAAACATAGAGTCCTCTGACCAGACTTAAAATAGTGGAAGTGCAGGAACAGCAACTAGTTACAGCTTACTAAGATTCTCAATTAAATACACTGTAGAGAGATAGTAACTTTTTGTTGGAGCAACACACTGAAAATTCTTACCTGATAAACAAAATTGTCTGTTATCATTTTCTGCTCTTCCTGAACAGTCAGTTCTCTGATTCAACAAAGCTACAAAATTACAAATTAGGTAATCGTTATTCCTGATATCCACCCTGTACTTTTTATACAGAAGATTTATCCAAATTCAGTCTTGTGCTCTTCTTGAAATTGGCTGTTCTTGACCCTGAAAGGCACAGAAAACACTTGCAATGTAATCTATATATTTACATACTTGTTTTCCACTTTCCAAATTATTCAAGATATTTGAGTCAAATTTGTTTCTAAAATTGTTACATGCCAATTCAAAAACAAAAATAAATAAGTAAAAAATACTGACAAGAAAGACATAGTTAACCCTACACTACATCACTCCAAAGCAGGACAGTTCCTTCCCTCACTCAGCTGGCAGTGTTGTACCTGATGCACTTGAGAGCACAATTTAACCTTTTGGCTCCTAGAGCATACTACTCTCTCAGATTGAGCTTGTTATCAATCAGAATCCTTAAATCCTCCTCTGCATAGCTACTTTTCAGCCTCTCATCCCTTAGTCTGTATATATATTTAGGGTTACTCTAACCCAAGCGCGGAAGCAAGCACTAATTTCTACTCTTAAGAAATTTAACAGGTTCTTCCAATTTGGTGTCATTTGCAAACTTGCTTGTACATTCAAGTATTATAACCTAGTAATTGATGAAAACATTAAAGTGTAATGGCCATAAATTACAGCCACTAGTGACTAGCTATCAGCCTCACCTTATGCTGTAAGCTTTTTGAGCCAGACCTAGACAGAAGAGTTCTGTCAGAAACAACATTGGAAGATTTGCTTCAAAAAGATTCCATCAACTGGCTTCCCTCGGTCAGGTAGGTGGGTAACACTGTCATAAAAGGAATTTGTTAAACAGGACTTTGCCCTCATGAATTCGTGTGGGCTGTGATCAGTAACTGTATTTTCTTTCAGGTGTTTCTCACTAACTCCCAGAATCATTTTCTCCATCATTTTTCAAAGCTGTGAAGTAAGACTGACAGGTCTGTAATCATCCTAGGGTCTTCTTTCTTGCTCCTCTTGAAAAAATCATAGAATGGCTTACAGTGGAGAGGATGTTTGTCAGCTTCCAGTCAGCTGGGTCCTCTCCAGATTCCCATGATAATTGAAAAGTAATTGAGAGGTTCTGCAAGAATATCAGCCAGCTTTTTGAGTACTCTACTAAAAATGTGAAGTGAAACAAAAGACTTACTCTGAACAAAGCATCTATTTTTCCATAGTTCTTAAACAGAAGGTAATACAATTATTTTAATCATAAAAGTTACTAGAAAATGTCACTAACTTACTGATGCTTTTCTGTTTATTGTCTTCTTAAGGAGAGTACAAAGAAGTTGTTAGGATATGCAGAGAGAAGAAAGGCAGAAGCCCAACTTGAACTCAACTTGCTACAAGACTAAAAGAGAATACAAAAAGAGAAACCTTTTTTACTAATGTATTAACAGTAAGAGAAGGGCTATTCTGCTACTGAAGAAGCAAAATTGCTTCTGGCAGGTTCTTGGTGTTAGTAGCCAAAGTATTCACAGTTAGGCCAATAGCCATATAAAGAAAAGAGAATGGAACTCACCAAACTGTGAAGAGGGCTCTCTGGCTCTATAGTACTACTTCATAGGAAGAAGCGTAGGTCCAAAAGAAGCCCTCCTTTCAGAGGCTGGCCCTTACACGAGCCCAGGATGACTTCACCCTAGGACCAACCTTTCTGGTCATGGGGGGAGAACAGGTGCAAACAGGTATGTTCCTTGGACAGCCATACCCATTCACTAGGTGCTCAATTACCAGGCCAAGTTATGACCTAACAGTTCCCCTGCAAGGGCTAAGGAGAATTTTCATCCTTTACTATATGTGCAGGGTACATGATCACTGAGGATAAGAAAGCTGAGGTTCTCAATGCCTTCATTCTGTCACTTACACTTATTACTTAATCCAAGTCTATCTTCACTCACTCATTTTTTTTCCACTCTTCAAGGCAGGAAATTATAATTATTATTACATATTTCTCTCCATCATCCTCATACCCAATTTATTTTATTTTTCTTATTTTTTATGTTTCTCTTGCATAAAACTGGGTAATGTAACTCTCCTAGCAACACTACCTGATTTGGGGAATTTGGGAAATTTAGACCATTTTAAATATTTTATCTGATAAAAGTTTTTGTTTTTTTTTTTCTCTTCTATTTTATCTTTTCCTTCTTTTTTTTTTTCTGTGGCAGTTGATAGCTTGAGACTCTTTATTTCTCTTAACCTTGCCCAAAATCTTCAGTATTCAGTGTTGCTTTCCTTATACAGCCATATCTAGTTAGAGTTGTACTACATTTTTGGTATAGACTGCTAGTTTCTTTCAAGTTTCTCTTTTATGTAGATAAAAAATGTACCATATACAATGTGACAACATTCTTGTCACAAAAGATCTTGCTTCTGTAATATCTATAAAACTATGTGGGCTTTTTTTTTTTTTTTTTTCCCCATGGAAATACAGAATCATAGAATAGCTTGAGTTGGAAGGGACCTTAAGGTTTCATCAATTCCAAACCCCTGCTGTGGGCAGGGTTAAATAATTCTTATTTTCTTTGTAACTGCACTCCTAGCAGCAGTTAATATATTTGCTCATAGCTTTGTTCAGAAATCAGGACAGGGCTAAGTTTATCTCCTCCTGTAAAATCTGCACCAAAGTTAGACAAATCTTCTTTCTCATGTGACTTTATTTCACGCAAGATCATTCTGTATACCAAGGACCATCTGATAAATAATCAAGAACCATAGATTGAATTTCTTCTATGCGCATCAATTATTTTTAGAGATCTGTAGTTAAAAGGTAGGTTTTCAGAAAAGTTCCTAAAAACAGAATGTGATCAGCAGGAAAGGTTCGTAAGCAAAATCTTCTCATAATTTCTTCTGTTGTAGAGGCAGCTACAGTTCACTGGCATTTAAAGGAGTTAGATTGGCCAAGGTACATCTCAGAAATGATATTCTTTCCTACTTTATCTCCAAAAACAGAGGCTGTTTTTAATTATATAAAAATGGGTAGATCTAACCAGTTATTCTGCCTCAGTAATAAAGCTGAGAATACATTAAGCACACATAGAAGTAGTTTCTTGAGCCAGAAAATACAGACAACCCCATCAGGAGGATGCAGTGCTGGACCTGTTGCACATAACACCAGTGACATCAGGATTGGAGGCTGTCTAGCCTTTAATGACCATGCGATGATGGAGCTTACACTCCTGAGGGATATATGACAGACAAATAATAAAATCACAATGCTAAATTTTAAGAAAGCTGAATTCCATCTCTTTGGTGGAAGTTAATCATCAAAACCTGCTGGAAAATTGTCCTCATGAACAAGGGAGCAGAGCTGACAGATCTTCAAGGAAACTTTTCTCTGGGCACAAGAGCTATCCATTCCCAGGAGGTCAGGAAAGGCAGGCAAGAAGCAGCCATGCCAAACTGGAGAGCAAGACAAAAATGCACAGGCAATGAAAACAGACAGGTGCCCTGAGAAGGGTATAAGGATGCTGCTAGGCTGTGCAGGAGCAGAGCCAGGAAGACCAAGGCCCAGCTGGAAATGGAATTGGTGAGGGATGCAAAGAAAAACAAAAAAAGGCTTTAACCTCCACATTAACTAGGAAAGGAAAGTCTAAAGAAGGCTTAACCCCTCAGTGAGAAACAGAGGCAGGCTGATGACAACAGACAAGAGGAAGGCTGAAGTACTCAACTTTTTTTTTGCCTCAGTCTCCACAGGCAATTTCTCTTTCAGCATATGGATTGGAAGGTGGCGAGTGAGAAAACAACATCCCTGCTGCTGTAAGTAAAGATCAGGTTTGTAACAAAAACATCCATATGTCTACGGGTACTGATGAGACGCATCTCAGAGTGCCATTTTAAGGGTTGTGACTGAAGAAGATCTATTTTTAAGAGACTATTGATTTATTATTATTATTTTTTTAAGGTTGGTATTTAGCTTGCACTTTCTGCTTTCTCTTCCAGGATATGTAAATAATTTCAGTTACTTTCAATTACAGAGTCAACATAAGTCTGTAGAGGCTTTTACAATTACTTTGGTTCACAATGAGCTAAAAGTCAGCACCGTTTTTTTGACAGTTTAAAATAGATAGGAATGCATATGCTGAGACAATGGAAGTGTTCTCTTATTTAAAGAACATACAGTCAATTTCTGTATGCTAGAGTCCAGGACACTGAACAAGCTTTGAAAAATTGTGATTAGGGGAAAAAATAAGCCATGAAAAACCACATTCTTATATGTTATATGAATCAAAATGAAACCAGATTCAAGAATTATGGAAAAGAGACATACATGGGGCTACATGAGAAACGCAGAAAAACAAAGATACCTACAAAATGCATCAGTTTTTTTTTCTTCATTTGAAAAATTCCAATTTCTTAGCTGTCAGAAATGCACAAATGATATTTTCCTGTAACTGCATTAAAATATGGCATTAGTGGAGCTGTAAAAACTATTTATAGAATATTTTATTTCAGAGTTTTGCATTAAGGAACATATGGAAAGATTTTGTCTTTGAGCAGTCTAACAGCTGGAGAACCTACACGTGTATATTCCCTTGTCACTTTTATAAATGGCCTTTGAAATAATTTATAGCTGGTACACATTTCCAAAGTTCTCACTAAATTGCCTTTGGGTCAAACTGTTACATTAGCTTTCCCCTGATTTATTTATTTATTTATTGTGAGAACATCTTTATATTTAAAACTGAATATCAAGACAAAAACTGCCAGACTTGGATTTAGTGCACAAAGCAATATCCCGTGTTTTCCAGGAAAAGAACTGGAAGATCTACATATATATTTATTTTTAACTCAAAGTATTCATACACATTAAAAAAGGCACATGCAACTTAAACCTACAAGACTTAACAAGCATTTTGTCTTATTCTTTTCATCAGATATTTAAAATAAGGACTGAATAAAATTGTTATTTTTTTCAAAATAAAATGTAGAAAATAAAAAATAGAAATATATACATAGAAAATAGAAAATCAAAATATAATCAAAATCAAAATATAATTACTGATCATGGTGTCAGTAGACAATTTGGCATAGACAGTATTATTCATATTTACAATCCAAAATATTTTGTAACTACTATAACAAATCTGATTTCTTTGACTAGTATTTTAATTATTAATATTTAGGTATATGTTTCTGCACATAAATGTAAATTTATACATACTTTTTAAGAATGAATCAATCTCATTAATGAAACAAATATCAGAATAGACATTTTTATTCTGTATATAGAACAAAAAGCTATTGGAAAGAAGAATCATGTAGTACAGTACGAATTTCCTATTCTTTATAGAGAAGGATGTATATGAAGAGATGAGAATACATATCCACGATTAGACAAATTCCTATAGCCCAGACAATGTTTCTGACACTTCCCAGTATCCTAAAAGAAGGGCAAATACAGGTTGGTGCATTAACAGTGTTCTCTCCAATTTCTCAAAACGGTAGTTTATGTAGAGAACGCCATTTCATCCTTTTATTAGATTGGACCTTGAGAACTTTAGCACTATCAATTGGCTTAAATTCTTTGTAAAACTCAGTTACACTTTCACTACTTACATAATTAGGTCTGGTTAGACTGATCAAGGGCATCCAACCTACAACCCACAGGCTGCATGTGATCTGGCACAACTCTACTGTGGCTGTACTCTGCCCCATGCCATCATGGCAGCAGCTCTGCCCAACAGAGAAGCCTGGCCCAGCATGCATACTTATCCTCAGCACCAACCAAACAGCATTGTGTGATTGGCTCTGTCTGGGCTGAAATCAGGACAAGGGAAGAGCACTGCGCAGTGCTAACTCAAATGATACCAAATAGTTGTGTGTATTTTGAGGCACTGGAAAATACAGTCCTGTGAACAGCAAAAAATATGCAGCTTTGCTCTCTGTTTTGATAAAGGAATTTGAGAATAGGTTTAAAGACTGCTAAAAATTCATCATTATTTTTTTGTATATCTGCGGCTCCAATTTCAGTCAACATAAAAACATGGCCTGTGAATTTTCTTATGGAATAGAGTTCCAATCAGACATTAATTCAAAAATTTGATTGCAACCTCTTTACCAGACTTTTGCAAGGCCTACCTTTTCAGAGAGAAATGCCCTTGCTTCACAATCGTGCTTTATTATCACTTTTTGGCAGTATGCACATTTGTGAACAATTGTTTTCTAGGATGAATGAGATACAGGAAGAGTAAAATTTCATCAAAAATCTTGAGTACCCTGAGAACTCCTAAGAATTGCTAGTTCCGTAAAAACAGACTGATGCATTAGTTTCACAGAAACAAGGTCAAACATCCCACTAGTGTTATGTTTTGTTGCTTTTTTTTTTTTTTTTTCTTTTTAATGTTTTAGCAAATTATAGATGTTAAAAATAAGTCTGGTTACTTTATCTATAACATATATTTTATGAGGTCCAAGACAATACTCCTCTCAATGTGGCCAAAAGGTTAGATGCACATGGACTAAATGATTTTAGAAGTTTTTTCCAACTGTCATGATTTTATGATTCTATAATCATTCCAATGAGTTCTATGACCAAATTATTTATAATGTTGAAATATATTTTCTTTCCTTTATTTTAAACAAGGTATTTACTTGCTAAATTTTTGCCTAAACAGCTAATATTTATATGAGCTACTGACTGAGGACACAGTAATGGGTCAGGGGCACCTCAACATAAAATGTTTTATAGGTGAACTTAGATATAATGTTAAAGAATTAAAGTGAGATTTATGAATCAATAAATGTATGTATTAAATTCTTTCTCCTATTCATAAAGTAAGATTATAATGATTGCTTTCCACATATCCTGGAAGTAGGAATTGAAGCAATTCGTTTTGCAGCAAGAAAGTAAAGAATGGATTTGTTATAAGGAAAAAAAATCATACAAAGAACTGGAGGACTAGGAAGGAAAGATGTGGAA
This sequence comes from Lagopus leucura, assembly GCF_019238085.1. Lineage (NCBI taxonomy): Eukaryota > Metazoa > Chordata > Aves > Galliformes > Phasianidae > Lagopus > Lagopus leucura. Next base: position 6,046,505 of record NW_024962252.1, on the reverse strand, counting down.
TCTTTCAACAAGAAGCTACTTTAAAGGCATTTTCTTACCACAGATATGTCAGAGCTCAGAAATGACCTCAGACACATTTAAGAGTCCCTTTCAACTCCATACAGTTCTGAGTATCTCTTGATAATATCAAATTATTTTTTTCCATACTTTTTATGAATCAAAAATAAACAAGGCTTTATACTGTATTTTGGAATTCCAAGACCCTAAAATAATTTTATGTTAAATTAATAAAGGTTATCTGTAACATTTTTTACAACTGGAGAATAAAAACATTGGTGTTCTCTCTGCACTCAGCATGGAATAAATAATACTGATCTCAAATATTTCAGCACAAGATTGGAATTGCTTTTTTTTTTTTTTTTTTACTGTTACTATTTATTACAAATTGAAATGGATACAAATGTAAATAGAAATGTAGTTTTCAAGTTGCTGTTGATTTAATACTATAAAATTGGAGTGTCGTTGCATGTTCACTTTGAATGACATCTTAGAAGATGATTATTAATCACAAAATGTTGCTCAGCCAGTTTGCACAAGGTAAGCATGGCATGTGGCTCTTACATAGGCATGTGACTGGGAAGTATTAGATTGCATGAAGATAAAGACCAGAGAAACATGTTTAGTTGTTTTTTCATATTTTATTCCACTCCTTTAATTCTACCAGTTGATTCTAAATGAGCATTTGCTTGAGAAATGAATTATTTTTGATTTGTTTGGAGAACAATGCACTCTTAATCCACTGTGAAAGTTTTTGTCACAATAAAGGTTCCTTCTACGGCCAGTGAGTAAAGGGTGAAATTCCTGGTTCAGGAATAAACTTCCATGTATTATTAGCCTTAAACATACAAACAGGCTTTGTTATTTTGCATCCATTCCTTTGGCACTGTGATTACATAGGCCATAGATAAGAAATAAGAATCCTCAATAAGAAATGTAAAGATAAAGGATACACTTTTTTTTTTTTTAATATGTTAGTGATTTTTTTTTTTTTAAGACAAAATAATAAAAACAATCCATTAATATCAGATGAGAAATCCTCAGATTCCAAACTTCTCACAGCTCAGGTGAAACCAAACAAAAGCACTCTGGTTATTTCTGTGGGCACCCAAAAGAAAGAGACAATCATTTTGTGCATTTTATGCAGTTTATGTTTTGAGTCACTCATATACTTTTAAATGATAAGCCTTCGGAGTCCGTTATTATGTCTCCTGAGATTGATGGTTTTATACATTCTGTGAAAAGTGGTTTACAGAGGCAGTTCTCAGCTCTGTGACAAGAAACTTGCATAGTCTTTGGCACAGCAAAATGCTTAAAGAGCTGTTAATTTGACTGAAATTAAACAGAACTTCCAAGTAAAGGGTATGGTTTAATTACAACTGAAAATTTTCTATTGCCTCTAAGCTATGGTCACATATGTCAAAAAAATGAGCATTTTGAAAGTTGAATGTTAATTGTTAAATTATCATATTAGTAACAGAATAAAAAGATTTTCCATAAGGAGAAGTACAAAAGAATTAACTTTAAATATTTATTAAAAATACATATTTTAAAATTTTAATTGCAGCACGGATAACAAGACATTTAAGAAGAGATATTTTAGGACAGACAAATAAGCAAAACACAGCAAGCTGACTGTGGAAAAAAAACTTACGTATCATAAGTAAGCTTAAAGTAAGCTTACTCATCTATTTCTGGAATCACAGATGTTAGCTTCAGTTCACTAATAAGTCCTGAGTACTGTTGTTAGAAAGCCCACACGATTTCCACTATACCTTTTTTGGTACTATAGTGCTACTGACATCCCAAATGGATTTCAAGATAGGATGAAAACTGGCACTTTTTTTTCTCCTGCCTCCACACCTTCTTAGCCTTAAAATGGATTTCAAGTATATAGTGATTTTAAATCTGCTGGAGTCAAAAAGTTCAGAAAAGGAAGAAATCATAGTTTAAGCTACAGGGAAAAGCTACTGGGCTTTTTTTGTTTGATTGATTGGTTTTTTTTTTAAGAAAAAACAGAATAAATTGTTGAGTTAATTCCTGTAGATTCAAATACATGTACTATTTCCCAACATTGTAAACCATAGCTGCATTGATAAATACATAATCAATAGCAACTCAGATATCAAATAGAGTGATAGAAAGGCTAAATACCATGAGCGTGCATCTTGCTTTCTTTTTTTTTTCTTTTTCTTTTTTGTTATATCTTTTGTATCTTTTTCTGTTATTCCTTCTTCCTGTCCTCTCCTTTCCTCTTCTTGCCTTTCCTTCCTCTTGCCTTGCCTTGCTTTTTGAAAGAATTTTTTTACTCTCAGAGTGCTGAGGCCCTGGAAAAGGTTATCCAAAGAACTTTCTGATAAACTGTTCCTGGAACTGCACAAGCTCGGATTGGATTGAGCTTTGAGTAATTTGGTCTAGCGAAAGGTAATTCTTCCCATGGCAGAGGAGCTAGAAGTAGCTGATCTTTCCTGTTGAGAGTTCCCCTTCAACCACTGTTCGATTCTATGATAAAAAATTGAGACAAGTAGCATATATATGAAGGCTACATGCATCCCAAATGGCCCCTGGAATCATCATTCCTGGTACAATAAGTGAAGAAAAAATTGAAAATGCTAGCTTTGTCTTATTCCTAGTGCAAAATATCCACTCTTCTGTTTCCAAACCAAGCAATTCAAGAGATGATATTCTTTCATTTTTTTCTCCTCCTCTCTTCCATTTTGGTCAGAAATGAGTCTGTACATAATTTAGAAGTAAAGGAGTAAAGAGCCTAAGAGAAAAAAACACTCCAAGTGTCAAATATCTTCTGATGAATGCACATACATAGCTTGCTAGCCTTTTTCAGAAGACTAGTTGGAGCATATAACACTTCCCAATTACTCCCCAGTGTGGTGAAATCAGCTGGTATCACTGAGTCCAAATCCAAACTGAATCCATATTAACTATACTGAAAAACAAACCTTAAAGAGATCAACAGGAAGACTCAGTGCTTGAACATAAGTATTAGATGATTTTGTCAAAAGAATTAACCAAACTTTTGAAACAAAGCAGCAAAGATCAACACACGAATTAATAATCATTTTTCAGTCTTAGTTCAACCATATGTGTTTTCTGGTATTCCATTCTCCAATGTGTTTGACAGTTTGACTTGCTTGGGCATAAAAAGTAGAAATTAAATTTCTTTCCTTTCTTTACTTTATGCTAATGTAATGCACATACTTCACAATGATAAATGTGGCAAGATTTTAATAGCATATGAAATGAAGAAAAAAAGAACCAGACCATTAAGAGATTGTTAAACTCAGATGCAGTCTGATTATGTAACTAGACCGTGTAGCTAAACCTTGAATTTAAGGACAAAAAAATCTTTTGTATTCACATTCAGCAATATACAATATCTCATGTGCTGTGAAAAAAGTTATCCCATATAAATAATATTGCCAAGGCATGCTTGCAAGGAAGGTCTAAGGCTGAAAAAAAATGTGAATACAACACCAAGGTAAAGCTGTACTACAACAAAGAAGAATATTGTAAGCCTAGTAAGTAAGCAAACTGTCAAGAATATAAAATATTTTTAACCTATTAATTTTTTCCTATTTATATAACATGCATACTAACCATCACGATTTAATCAGAAAGTTTGTTAGTTTGTTCAACTGCATCCTGGGGGTGTTCAAGGAAAGGCTGGATGTTGTGTTGAGGGACATGGTTTAGTGGGAGCTATTGGTGATAGGTGAACGGTTGGACTGGATGATCTTTTAGGTCTTTTCCAACCTTGGTGATTCTATGATTCTATGATTCTATGATTTTAACACTTTCGCTCTTTAAAATCCTAAACTATAAGAGATAAACTTTAAAATGTAAGTAAAATATTATAACATATTCATCTGTATGTACTGCCTGCTTTATGTTCCTTGGAATACCATGACAAGATAAAGTTTTGCACACATAACAGATGGTTTTAAACATTTTGTCTCATTAAAGCAGAAATAAGCAACTGGGTAAACATCTTGGATTCCCCCTATCATAATCTTGACAGAATCCATCTGCCTCTTGCAGTCTTATTTCAATGTAAATATGTAGACACACTTATGTATTAATTTGCCTATTCTGTCTTCATTTACGATTCATTATATTTCTTGTAATTGAATCATAGAATCATAGAATGATTTGGGTTGGAAGGGACCTTTAAAATCATCTAGTTCCAATCCACTGCTATAAGCAGAGGCACCACCCTCTTGATCAGTTGCTCAAAGCCACATCCAGCTTGGCCTTGAACACTTGCAGGTAGAGGGTATCCACAATCTTGCTGGGCAACACGTTCCAATGTCTCACCACTCTCATGGTAAATAATTTATTTCTGATATCTACTCTAAATCTATTGTCTACCAGTTTAAAGCCATTTCTCCTCATACTGTTGCTCTCTGTCCTTACAAAAAGTCCCTCCCCAGTTTTCCTGTGGGCCCCTTTCAGGTACTGGAAAACCACTATAAGGTCTCCTCAGAGACTTCTCCAGGCTGAAGAGCCTCAGCTCTCTCAGCCTGTTGTCATAGGGAAGATGCTCCAACCCTCTGATCATCTTCTTGGCCCTCCTCTGGACCCATTCCAACCTCTCAATGTCCTTCTTGTGTTGGAGTCTCTAGAACTCAATGCAGTGCTCCAGGTGGGGTCTCAAGAGAGCAGAGTAGAGGGGCAGAAACACCTCTGTCAACCTGCTGGTCACAATTCTGTTGATGTAACCCAGGATATGGTTGAACTTCTGGGCTGGAAGCTTACGTTGCCTTCTAATGTTGAATCTTTCACTCAAGTGTCCCCAATACTTCTCCTCCAGGCTGCTCTCAAGCTATTTTCCACCCAGCCTGTATTTGTGCTTGGAAGTTCGGTAGAGTAGAAAAATTTAGGAAAGATTAAGAAGTAAATATTTATTATCTTCACTATATATATATATATATATTTAATACTCATTTCACAGAAGCTTCTTTCAGCTGTCTATCCCATTTTTCAAAATGAGGTCATTTAAGCAACTTCCACCAATAGTGTGATAAAATGGGACTATGTAGACTCACTGAAAAAAGGAAATTGCCTTTTTCCAAAATGATTATCTAAAAAGTCGTTCACTCTTTCTTTTGTTCTATGAGGGCTTGTAGAAATACAAGGTATTTTTTAAGAAAGCACTTTAATGAAATACTGTATGATTATGTTGTTTGCTGCTCCAAACAAAAATAATGTTTTGCATTAGAAGAGTAAAATAATTCCAAAAAACTCTATCTCACTTCATTCCAGGCTATTTCATCGGTACCGAGCTCTATAGCTATCTAACCTAAAAATAGGACTTGCCCCATTATTACGATACAACTGCAAAATTTTAATGAGCATCCCTTTATTTCTAACTGATACAACTCAACATAGGTTAGATATAAGTGGCAAGTAGCATATATCCTGTGATCTAGTTTTAGCAGCTGCTGTTACAGCCTGAAAAAAGTCAGATTCTCTATCTCCACAGGAGACAAAACACTGGTCTTATGCACAAGTCCATGTGCTGAACCTCAGGGTTACATCTTTAACAGTACATTCAATAGTGCCTGGTCATAAACAGATTTGTACAATGAAAATTAAATGCCTCTAATTGTAAATTCTCAGAAAAAGAATCTTTTATATTTTTGGCCTAGGCCAGCTGGTTCCTAAAAGTTTCCAGGCATTTTTCAGAAGCTAGCAGAAACGTGTTGGATATAGGCTAAAATATTACTGTCATATGGATGTACTCAAACTCTGCTAGCTGAACTCAGAACTGGAGAAAACTGGCACTGTTTGGTTTCATACTATAAACATAGCTATGAATAAATATTAATAGTTCATTTTTTTCTGGAAAAAAAAAAAAAAAAAGAGTATTCTTCATATGCTAGTAGTTTGATTTTTAGAGAAAATTTTAGGTAGTGTCTAAAAATACTGAGATCTGGTATCGTATAAGGTAAGTGAGGTAATGAAGTCTGGCTGCCTCCTCCAAACACTCAAGATTACTGCTGGGACCCAGCCCAGTAATGGCAGGGTCCCAGAAGATAGAATAGTCTGTTGAGATAGTGTAGATTGTTGTGATCAGGTGGAGAGCTTGCCCAGTCAATTGTAAGGACAATCTCCTTTTTAGATATGACTGGCTTTTTCATACCATCTTCTACCTAGTCTTTTTTGTTCCTGCAACTCCCATTTCACATGTATAAATCTCCTTGGGTATGCAGTTTCTACATTCTCCCAGTGCAGGTCCATCCCTACCCCACACAAGGGTCTTCTTGGAAGTGAAGTCTGTAATTTGACAGCTCATCAACCGGTGCGATATGGAAGTTTATTTCTTGTCATTATTTCCATTTTTGCTTTCTCAGATCTATGTCTCAGCATTTTTCTTATGGTTCTTCCATGTTTACTTTCATCATCCTGAACCATGATCCTCACTCGGACAACTGTGCTTGGATGAACATTCTGACATTCCATGACATTCCTGATCCAGCTTGGTTTCCAAAACTTCCTTCATTTTTTATTAAACGTTTGTTGTACTGAAAAAGGGCTTTGACCATATCCCTCAGGGAGCAGACACTCTCCTTAACCATATACATATATTATGAGTTTCAGGCAGGCAGAAATGACCCTTCACAAAAATACCTGGTGTGATACGAGATGCTAAAAGGAAATTTTTGTTGAGAACATTCTCGAATAATTATTATTTCAAGTCATATTTATTTTATTTTTGCAGTAGAGGCTATTGGGGCCATTATGTAGTGATATTGCATCAGAAAATGCGAATGGCTTTTGCTCCTCTTCTCTGTTGTCTTTTCCAGTTTGTTCAAAACCCAAGGATTTTTTAAAGTATGAGAGCATCCTCACCATAAATGCATACTTAAGTAATGTATTTTTATTGCAAGTAAGCAATAAAGTACCTAATATTGGACATGAAGAAATAGTTATTCTTTTTTATCCCCAGACAATTTTTTTATCAGCTGTGTGGTGGCATAGGAGTGTATCTTCTATTGGGGGAAAACAGCATTTAATCATTAGTCATTATTAGAGGGACTGGACATTGCATCCCATTGAATTTTATTGCTGTCAAGATATCGTGGTCAGTTCTCAGCCAAACCTACAAATCTGGTTCGGCCTTTGATGAAGGCTAACCACTGAAATAAAGAAAACTGGAAATAACTCAGACCCTGTGATAAAACTTGGCAAGGACAGGGTTGCTGTCTCTATTTTAAGGCACAAAGTATATATCAGCCTTTGACACAATAGAAAGGAGAAATAAAATAATGCATGTGCAAGTAGTTAAGTTCTTTACCAAGAGAGTGGTGAGGTGCTGGAACAGGCTGCCCGGAGATGCTGTGGATGCCCCATCCCTGGAGGTGTTCAAGCCAGGTTGGATGGGCATCTGGGCAGCCTGGTCTAGTATTAAATCTGGAGGTTGGTGGCTCTGCATGCAGAAGGGGGGTTAGAACTTGATGATTCTTGAGATCCCTTCCAACCCAAGCCATTCTATGATTCTATGTTTCTATGAAGTAAGTAAAGTGTTACAATCAAAAAGCTCATTGTGCAAATTAACAATGCTTTTCTATTATTGTTTTCAGTTGTGCTACCTGCATTATCTAGAGAAACCCTTGGAATGATTCTTGGAGATCTGGCAATCACTGGTAGTAAGTAAAACATGACTTGGTTTCAGTCAATATGTTTTCATTTAGGAATAAATATTGCAGGAAGTAGAGGACTGCTGTTTGGTTCTGTGGGCTCTCTGAAGTATCGATACCAAATAATAATAAAAAACATTTACATAGAGATACTATTGCTCCACTTGATTATTCTGTTGAGGAGATTTCACAACCTTTTTAAAGTGGAGGGGGTTAGAAATAAGCAAAAAAAAAAAAAAAAAAACCAACCCTTTTTCTTCCCAGTCTTTAATCACAACAACTGAAAGATTAGTGACTTTTAACCTTGAATTTATTATTTTCCCAATATGAATCTCATTCTTTTGTTACCATCTTCCATTAAACTGTTACTATATAAAGTAATGATTTCAAAAGAAAAGAAAGTGAGAAGTTATTGAAAGACATATCTCAAAATGTTTTCACTGCCACCAAATTCAGAAAACCATTTCCTCTGGAAGACCTGAACAATGCCTCAGTCTGGTGCAATTTGTTTTAAAGTTACTAAGTATGCAAACTGTTCCTTGAAAATAGGACAGATAGTTCCTTGAAAACGATAGAACTTATCCTCCCCTCTCTCTTCACATCGTACATACAATAGCACCCTACTTTTCTCCCTTTATCCATCTTTATTGGAGATTTTTTGTTTTGCTTTTTCTCTGCTTAGTGATTTAGCTGAAACCTCCTCACACCACATACAAATCCTATACTGACAAGCCAGCACAGTTTAAATTATTCACACTTCAGTGTACATGAGCTGCAGTGCAACAATCAGCTGAGCAATCATTCCATTCACTGGTCTCTTCTGAACTTATTAATGACAAATCACAAGAAGAAAAATAGAATCCTGTGCAGCTAATGAAAGCTTAAGTCTGAGTAAAATCATTTCCATATAAGTACATAAAATCACACCAGCAGCAACAACAAAAAAGCCTTAGTAAGATTAGCTTAAATGTATAAATGCATAAATAAAGTAAAAATTAATATTAAAAGACCATGGAACAATTGTTAAGACCTATCTTTTGTACATTTGATATGACAGCATAGAGTCACATTAAAGTCTTTAAAATCTTTTTTTATTATTATAGTGAGATTCTTTAATCAATCCTCTAATTACATGCCAGAGATAAAAATAAGACAGTGGAAACTGTAGAGGAGGCCAGGAAACATGAGCAACTGCTTCAACTGTTTTGACCAAAGCAGTTCAGCTGACATAAAGCATGATACTGAGTCAGGTTTATACAGCAGGGAAATGACATTTAGCATTGTAGGTCAATACAACAAATGAGATATCTTGAAACACACACAAACAAAAAAAAAAGAAATGTGCATTTTTAAATTGAATTTTGTAGAAAACAGAGGAATTTGTTTATATTCATCTCCCTCTAACATGAAATCTGACTGCTTTTTTGTTTGTTTGTGTAAATGGAGAGGAAATTCTCCAGGACATATGGTAGTAGTGGCAGGCCAGAGGCAGGCAACTGAGTGAGTAATGTTTCTTCAGAAGAAAAAGGATAGGAAAAGGAAAAAAACAAGAATTTATTAAAAAAAAGAGGTTTTAGCCCTGATACATGTCACATATCTTTTGATACACTGATCTTCATGCAACAGAAGTAAGAATCGTGTGGACGTGTGTCTATTTATTCTAGTATATAAACCAACTCCTGGACACAGGCTTCATGCAGTTTTTCAGGATACTTAAGTACAAGCAGATTTACGAGTACAAGTTTGCCCCTGCCAATTAGCACTGCCTACCCTGTATTGTCCCTTGAAAGCATCCTAGAACGCTTTGCACCCCAAAATGCCTCAATGTGCCCTCAGACTACTCCCCATAACATGGAACTTCCACTTTGCTACTTCAGAAACCTCTACTTCACTATGTTCATACCTCATCAGCTGAAGTCTCTTAAAATGTAAGCTGATGGCTAGCCTCTGCCTTATTCAAACAAAACAACAAAACTCACAGGTAGTAGTAGATTAGATCGCATTAGCAGACAAGTATAGCTGGGTGCTGACTCTGCTTTCTGTAGTAATGGCTGGAAAGAGGTGGGTGAATTGTAGCAAGTTAAAAATGTAGATTAGTTTGTAGAAGGTAGCTGAGGAAATGATGAAAAGTTAATGGAATGGTCAAACAATGGCAGCTCTTTGAAAATCAGTGAATAAAAAAACAGTGCTTAAAACTGAATTAAAATATTATTTAAGCTATAAAGATACATTCTGAGATTTTGTTTAGGGGTTTGTAATCTGCAAACAAAACTCAAGTGAATTGAAGATCACTAAATTGTGAAGACGTTTCAATTAGAAATTGCTATAGCACATATTTTGGTTCTGGCAAGAAAGATTATTCTAATCTGTGTTGTATTATTTTATTTTCTGTCATGTCAGAAGATCTGACAATAGAATTAATTCAGTGAAAGTTCTCAGACAGTTTCAGTCAAACAAAATTTGAATTTAGGGGGAGTGAAGGGGGGACAGGGGATGGGAGTAAAAGTCTTGCTCTTGAAATCTTTTGCATAAGACTTCATAAGATTTAGAAGCCTTAACTGAAGGCCAGTGATTTTGTCCAACAGCCCAGGCAACACAAAAGGGAGAATAAAGTTAGCCAAGCAACAGTAGGCAGATCTTTTCACTGAATCACAGAATCGTATAACCTGGGTTGAGAAGGACTTCAAAGATTATCTAGGTTCAATTCCCCTGCTGTGGGTAGGATCACCAATAGGATGCTTAGTGCAAAGGCAGGACATCTAGTCATCCTAGTCTTGTACAAAGAAGCTCTATTTTATATTTTCAGGTAGCACATGTTGAAAGTTATATCAGACAATCTGAATGGGAAACCTTCTAGCACACACAGTCTTCTCAGGGAAATTTTTTGATACTTTGGTAGATCTGTATATATCATTAGCACTTTTCATTAATAGCTTTATAAAGTTTATATAATTTTGTATATGGTTTCTTGTCTTTTTTATTATTCTTTTTCCTAGAAGAAACACAAATCTCCTTTCTTTTCTCTTTTTTCTTCTATCTCTCCCCAGTTTTGGCAAGAAAGCCATTAGGGGAAATAATCGTGAACTAATTATGAAATATAATATCATATTTTATAATTATGAGATAATTATGAATGGTCAGATCAGCCAGTTCTTTCAGACAATTTTAAAGCTAAAGCCTGGCCCTTTAAATGAGATATATAGGTTTAGTAGTTTTTTTTTAGTAGCTTCAGAGTTTCAAGGAGTGACAGGTGCTGATTGCCCTACCTATGTCTTTAAGGAGTGACATTTCACATTAAGCAGCTGATAGGGTTCTTATTCAAGCATCACAAAATCTTATACCTTTTAGGATACTTAGCTCAGCAGATAGGAATGGGTATTGTACAGTTAACAATTCATTTCTTCTCTTTCTAACTCTGCGTTAGATCACTATCAGCTCTTCCTGATCACCATTAGAACAGAAAAGAGATCAAACTCACAAGTGTATATAAAGTATTTTAAAGTAACAAGCCATTAAAAACTTACCATGTGAGATTATAAAAAAAATTGTGATTCTAATGAGGTGAAATTATGCTGCTTTCATTCACTACTGGGTTGTTTCTGGAACAGAAAAAAAAGAGTATGTGATAAGGTTATTTTCAAGCAGTTTGATTTGCTGTCTTTAAGATGAAAAAAAAAAGGTATTGTCCATGTGACAGCCTTCCGTGTAAACAAAGCCAAGTTGAGAAATTCTTCTGTTTTGGACTGGTCTCCATGATAAACTCCACGTTAGGTGGAATGCCAGAAGTCTAACGTGAATACTACCCCAGTTTTCCCTGAAGACTTCGTATCAAGCACAAGACACAGGCCTGAGGAGACCTTTATGTATGGACACAGAGAAGTATGAGTCACATTCTGCAGTCTGAGAGCACAAGCTAAGCTGTTAGGGTGACACAGCCAAAGGGTTTTCTGTTTCCCCAGTAGATCAGAGCAGTTGTGATTGAAGGCACTGTTTGGCAACAGAAGGAAATACTTCTGATCCATACATTTTTAGTTTGCAAATGTCACTGGATTCTGTCACTTGGCCACAGACCAGTTCTAGCAGAAATCCCCCTTGTAATCAAGTGATCCAGCATAGCAGCCTTATTTGGCTTACCACTTCTTACCTATGAGAATAGAGCTTGCTTCAAAGGTTCCACATCAGCTACTGGAAGCAGTCTGGCCTTGGCAACATGGAGCTCTCCTTAGCCTGGAAAATCTGTTTCTCTGCTGCAAAGAGCAAAGCTATTTCATTCAAACGTAGCTCTTTATTGCTGTCTGGAAAGCATATGTTATTTCCAGCTGTGCTAGGTGCAAGAAGTAACTATTCAAAGATGGGTTGGATATATTTCCCTGGGTCTACTTCTTTCCATTTCAAAGGAGATGCTCTGAAACCATTCTGTGATAAGACAAACAGATATTGATTGCTTAAATTCTTCTCTTAGGCACAAATGTTACTGAGCTGAGGTGCCCAGGATAATATAAAAGCAAATCTGTGTATCTATGAAACTTTCCTAAGTGACCAGACTGTTGCACAATTATCATTAATTATTTATGGATGTTACCACCCACATCGTTCCAGACTCTTTCCAAGCTATCCCTGCCTGAACAGTAATATTCCTTTGTAACAACAACAACAAAAAAATAGTGGCAGTGATGTCAACAGTGTTGCAACCAGGCTGTATCTGACCCATTTTGCACTGTAACTATTGCCATTTTCTTAAGCTCTAGCATAGCAGAGTAGAAAATGTGACTTCCAGAACTATTCAAGAAAGCATAATTATCCTTGATTGTCCAAGGGATCTATTTGTAACATTAGACTTTAAGTTTAAAGACTGCAATATTCCAGGGAAATTAAGCATGTTGCATAAGGGAAATGAATGCATGTCGAAAAGATGCATTATTAGGTGCTTAATGTAATCACAGTTTCTGGATTGCTGTAGAGAACTAGGGCAGTACTGCTTTGAAAACTGTTGTGTTCATGCTCAAATTTCTCCCTACCAGACACATCATAGAATGTGTCACAGAATCACATAATGGCCAGGGATGGAAGGGATCTCAAGCATCATGAATCTCCCACCCCACTGCCACATGCAGGGCCACCAACCTCCACATTTAATAGTAGACTGTCATATACATGTGTAAACTCAGGATATTTTGAAAAAAACCTACTGAGACAAATAGGATGAATGAGTTGAGCTGTTGCATTGTACACACCTAAAAAATTAATTTCCTGTCTAAATAATCATGTATGTTGTCTTTCTTTTCTTTGCAGAAAGGGAACGTAGAAGATTATTGACATCATGATGGATTTGAAACAGCTCCAGAGGTCGATTCTCTACACTCAGTTTAGATAATAGCTTAGATATCCTCTGATCTGTGTTAATTAACATTTGAGGAGCTATCCTCAGAGATGCCTACGCTAGAGATGTGAGATATACTGCCTGCTAGGTACCTGAGGTTCTCTACCTATCATACATATGCCTCAGATGCATGCAAATATTCAATACTTTTTCCTGTATAAGGATCAGTCAGTTACTTAACATTGGATCTGGTACAATTTATATTTATAGAGAGGGGGACGAAGAGCTATGACTCTTATGATTCTACTTAAATGGAAATAATTTGTATGCATACAGTGCCTCATAGCAATGTTATTTCTCTAGCTGTTCTTAGAATGGTCCTTATTACCATGTGACTCATAGGACAAAAAAAATCATTTAAACAATTTAAACACTTTTTTTCTCCTGCCCGTCATTTATAATTGGTTTGTGCATTAGAAACTGATATCCTTCATTTATTTCTGTGTACACAAGCGTGTGGATAATTGGGAGGAGCAGGGGCAGCAAGCAGGTATCTGTGTATGTCCAAGGAAAAAACATCCAAATACAGTTAACTTCTAACATAACTGTAACATATAATCTTGAAAACACCAACCTTTTAAAATTAATGAGAAAGCCCTTTCTTAATATATCCTAATTGTGGTAGAAGGTACTGTGCTTGCATTTGTTCTTAAAAGGATGCTAATCATTGTCTTCTCCTTTTGTGTGTCTATTTAGCCATATTGATTCATTTCTGGTCAGAAGTGGAAAACTACTTTGATTTGGAGGGCAACTTTATGTAAAACTGTTTTAACAACTTTTCTAACACAGTGGAAAATATATATATATATACATAGCTGATTTAGCTAGAAAATGTTATCTTGGATTTCAATCTTTTCTTGCACTTTAATAAAAAATCTAAATAAATTAGTACTGTGAATATTAAATTAATCTTCAAACTTCAAAGAGTAAAATCTCAACCTTTTCTCAAGTCTTTGGGAATTTAAATTTTGGTAGGAGTAAAATAATTTTATTTAGCAGCTATATGGCAAAACAGTGAGAAAAAAGTATCTGAGAAAGTGTTGTAATTTCAAAGATAAACCAGAAAGATAACGTTATGTAAACATGAAATTCTGGTTTATCTCAAATGTGTTATCATTTGGATCTTTGGTGAAAAATCCTACTAATCAGTGGGCTTATTGGAATTTACCTATTGTGTTACAGAAAACTTATAAGTAAATTAAACAATTCTGTTCATCACATATATTTCTACTGATTAATTAGATAAACAGTATGACTATTATATGGTCCTACTCTTGCATATCAGATGGTACAACCCATATCCTTCTACCATAAGGAAGATTAAATTGAAACAATGCAAACTGAATAATTGTCAAATCACTTCACTGCACTCCTTCTTTTCCAAAACAGAGAGGGGGGGGGGAAAATAAAGGAAGTTCTTACCTACATATAGTATGGACAAATAACTGCATTAAAGTAATTGTACTCAAATCCATTAAAGCATTAAAAAAAAATCAAAATTAAAATTGTTACTTCAAAACTCTATGCAAAATATGAGGTGCATGTTAACAAACATGACTGGGCCCTTGCTGTGCCTAGGCTGTGAGCTTTAGTTATGTTATTGATTAAGCCAAAATTTAAATATCCTTATACCAGATGGTTAACTTTTTTTTTTTTAATTATTATTATTTTTTTTAATTAGTCTGGGATTTGTCTATTTCCCTGTTTGTTAATATTGATTATTTTACAACTCTATTGAGCAGAATAGACTCAAAAGGAATTTGTTTATATTAACACAAAATTAAAATCAATTACTCTGTCCAGAAATGAAGAACAAATTCATAATTGAATAAAAAACAGACAAAACAGAAACATCAGAAAAATCACTATAGAATTTCAATAATATACCACTCAGCAATTATGTACTCTTGTTCAGTTTCACCTCATCAAACAAAGGATTTTCATACTAGTGTAAATTCAACTTTTCTACGTATCAGTTTCAGATCATGAACCAACCTTATGCCGAGCAGCATCTTACATTAAACAAAAATCCCACTGATTTCAGTAAAACTACTTAGATAGAAATACTGTTCATGTTAGTAATGATGGTCAAAATAGATAACAGTGGTCTGCATCATACATTCGAGAACTATTCCAGATGTTGTTAATGTATCCATTGCCATAACAGTTTTCCTTTATGCCCCTGAATTTTTATCCAATATATTACTGCATAAATTTTATATTACTGCATGAATTTCATATTATAACATGAATGAAATGTGCATAGCATTTCCAATAGCTTTTCTTTGTTTCTTTCAGGATATTACTTATGACACTTTCCACTGGAGTAAATGCTGTGAACTGGCTCACATTTCCCTACTTCTACTCTTTTGAAGAGTAACTATGGGTAAGAGCTCATGGATAACCAGTGATGCTGACACACATATAGTTCCTCAAGACTTTACCCTCAAAATCTTGCTGTTTCACTGGTCTTGTTCACTTCCACACACCAAAAAAGCTCTCCCCAACTTGGAATTCAGGCTTGAGTACTAGAAGGTAAAAATCTTGGTTTTATACATTTGGGGACCAGAGCGGAGTAATATAGTTGTCTTCCTCATAGAATCAGTTGCCAATTTTGATGGACCCATTAACATAAAGATAATATCTTTCCTTTTGGTCCTCACATTGATCATTATCATAAACCAAGATTGCTACCAGCCAGTGAGTGGCTTAAGCAGGCAAATAAAGGAGGGCTGTTCTGAAAGTAATGCCTCTTATTTTATTATGTTGACTAAGATGCCAGATGCAGATGTTACTGGTATGTCAGTAGAGACTGAATGTTTCCACCAATATTCCATTACATTTTGCTGTGATACAGCAGATAGCAATAAGGGGGGGCAGTCTGAAAAAAATGGTGTCTTGACATGGAAGGACAGATGAAGCAAAGGTATGTGATTAAATTCCTCCATGTAGAAAAAATGGCACTTATTGACATTGACACTTGCTGAAAGTTTATGGAGACCAAACAGTGGATGTGATCACAGTGAGAGAGAGGGTGATATGTCTCATCAGTTGAAAAAGTAGTGGGGCACCTTCACTGATACAGATTTTTATGAGTGGTATGCAGATTCTTAGAATCATAGAATCACCAAGCTTAGAAAAGACATATAAGATCATCTCACCCAACCGTCCTCCTATCCCCAACAGCTCTCACTTAACCATGTCCCTCAGAACAATGTCTGAATGTTCCTTGAACATGTACAGGGTCCATGACCCCACCACCTCCCTGTGCAGCCCATTCCAGCATCTGATCATTCTTCCAGGAATGTAGTATTTCCTAATATTCAGCCTTAATCTCCCCTGGAGCAACTTGAGGGCATTCCCTCTAGTCTTATCACTATTTATATGAGAGAAGAGGCCTACACCCAGCTCACTACAACCTCCTTTCAGGTAGTTATAGAGAGATGTTTCCCTGTGCCTCCTCTTGTTTATGACAGGTGAAAATACATAGCTAGCAGTGGTGCCTATGTTGAAAAACAATGAGATTTTGCTCTATCAAGTAGTGTTATTTTGCTCTTTGTTATAGTTTCAATGGAAATAAACAGGAGGTATTACTTACATTACAGAGCTACCTGTGTAGTATGTGCATTCCACTTACAGCTAATTTCTTGTTTTTATCAACAGAGCCTGTATCAGACAAATTGTAAAGACAACAGGAGAACTCACCCAAAAGAGGTTCATAGGATTTCTGAATCATGTAATCCCCAAAACATGTTTTCTGTGTGAAGACTAGCATTCAATTATTCTTCACGTTCATAAACCATTACAGGTGAACTATGAATGCCAGCAAGAACACGATGCCTGGATTTAAATATTTTGTAGCTATTACAGTGGGAGCAGATAACTATCTTCTCCTTTCCAGTAAACATTGGCATTGAAATATATCTGATTTTAAGATGCCTGACACTGACAGTTATCCTGCTTCATACATCTGGACCTCAACAGTAAGGAAACAGATACAGCCTAAAAAATCATAATAATAAAAACAAAATTCTCCACATTCTTGCAACACATAGTTGAGCAACCAAATGTGGAAACAGAAAGCAATCAGATAGTCGAAGAACAGAACTAACAGAACCACTAAAAATCTCCTCTGAAAACTCTTCAGACTATGGATTTTTCTATCACATGAAGTCCAAACAAAAATCACTTTAGCAAATACTAAATATTGCTTGCAATCCATCAGAATTGTTTCTATCTTTTGTCAAGTGAGGATGTTTGATGCATGACTTTGATGCTAGTGAAGGCACAAGATCTGCTGGTATCGTCCATCAGAGGTGGAAACTGGATCTTGAATGAAGAAAGTATCTTTTGACCTCATCTGTGCTTCAAGCTGGAAAGACCTCGTTGTTTTACATCAGACAGCATCCTGAGAATCTGCTAAACTGTGTGATCATGGAGGAAAGGGAGGGGAAAAAGAAACTGGCACTGTACAGACATACACATTGCCCAAGCCTGAAACCATTCTAAAAAGAAGCCAAACAAATAAACAAAACAAAACAAAATAAAAAACTAAGCTTGGAAATACTAATTGCTGGCACTGGGGGGA
Source organism: Lagopus leucura (assembly GCF_019238085.1). NCBI lineage: Eukaryota > Metazoa > Chordata > Aves > Galliformes > Phasianidae > Lagopus > Lagopus leucura. The sequence continues at coordinate 6,028,882 of NW_024962252.1, read as the reverse complement.
AAAAAAATAAAAATAAAAAGTCATTTGACAGAAAAAAAAATTAAAAAAAATTGCAGAAGTGGAATGGATTAAATATCAAACATAGTGCACAAATAAAGTGTTATATTCCAAAACTGTTGACCAGAACAGTGCGTAACAGGAGATTATTAAGATGAACAAATGGTTGCAGAATTAACATGATTGAACAGGTGGTTCAAATTACTGTTCTGGGCAGCAGCTTTGTAAGAGCAATAACAATCCAGTCTTAACTGCAGAAGAACATGCACACATATATGCCAGTTGAGTCAGCAGTGCTTTGGACATCTGTTTAAATGGCAAGACAAAATACATTTGATAAGTCTAACAAGTTTTGATTGTACAAAAATTGACCAGATGTTTAAAAGTAATGAAAAAAAATTACACTTAGGAAAGACTTTTTGCTCTTATTAGAAAAGTTATGTTCTTATTCATAATTTGAATTTCTAAAGCTACAGCCTCAGAAGACATATTTTCAAGTTTTTCTGGCAATCTATTTATTTTATTTTATTTTTTTTTATGAAGCTTGAGATTCTTTCATAGTCACATGAACACAGGATCCAAGAACGCACTGCATGTTCAACAGGTATTTGTATAGTCCTATAATACGCAACTACTGGCACTAGTGGAGCTCTCCTGACATTAGTAGAACCATATAGTTACATATCCATAGATCATATGGTCATCACATATGTAAGTGCAAAGGTATCACTGGACTAATTTTAGAAGAGAACTGGAAAGGTGAATAATTTTGGCTACATTTATAATAGGAAAGAAAATGTGCTGGGACATTATCTCAGGTCACCAAAGCAAGAGGCATGGTTTGCTCGTATCCATTCTGTTAAACTTTCTCTCCTCTCTATCTGGCTGGACCCAAACTGTGTACTTAGCCTATGCTAAACGCCTGTGTTATATCTGGGAAACATCCTGGAGAGTGTTAGTCTGCTGAGGTGAGTAGCAGACTAGGGACTATTGCAACAATTAAATAAGGAGTGTAAGCGTCTGAGTCCTAGTGCCCACATAAGAATATTACCATAACTCTACCATGGATAAAATCTGCAGATTATGCTATTGTAGCCCATATGGCTAATAATGCCATGTAATTATCTGTTGAGTAAAGGAAAGAAAAGAAAAAAAAGCTACACTGTGGAGAAGATGAAGGAGGGAGGTGTCTTTTTTTCAAAAAGGCAAACGTTTCTTTTGCTGAGCCATTACTGCTATTTATATGCTTTCTGCTTTCCCAATTTGCTGTAACAGTGTAACAGAAAAGCCCAGCCAGCAGGCTAACAACACTCAGTAACAGCTGAATTCAAGGGTGAGAGATTAGTTAGAGGCCAATTGTCCTCTGGGGAACCTGAAGCTGGAGAACATCACTGGGAACAGAGGAGAAACAGGTGTTGGTAAGATGGGAGAGATGCTGAACATCTAGAAGGGCAGTGAAGATGGGACAGGCTTAAATGGACTGAGAAGCTAAAACAGATATGACATTTGCATGCTAGGGCTGTATAGAGACAAAGTCACAAGTCCTTAGGTAAAAGAAAAAAACGGGGAAGCGACAAAATAATTAATACCAAATAAAGAAATAAAGAAATAAAGAAATAAAATCCACAATTCTATTCCACTGATTTCTTATTTTTAAGAATTCAGATCTGTAAAATAAATGGAGGATCTATATATGCTTTTCTACAGGACTGTTTCTGCATAGACAAACTGTTCTTTCAACACAAACGAAAGAGGGTTCAGCTGGCTGGAATGGATGATACTGTGAGGACAGGTAAGACAATAATTGTATCTTCATTAGTATGATCCTCCTTTTCTGTTTTTGTTTGTTTGTTTGCTTGCATTTAGTTACATTTTATGTCCAGGGGAAAGAGAACTGTAGTAAAAACAAACAAACAAAACAATACAAAAATATTATTTTCATAGCTGACAAATGCTAGTACACAAAAACAGAGAAGTAGTGAAACAGCCAAATCAATTTCAAATGCTTGGCTGCAAAAATTATTTTCAAGCTGTATATACAAGAAACAAATCCCTAATCTCCTGAGAAGCTCTCTCCTGATATGTGCAAGAATATGCTTTCATCAGTATAGAACACATCCACATAAATTCTTGAAAGAAACATCTGGATCCATATAGTAAAGAAAAGTTGTAATGTACGCAATGAATGTAGTCTTAAATGGTCTCCAACTAGTCAAATAAATCTGTTTGAATGGTCAAATAAAGTGCCTTTACACTTAGTTTTATGCCCAGATAGGGTCAAATTATGCAGCTTTATCAATAAAACTGACTCTACTTACAGTACAAACCAGGATAGTGCAAAAGTAAACGTTAGAAGTGTAGGAGTACGCCCATGGGCTAGTAAGCCACCCAAGAGTCAGAATGCATTAACACTCAGCACAGTCATGTCAGAGTACGCAAATTTATCTAAACAGTGTCAGCAGTTGAGTTGCCTTATGCCCCAGTGTCTTAGGCCATAAGGGAGTTGAACTATGACTATGACCCTTCGGAGCTTAAATTAACTGCATAGAATTTATTTTATCCAGTGTGGGCACCTAGAAATTTCTTTCGGTCAGTGGAGATAGATAGGGAATTCCCAAAGATGAGTTAACACTCATATTTAGGAGCATAAGGTAATTAGTTTGAACAACTAATGCTTAGTTACCTAAATTAGATTAAACTATACGTGTAAATTAATATATCTTCTGAATATAAAACAGTTTGTTGCCCTTATGAAGGCTACACTTGCATCTGAAAAGTCAATGCTAGTTCGTTCTGAAGGAATAATCACTCAGCATGTATTATCATGAATTTTTAATAGGGATGAATAAATCAGAAAAAATGGAGAGCTCTGGAAGTATCTTATAATGCATAATATTATCTTCTTGTGTAGTACTCTTCATAGTGAGAATATGACTCAGGTCATATAGTGTTCAGTCTTTAAGGGTACTGCCAGTATATCGTGGTGTCAATTCTGAACTGCCCCCTCATTTCTTAAGAACTGAACTCTGGCTGGAAAATCATTTTATTTCTCCATCAGATAGAAAGGAATATCTGTTGGGAATAGCCCAAGCTACCTTTAAATAGCTGACTTACCAGTAAAATTGTAGTGAATGTGCATTGTGTAAACAGTAAAAAAAAGTACTAATCACACCCTACTGACTTTCAAAACAAAGAATTCAGTGGCATTCTGCATAGAAAAGCTAAAAATCCATAGATCTCCAATAGCCTTAAGCAAGGGACATTTGGCTTCAGTAAGACTGCATGTTTACTTTCCAGGTTCTCTCAAAATGCACTTCATGTTGCTGAAAACAGATACAAGTGGGTTCCACAGGGTAGAATAAGGACAGACATTACTGAAAATACACATTAATCTACACTTTTTGATCCCATCTGTTTAGGTGAAAATGTGCTGCTTCTTTTGTGTCCTTCACAAGAAAACATTGGCTTTAATTCCCCATCCCCTCTTGTATAAATAATATAAATTACATGAATATAAATATGTTCATGTAATAATTATAAGTGCAGCTATTTGTAATAATGACAAGAGTTAAGTAGAAAAATGTCAATAGCACTTGCTTGTATTAAAAGAGTAAAATTACGCATCAACTCTCTGTGACAAGCAGTATCACAAATGCAGTTATGAAAAAAAAGGTATACTGAAAACTCTTTATGGCTGTGCATGGTAGATCGGGCATGTAATTCCTATAAACATTAACAGAAATTATATGCTTAAGCTGCCACAAATGCTGCTGAGATTTCTTTTTGTGTTATAAAGCAAAAGCCATTGATGTCCATTGGAAAACCAAGTTCCACAACCAAAAGGACAGACACAAAAAGTATACTTATATTATCGACAGAGTTACAGATTGTGAAGACCAAGACAGCCTCAGCTTAGTAGAAAGGGAAAAGTAGTTTTTTCAAGCATGGTTATAACACCTTTATTTTACAGTTTACCGACATCTAAAGTTTAGTTAGTTCCAATCTTCAAATAACATCCATGTCCTCACTAGGACCTATCTGTTCTTTAGATATAGACACAGAATAAAATAGTGGAAATTAATAGTATAACAGTGGTAAACCAAAAATCCTTTATTAATCACCAGACACTCAAATGAAGCTGGGTGTTTAAAACAGTCAAAAAAATTCAATACAACTATAAATTACTTGCCAGGATGTAAATTACATAGAGCTTACTTTTCCTTTCTTTCAGTGAATTTTTAATGTTTTTTATCACTGACATATCTAAAGATGAAACAAAGCTCAGAAGAACATACAGGAAATTCTGAATTTATACCTACCTGGGCATAGTTACCTTCAGTCTACAGAGACTTGATCTGGGGAGATGAGGCTTTAAGAAGGAAACAGGTGGGTTTTGTTTGCTTTATTTACCTTCCTTTTCATAATGTAGTGAAAACTCCATCAAACGCTTTGTCTGACACTCATACTTCCCCATCACTGCAACACTGAAACACTTCATAATCTGTTCAAAACTCATGTCTTCAGCAACATTTATTATCCCTATTTTTATATAAAGAATCTGACCCAAGCACACTTTCTCCAGGAAAAGTAGGAGGGTGGCAAAGTGTGGATCAAGGTCTCCGACATTATCCTGACAGCATTTAGACTCAAAGTCATTTTGCTTTCTCCCCCGGCAGTTTCCCAGATTTGTGGACAGTTCATTGATGCAGCTTCAGCTCCTTCAAATAAACTGCACCATTGTGACTGACAGCTTCATTGATAACCTTGTAAACTACAGGGAGAGAATGATGGGTGCTGCACACAGACATGATATTCTTTCAGAAGCTAATATTGATCCTTCTGCTTAAGAACTGTACAACTACATTCTTAGTTTATCTTGTTACTGTGGTGTCATTATTTAGTTGTTAGATGACCTTTGGTCCTGTAAAACAGTTACCTAAAATGCAGTATAGAAAGTGAAATTTTACCACTCCCAAACCAGGTCAATATGCACTTTTCACATTCAAGAAAAGAACAATTTGGAGAAAAAATGTAGTGACACAAAAAATAGTTTCTTCTACACTTCCTGTCTTAATTTTTTTATTTGAAAATTTGTTTATACAAATTTGCAGTTGTTTCTTATGATTACATATTTGATTTTAAACCTAAGTAGGTTTATATTATTAATAAAATCTGTGTGAGCTGTTTTGATACATTAGCTTCAATGTTTGTAATCAATGTTTGTAAGCAAAACAAGGAATGAGCTAAGTCTGTATGTATATCTCTGAAATGAAAGTCACAGTCTCTGTGAAAATTCTCACTGCACAGAGTAATTAGTTAAAGACACTTTTAGATTTCATACTTTCTTCTCTTCTCCAGTAATTTAAGTAATATTCTCGTTAGCCAGAGGTGTGCCTGTGTTAAATATAATCTGTAAGTACAACAAGTATCACAAATTTACCAGAAATTATAGATATCTCCTGATTTTCTGATGGTATATTAACGATAATCATTTATTAATTCAATACTTTCCATTCAGGTATGATGAGTCTTGCTCCTTATAAGACTAATATTAACAGAACATTACAGAGTAAAGCAAAAGGAATTAATCTGTTTTACTAACTGTCCTTGCAAAATTGTGTAGTCCCATCTCCTTTACTCTGTGCTGACATGACAGGATTAAAATCCTTAGTCAGCTTTGGCAATGAGACATTCAGTTTTATCTCCACATGTAGTAAAGTTCCCATTTACATGGGTCAAAGCTATATGTTGGTCATGTCTTGTCTAGCTCACTACAATTAAATCATAATTATTCACATTCTTTAAATCTGGGTTCAGGATCCTATTACTCCTACATGAAAAATAGCTGTTGTTTAGAAAGCATAGCCTCAGCAATTCAGTTCCAGTTACCCCATGTCTAACAGTAAAGCCATAGACCCCATGTAACGCAAAAAATTGCCAATTTCACACTTGATTTTCCACCTGCTCCACTCTGTACATTTCCTGCTTCTTGTTTGTCTTTATACTTTTTACAGAACTATTTTGGATCAAATCATCAATAATCACCCTGTTAAAAAAGTGTCTTGATATAAACAGTATAATTCTTAAATCAAATTTTAAAGCTTTTGAGTTTGCCTTCCTCCAGATCAGTGATTTCAAGTTTTTTCCATATTATAACTTAAAGAAACATGAAACTCTTCTTGTTTAGGTGCAAAGAAAGAAACTTTGATTCTGACTATACCCCATTTCGACCAAGGGAACATACCACATCCCTGAAAATCCATGCTCTGGACTTTAGGTAGAAAACTTCAGAGAGCTGAGCTATGAATCCTTGTTCTTTCCCACGCTCTCCTTTGCCAGTAATTCAGACAGAGGAAATCTCATACACTGAAGTGATAGTGGTGTCAGCCTTTAAACAAAGTTCTCTGTCAGAGAACATGCTTCCTTGGTTTCTTCTCGGAAACCCATTCATTTAATTGTCTGTCCACACTCAGACTCTCTTTTCCAGTCAATCAGGTAGCCTTTCCAGGGATGGAACTTAGCTGTTCTTCAGAGGATAACTCACTCCAGGGTCATTCTCAAAAACAAAATCGATTCTTCCATTACTATTCCAGTGACCTTTATGTCTTCAGAGAGTCACACACGCTTTTGTGCCTCCCAAGAGCATGTAGCATCCAATCCTACTTTCATACTTTAAAAACAGATCTCACAGAATTTCAGACATTTCAAAATTAAAAAAAAAAAAAAATAGCATAAGCTTATAATTCTTCCTTACACACCAAGAGATAATATATATGGCCCAAGGAGACCTTGTCCTTCTATGTTGTGATTGTTTTCATCAGAGGGGAAAGCAGAGTGGACATTGCTTACTTCATCTTCAACAATACTTCTGATACAATTATAACATCCAAAAACATCCTTTGATCATAATACTCATATAGTCAAAAGGAAGAGAACTAAACTGGACAGATGGTCTAAAAGATGTTTTGGAACCTGACTGACCACAGAGCTGAAAGGGCTGTGATAATCAACATTCTTACCTGGCTACCTGTTAGATTCCTTAGGGGCAAAGATAGGCCCAATACTGTTTAAATACTTCAGTAATGATCCAGTCTACAGAAGACACAGAGCTGATGGGAAAAGGGATCGATACACTGGAGGGTAGGATCACTATTCAGAAACCTCAAGACACCAGAGAAGTGGATTGTCAATAATTGCACAAAACTCAGCAAGGGCAAATGCAGAATCCTGGATTGGTAATGTAATAAACCCCTGGAAAAGGAGGGGGCTGGGAGCCATTGGGCTAGAAAGACTGTTCAGTTTTGCAGAAAATGGACCTTGCTGAACAAGATAAACTTGAGACAATAGTGTTGCCTTGCAGCAAAGAATGCCAACTGCTTACAGACGGCACTTTTCTTCTATTCATACCTGTGGGATGGCATTTGCATACTCTGATCAGTTATATCTGCATGCAATCCAAAAAAAGACATAGAATCGGCTTCAGGGGAATGCCACCAAAACTGTCAGTGGTCTGGAGTGCATAACAGGTAAGGAGAGGATAAAAAGATATAGATTTGTTCAGCTTTGAGAAGAGAGATCTTATAGTTAACTATCTTATAGACAACTATTGGATGTGAAGATATGTAGAAGATGGAGATAGTAAATGGAAAAATAACAAGTGGCATCTATTAAAAATGCAACAAGAGAAATTTCATTCATATATTTGGATTTTTTTCACCACAGGCATAGGCAAACAGTACATTAGGTTGTCTAGAGAGCTATGAACTGTCCATCACTGAGAACACCCAAAAGCTGACTGTGCAAGGCTTTGTGTAATTTAGTCTAGATTTACTCTGAGAGGGGAATAGATCAGATGATCTCCAGAGATATCTTGCTGCCTTAGCTGTTCTATAATTCTAAATGCAATGCTGCAATCCATATGTACTGGTTCACTGTACTAGCCAATCAGCTTCAGCACAATACCCATAAACTACTATGGAACACACCTGGCAGTGCTGCAGAGGAGTGCAATATTGTCTAAGGGAAAAGATGTCTCAGATTATTTTGTACATTTTATCTAGTATTATTTATAATGGGCTTTACAGCTGCTCAAGTAGGATTCTTCAGGACAGCTTTTTTTTTTTGCAAATAAATGACAGAATTCCATTAAAGTAAATAAACTTAGAAGTCGTTTTATATTATGGTTTATTTTTAGGACTTTTCCTCAAGAAAAGTTTTAATCAGTGATTCAAGAACTATTGTGATTATTGTGCTCTCCTTTCTAACATTTCTCATATCAATAATTTCTGGATGAACTAAGTGATTTCTTTAAAAAAGAGAAACATCACTTAAAATTTCTCTGTTCATCTCTGGTATTACAAAATGCTCTTATTGTAACACAGAGATGTGATCTGCCTAGCTTGTATTTACAGATGTTAGAAGTTCTTGTCCCTCAGTAGGTTTTGTTAGGTAGGAAAGTGCATATATGATTATTAATAAAAACATTATTCAGGCACTCCTATATATTTAAAGTCACACAGCTGGAGAGGGAATGATTTTGCCATTGCATTCTTTCCCATCTTGCAGAATTTCATTTGTGCTAGCAAATTCCACGTCATTGTAACTCAGTTGTTTCCCATTGTTTGTCTTCTCTTATAATGATAGTCAGGTCACTGTGCTAACCTGAAGTTTTCTCATATACAAATTGAGTATAAATTCTGTCATGTCTTTGCAGAGGGCAAGGTACTTTCTGAAAAATTTATCACAACATGAACTCAGAAAATGTGATCAGTTTCACAATCTATTAAAACCCAGTTCTCCAAGGTGGTGGTCTAGTCCATGTGAACAGTAACTGTCATTAGATTCTGAAATTACTTATATTTAGTCCTATGTGATTATTAGGTTCTTGAGGCCAAATGAAATAACAAAGTAGCTGGCTTTTTTTTCCTCACTTGATGAAACCTTACTTGTATAAGAAACAAATGTTTTACACTTTCTATTCAAAGGAAAATGAAGAGATTGGGATATTCAGTGTCTTCTTTGCCTTGGTCTTTACTCAGCCTTCCCAGGTTGAGGTGATCAGATACTGTATCAGGATGCCCAGAATGGCATCCATCCTTGAAGACTTTTATAACAAGATCCTAAACAACTTAACTATAATCTTGGTCCTGTTTTAAGCAAGAGTTTGGAACTATCTTCCTCATACCTCAGGTCTCCAGAAGCAGCTCTATTCTGAATCACAGTGTTAAAAGTTAAGCCAGTGACACAAGAAAAATAGGCCAAAAATCTTCTCTGGAAAAAAAAAAAAAAACTTGTGTGATGAAAAAATTCAAAATTTGAAAATATTATTTTCAAAATAATTGCCCTCAGAGTCATATTCATAATGTACACCAGAGGACTGAGTCAGTTTGCAAGAAATGAAGGAAGGGAGATGATCTGAAAGAGAGAAGACAATACAATAAAAAGTGAAGATGAAAGTTGAAGAGGTTAAAAAAAAAAAGGGAGGGAAAGGGAGCTTGACAGACAGAGAGGCAAAGGCGTATGAAACTGAAAATAGACGATAAGTAATAGTGCCTGCCTAGAAAAGAAGAATACAAAGCACTGAATGGAAACTGCTTACTGTTATCACCTTTGCATTCTAATCTTTGTAGCTACAGAGCTCCGAATTAGAGCACATTTCCCTACTGCCTATATTATCATTGTTCCTTTAAAATCCACTCTCTGGCTGCCTATCTTATTACCTTTTCATTCAAAGACTTGGCCTTTGGCTGCCTGATTTGCCTTTGTCTCACTAAATGCAACCCTCTACCTTCTTCTTCATCTTTTCCTGTGGATCTTATATGTCAGCGTTTATTGCAGTGCATAAGAAAGTATATATAGTTACTGCTTTTTTTTTTTTTTTTTTTTTTTTTTTTACCATAACCTGCCCATACTAAATTTAGTATGCATATTTCAGTCTGAAATATCTGAGACACCACTATCAGTACTGTCTGGATCTTTAACGGTATTCATAGAATACATATGAGATTTAGGATGTTCAGATAGCTGAAATATTACAAATCCAAGCATGTACTACACTCATCTTCTTTACCTTGTTCATTTTTTAAAAAAAATTTTGCAGTCAACATACACTGAACTCATTAACTGGATGTATCTCCACATACCTCAAACTTAATCATGTCAGACAGAGATTTGTTTTCCTGATGTGTTTATCACTAATCTCAGATTACCACATGCAGAAAAATAAAGGAAAGAGGAATTAGAGCATGTACTGAGATCATACCCAGAGAGTAATGGTCAGTGGCTCAATGTCTGCCTGGAGACTGGTGACAAGTGTTGTCCCTCAGGGACCAGTACTGAGACCAGTGCTCTTTAATATCCTAATCACTGACACAAATAGTGGGATTGAGTTTATTTTCAGGAGGTTTGTGGAGAACATGAAACTGTGTGGTGTGATCAATTATGAATTCAAATTTTTCAGTTATGAAAACACACTTTTTTTTTTTTCCAGTCTGAATTAGTTGTCCAGACTTCCTGATTTCATAGAATCACAGAATCATAGAGTCATCAAGATTAGAGAATATCTCTGAGGTCCAACTGTCCACCTTCCACTTACCACCAATATTTCCTCTCTAAACAATGTCCTTTAGTACAACATCTAAATGTTTCTTGGACACCTTAAGGGATGGTGACTCTATCACATCCCTGGGCAGTCCATTCCAGTACCTGATCACTTATTTAGAGAATATTTTCCTAATATCCAAACTGAATCTCCCCTGACACAATTTGAGGTCATTTCCTCCAGCCCTATTGCTAGTTACATTCGCTCTATCCCTATCGCTAGTTACGCAGAAGACTGACCCCCACCTTGCCATGACCTCATTCCAGGCAATTGTAGAGAGCTATAAGTTCTCTCCTGAGCTGTAAGTTCTCCTCTTCTTCAGACAAAACAAACCCAGTTCTCTCATCCACTCCCCATAAGACTTGTGCTCCAGGCCCCTCACAGCTTTATTGCCCTTCTCTGGACACGCTCTAGGGTCTCAATGTCTTTCTTATAGTGAAGAGCCCAAAACTGAACACAGTACTCAAGGTGCGGCCTTACCAGGGCTGAGTACAGAGTTCAGAGGTATGATCACCTCTCTGCTCCTGACGACAACACTATTTCTGATACAAGTCAGGACGCCATTGGCCTTCTTGGCCACCCGGGAACACTACTGGTTCATGTTCAGGAAGTGTTGACTAACACCCCCTGGTCCATTTCTTCCAAGCAGTCTTCCAGCCAATCTGGAAGAATACTCCATCTGGAAGATTCTACCCCAAGCCTGTAGAGTTGTCTGGGGCTGTTATGGCCAAACCGCAGGATCTGGCACTTGGTCTTGAACTTCATCTCATTGGTCTCAGTCCAGCAATCTCAGCCAGATCCTTTGTAGAGCCTTCCTACACTCAAGCAGATCAACACCTCCTCCCAGACTGGTATCATCCACAAACTTACTTACAAACTTACAAAGGGTGCTTTCAATTCTGTCATTCACATCAACAATAAATATGTTAAACAGGAAATTCCTTGTAATGAGCAATTGGCATTTCTGCACGTCATTTATCTCATCTAGTAATAGTGCTAGATACACTGGACTCTAAAACTGCTCTCGATGACTACAAAGGAAATAAAAGTCGGATGTCAGAGATGTACACATACACACAGTCTTCTAAATTGCAATAAAATTAATCTAATTCTGGCTAATAACAGGTGATACCATACACATTTCAGTTTACTCAGGGTTGGAAAGAAACTGCATAAGATCATAAACAAGTGTTGTTAGTTCTGGAAAGTTTGATACTTATTTACACTGCTTAATTCCTTGCTGAATTCAGATAAGCTCTCTGTTGGGAATTAATCAATGTGAAATGTATCATTTTATTCTACCACATATGACAGAATGAAAGATAATAGTAAGAACTTGGGAAAAAACAGCGTTGTATTTTCAGTGATTTGTAGGGTGGATTACTTCCATTTCTATTGACTGGGTTATGCCATATTTGTATTTATATGCCACTGTCAGAAGGGTTGTTTATGGTCTCACTTCTCATTAACTAGAACACTTCTGCAGGCAGTAACTGTTATAACTATTTCAACAAAATGTTTCTATAGAGATTTGTTGATTATATTCCCAAATTTAATACCAACAGTGCTTATATAAACTTCAAAGTGAAAACAGGAATTGGTATGCATAGGTATATGCACTAAGGTGACTGTATTGATTACCATGGAGTCTTTTTCTTCATATTCTGTTCAAGAAAAAGATGAATAAATATCCTACACTGGACTGCACAAGCAGAATTAAGATTGCAGAAAATGAAATTAATCTCTCAAATGAATTATCAAAATTTATGAAAATGAGGAACAGATTAGGAAAAAAAAAAGAGCATAGGATCTGATGAGAAACACAGACTTTGTCTACATTTTGCTCACATCAGTCTTCAAAGTTAAGCAAACTAGCCCAGAGAACAAGTAGGTATTACATAAGTAATTCCAAACTATTTTCTATCTGTTCATAGAGAAATAAAATTCAGCCAAGAAGTCATAGCAGTTAGTTATTGTACAACAAATTTTTAACACAGAAGACACAGACAGAAAGAACAAGAGCACAAAGTGAAGCTCACTAGAAGTGAGGAAATGTCAATATTACGATTGCCGAAGCAAAAACAGTGAAATGCTTATTATGTGTTTTGATTTTATGCACTTGCTAATTACAAGTTCACGGGGTATTTTTTCTATCTTTTTGTGTGTTTTAAGAGATTGGGAACTGTCTGTGTAACAAGTAACTATTCAATAGCTATTTTCTTGCTTATACTCAATGAGTAGTTCAGTGCACTACTTGCTGTATGTTATTTAAACCCTGCTCTGAATACAGTTATTCATTTCCTTTGGCTGTTCTTCTGGTACTCATCAGTGATAGATTTGAGTGTTTTACTTAAACTAATGGCTTCACTTTCACAATCATCTGACAAAATTGTCATCTCCATTTTACAGACTGAGAACTGAGGCACACAGATACAAACAACCAAAGTGCCCACTAATTTTCTCATTCAATCAGAGATACACAGAACCTGATTTTGTGGAGTGCTAAGAATTATACAGCAGATTAGATGTTCAAAGCAGCATCCTACAGACAGCAGTGGCAGCTGCAAGTGAACACAATTTCTGCAAATCAGACCCTGGAGTCTCAATGCAAGCAGTGAGAAAATAAGGATCACATAATCATATGTGTCTACATGGCACGTTGCAAAGCCATGAGCAATATCTAGGCTGTGAAGGAATGAATGGGGTACAAGAAACAGTACCATTATGTTAATACAACATAATGCTTTAAGCATTTACCCTGCAAAGCAGGATGTTTCAAACCTGCTGCAGCGTTCTGCTGCCTTCCTCCCAGAACCATCTCACCCCACCTAACATTCTTCTTTTGCACTCACTGTACACTCTGTGCCTTCTGCTACAAATGACTCTGGAGGGCCAGTGAGAAGGGGGGCTTTTTGTAACTGCACAAGACTGATCTATTCCCAAAAGTGTGCCCTTCCTCTGCAATGGATGAAGCAGTGCTCAGAAGAAAAGAGAAAAAAGGAAAAGAGTATGTAATAATGTAACTATATCAAAAAAGTCTGGGCACTCAAAAGACAAATTAAGATAGCACTGCCATTTCTTTGAGTGCTTTATGGGCAGGTCTACTGTGCAAACTACTCAGTTAAAAAAAAAAATCCCTCTCACTTCCTACTGAAAAAAGAAAGGAAGAAGAAAAAAAAAGAAAGAAAAAGAATGAAAAACGAAGAAAGAAAAAAAAAAAAAAAAAAACTGGAAAGGAAGAAAGCAAGCAAGAGAGAGAAAAAGGCTGCTGAAAACACCCAGTCATCCAATCCTGGTAAAATAATCTACAACTGAAATTGAGTATCGTGTTTGGCAATCTAGAAATTCAATTTCATTTAATTTTTTAGATCTATGTTTGGCATTTTGGCATATTATATTAAGCCATTTATTATGGAGTTATACTTATTAAGACACAGCAACAATCATTAGAAACTGAGTATACACACTATGTATCCTTTGCATCTGGCTAAAACAAACACATTTAATTGCTTGGTTAATGATATCTGACTAGAAAGTGTAATTAAATATTACACACTTAAAAATGGATTAGGATAAAAGCCCAAAGCAGCTTCTTCTAATTTTCATAATGAAAGAGATCAAGTGTTTGCTTTGTTTTGTTGTTACCTAGAATTTGGATTACAAAATTACAGAAATCAGTGATGAAGACAATTCTCCATGCTTTATTTTTCATCCATATATTTCTAGGAGCTTTAAAACATATGACCATGGGCTTTTCAATCATGCTTCTTTGTTTTTACCCTAATCTTAAACCAGGGAGTTGGCAAATGTGTGAACCAAATTTGTTTGTTTGTTTGTTTGTTTGTTTTTTTCGGGTTTCAGTATCCCACAAACAAAAGTATTCCTCAAAACATCATGTAGTGTACGGGGTATTAAAGTGTTAATGCCCCAATCCCAGGTACCTATCCCTGTACATTACAGAACTCACGGGATCTGGCCCTTCCAGGTGGGGCATTCTCTTACTGCCTTGCAGTGGGTGCTGGAGGGTGCTTTCCTAGCTGTTCCAAACTTTTCAGGTTTGACTTGGTCCTGGGAATTCTCTCTCCCATCTTGTCTGATTTATTAGTCTCAATTTCAATTAAATTGTATTATATTGTGTTATCTTGTATTCTGGTATCATAGTAAAATAAGTTTTCCTCCATAGATTGTTGCTGCTGTTCTTTTCCTCCTTTCCTTCCTTCCCATTTTGTGGGGCTGGGGTAGGGGGAGAAAGGGCAGGGGCCTACTGTCCCCCTGTCACGGGCATAGATTGATCCAGTCAACTCTGTGACAGAACATTAATAAAACAGGAGTTTTCAACACTTAACAACACTACTAGCTTCAGAATAGGGAACCATTAAGGAGAAATATTTCAGGTGCATGATCAAAATATTGTTAGTTGACACAATTGAAAACAACATCAAATAAAAACATTCTCAAGGATGAAAGAAATAAAGCAAAATACCACATTACTGCATGCATATTTATATTAAGATCTATGACACTAAACAGCAGATTTAATATTTGGTATAATTCAGTGCAGGTAATTCGAACTTCTGACCCAGCATACAGTCTCAGAAAACTCCTGAGTTCCTGTCTCAAAATTGTGACTGATGAGCCAGTCTCCCTATTGTATGCTTAATAGAAGGAGAAGAAACTGATAAAAATATTGCATTTTGTATACTTTCCTCTCTATATCAAACAACCCTGTGCACAGTTATATACTTAAATATACATTTGCTACTTCTTGTAGAGTATAATGGGAATCAGATGGAAATATTAAGTTCTTATGCATATTTGAGATGTTTCAGAATGGCATTTTTGGCCTCTAAGCCAAATTACAGAAAATAATAATAATGGAACCATAAACCTGAGAAGTAGATCATAATCATAAAGTATGTGTGCTGGAGCAGACTGCAACTCTTCTCTTGAAAGCGAATCACTATGCAGCCAGCTATCCCTTTCAGGATAAGCTGAGAACTGAGTTATCATTCTTCCCTGAAGTTTGTCTGCAGAAGAGTTTTTAAGTTAACAAAAGCAACTCAATTAATAAAGGTGCCTGTAGGGTTATTAAGCACTGCCATGTAAAAGGTCATCTTTGTTATTGTGCAGATCTTGGACAGGTTTTACAATTCAAGTCACAATTGGTCAGGAGACAGCAAATATGTTTCCAATTGCAAACACCTATTGATAGCTAAAATTGAGTCTAATAGATAAGGAGCAATTATTACGATGTACAGCTGAGTAATATACTTAAAGGGGTAATTGATATTTACAACTTTCAGTCAGCCTTTCAGGTAATTCTGTTTTGATTTTATTCCAGCTTCTTATATCTTGCACCTGGAAGTGCACCCAAGTGCCATCATAGACAGGTATCAACTGGCTGCCTTGGTCAGAAGGTGAGATGGAGAAAAATTATGGGCTGACTTTCATTAGCTGGAAAGGAAATTAGAAGTATTCAGCAAGAAAAGATTGAAATAAAAAATTAAAGCCTATGAGAGGAGCAATTTTAAACTGAATTTTAGCAAGACTGAGGTTTTTATAGATGTGGTGCATTTATCTCCTCCTTCCAAATTTGCAGTGTGCATACTGCCATTGCTGTCTCCAGTTGGAAACAACGAACCTTCAAAAGGGAATCCTCCAACTGCTAATTTAGCCCCTGAGAGTGACTGCTTCATGGAACAGTTTCTTTCTGAATTAAACCTCCTGGCTCTACATTGTAGAAAATGACTCTTGGTTGTCAAGTATCTTCTGGAAAACTTCCTTCCACCTGCTGTTTATGACACTGTGAAAATGTTGAGAAAGTTCTCATATAAAATTTATGTCTGTGAACTCACATTTGGCATGCTGCAGCACTAAAACAAATTCATTCACAGGCATTAAATACGCTCAGATAAGGAATATAAGTGGTGCACTGTATGCCATATTAATCAGATGGAAGAGACATGATTAAAAGAAGAGAGATGGTTAAAGAAGTGATACAAGGCTGGCCCAGCACTGTAAGACAGAAGAAAAGTTTCTCAAAAAAAAAAAAAAAAAAAAAAAAGCCACACCACTGCTAATGTGGGCAAAATGGAATATTGTGAACCCTGAAGTTGTTCATGCTCTTCTGGAAATTCTACTCCAGTGTATCTTTGTGCATGTTTGATTTCAAATGAATAGAATTTTTATCACAGTGACGGGAAAAAAAAAAATATAAAAAATCAATAATCAGAATTGAGCTCTTTCTTATTCCTGGAGGATTTTTTGTGTTTCATAGATACCAGACACACAGTTTATGTAATACAAATCAGAGAAAGTAAACATGCATTTTGAATTCCTTGGGACATTTCTACTGCTTTGAGTGGTTCATATGCTAATGAAAGAAGGCATTAGTCAACTGCAGCTAAGAAGAACAAGGCTCCTTTTTGTAAGTCAAAACAAAATGAACATAATGAATGGAAATGATTGTGATTTTACTCTGAAATTATTTAGAAATCATGTTGTGGAATTCTGTTTGGATGGTCACTGCAGGTATCAACAATGTCAGAGGTGAATTTACACTCCACCTCTCTTTTATTTATCAAATCTGTAGGAGTTTTCCCCCACACAATCTGTGCTGTAGTTAAAAAAAGCAGTGTGTTCTTGCATGTGATAGTTTGGGTAGACAGTTGTTTATTGAGCTCTGCAGCTTTTCTACAAAGAGTTCAAAACATGAAGTGAAATTCTTTAAAACATGAAAATCTCTGCACATACATTTCCTTTCACACTTACTTTTTTTATTACACTGTGCTTTTTACAAAGGCTACCTTTATAAGTCTTTGGTCTTATAAGAAGGGTTACCCTTCTTAAGGACCATTCATCCTCTGAGTTACATTCGGCACTGGGAGTTTAGAAGTGAAACACAACACATACAGACAACATGGTGAAATGAAAGAAAGCAATATTTTTTGAAAGAATAAGCCACTTGCTGGCTTTATTAAGGAATGAGATCAGAAACTACGTAGGTTCTTTATATAGATTATGTATCTAGGTTATCAGGGTTTTTCATTTACATTTTTGCCTCACTTAGCTACATGTATTACTAAGATCATCCCAATAGAAAAGCATTGCTAATTAATCATTATGGATAAGTGGAGCCCTTTAAGACCCTGGATTTGATTCTTTTCGAGGTCTGCTAAGAGAGCTTGGCATCAGCTTTGGCATTGATGCCTTCCTTTGCCATTCTTTAGGCAATGAGTGGATTAGTACAAATCCCCTTTGTAATAAATGAAAAACAATCAGTAACAAGTTTGCTTTCCACACATTGTTCTATAAGCATTGTTGGAAAATCTTCCTGTAGAAAGCCTATCTACATAGATTAAACTGTCAGCCATTAATCCATGAAGTCATCGGACGGTTTGGTGACAAACTAATAAAAGAAAATACTAGGGAAAAAAGCACATATATAGTTGATTTTGAATATTATTTAGTCAAGCATCTAATGTTCTGATTTTAATGCATCAGACTATATTCTTCTAGATGTGAACTGTATATTTCTGTTAATTGTTGATTTAGGTGTTATAAGACTAAAAAATGGATTTTCAGAGAAAATCCTTCTTTTTGATTGTACGGCTATTAGTAATGAGAGTGATTTTATACTTGCTACAGTTTTGTAGCTTTATAAACCCTGCTTTTGTATGCGCTCCCACACACATACCCACATGCATATCCAAGACTGACCTTTGTAGCTATGAATATTTGGCATAGAGATGTTTTATGACTGGATTATTCATTTTCTATAAACGAAAAAGTTCATTTTAGATAAACGTCTAATTTGCAAATGGGAGACTTTATTATTATTATTCTCCATAGGAGTAAGATTAATAACTTTAAAATTTGATATTTTTCCCCCAGTACATTTAAAATGAAAGTAAATTTTAAAAGGCCATACTTACATCTCACTTACTGGGCTTTTACCAGCTGCAAAATACCATCAGTGGAAAACGTATTGCAATCTGGGAACATTATAACATTATAAAGACTAAGCTTTCTCATGGACACAAAAAGGAGAGTGAGAGGAAACAAGAACAAACTGATAAATTGAAGTAAATTGTCTTGCTGTTCCACTATATGACATGCATTTGGCACAATGTAATATCAATGATTTTTTTAAAAACGGTACAAAATTTGTGAAAAAGTGGAAAAAAAAAGTAAGTGGATTTGTTATATAAATATACATAAGTTTTTATAGAACTGTCTCTGCACTTGAATATCATGCTCATGTTCCTATGTATGAGCTTTGCTCCAAAAGTAATGCCTCCTATATTTTATTATTATTTATACAACACCATAGATGGATGTTAACAGCATAGTAATAGAGGATGAATCTTCCTATCAATACTCCATCACATTCTGCTGCCACATGAGAGGTGGCTGCAGAGGGGCAATATGACAAAATGGTGCCTGATATGTATGAATAAGTGTGTAAGCAAAAGCAAAGGCATGTCATTGAATTCCTCCATCTGGAAAAATAGAACCCACTGGCATTCATCAATGCTTGCTGAATGTTTATGGAGATCAAACACTGGATGTAAGCATAGTAAGGCTGTGGGTGCTGTTTCAGCAGCGACAGCAGCAACATTTGGTCATCTTCACTGATGAGGATTATTATGAGCGTGGCATGCAGGCTCTTGTTCATCACTGGTGAAAATGCATAGCTAAAGGAGGTTACTGTGGTGAAAAGCAGTTCAGTAGCTGAGAATTTGCCTTGTCAAACAATGCTGTTGGGCTCTTTGTATCTGTTCTCATTTCACTGGCAATAAATAGGAGGCATTATTTTTGGAGCAAACTGCAGAGAGAGAGAAAAAAGGAGAGAGAGAGAGAGAGAAGCATGTATGCACATCAGTGCTATGTGTGTTTATAAATATTTTACATTACAATAACCATAATGTTGAACTTAGTGCTCTAAAATTGGCTGAAGTACAGAATTCTGGAAGGTGAGAGAACATTACAAGAAAGCACTGGTGTGTGTTCATTCTGCTCCTATTATCTTTTTACTCAGCATCTGGCTGCTCTCAAATACAGGAAATTGGTATATACTAGTAATGACCCAGCACTGATGTTCTTACATTCTCACTGTAAATAATTTTGTATTTTTAATACCGCAAAGATCCTGTCTGATAATAGTGAACACATATTACTCACTGCCTGGGCTCTCCAATGTCTGTCTTGCAATGGGATGAGTGCTTCAGAGTGGACGTGTTACATTTCAGTTATTGAAAACTAGACCCTTACTTACATAGGATTTCAAATAAGAACTTTTTTGAAGTCAGTCACTCTGTGATACTGATTTACCTGTGTATCAGGGATAGGTACAAAGTATAGGTCTTGCCCTTTCTTTTCATTGCAGTTCTTGCCACCAGAACATATCACCACATGATCATGACATGCTATCACTCTTCCTTATAAAATGGGCTTTCAGCAAGACTTCCTTCATTTTCCCTGGCAGCAGATGAATATTGCTTTAGCAGTTTATCCATAAAATACCCTTATCCTTTGTTTGTTGTTTTGGCTGCTTACAAGATTGCTTGTTGGCCTCAGACTGACATTGTTCATTATTTAAAATAGTTAATGCTGTTATCTCTGAGATCAGGTTCACTGAGCTTTATTCAGACAACTGCATGATTGAGTGCCATCTTTCCAGATTGTCTTCTACTGTTTTTTCATCCCTCCCTTGGCCTTTCTCTCCCTCCTTCCCCCCCCCCCCCCCCCCCCAAACCACCATTCATTTATATCTGCTGTGTTGTTCTCTGAGTTCATTTCTTGCTTGGGTAAAAAATTTCAAAAATTTTCTTATGTCATTAATAATGTCATTCTCAAACTGATTCATGAAGTCAGCTTTATAAGGACAATATTCCTCCAGCTCAGATAGTTTGGAAACATCTTTTATATTTCAGTAAGGTGATTCATTAGACCTAACTAATTTCCAATTCTTTATTTATTCATCAGTAAAAATAGATTGCATGTAAGTGTATATACATTTCCATAAAAGCAAATGTACACTTTTTGCATGTATGAAACTCTTAATAAATTGCATGTTCTGCAACAGCAATTTTTCCAGGATCTATGAGCAATCATTAAGGTGAATAAGTCTTGAGGTAGAACATAAAAAATTGTATACACAAGACACTTCATCTGAATTTAAGCTCTCTGTTAGAAACTGTAAATACTTAGAATCACAGAATCATAGAATTCTTAGAGTTGAAAAGGACCTTTAAAGTTCATCTAGTCCAGTTCTCCTTCATTGAATAGGGACATCCACAGCTAGATCGTGTTGCTCAGATCCTGGTCCAGCCTCACCTTGAAAGTCTCCAGGGACTAGGCATCAATTGGACAGTCTATTCCAGTGCCTCACCACCCTCAACATAAAAGAGTTTTTCCTTCCATCTAACCTAACTCCACTCTCTAAGTTTGAAACCGTTTCCCCTTATTCTATCACCAGAGTCCCTGCAAAAAAGTCTGCCCCTTTCTTCCCTGTAGCTCCCCTTCAGATACTGAAAGGCTGCTATCAGGTCACCTCGCAGACTTCTCCAGGCTGAACAGCCCTGGCTCTCTCAGCCTGTCCTCATAGGAGAGGTGTTCCATCTCTTGGATCATTGTTGTGACCCTTATCTGAACGCACTCCAACAGGTCCATGTCTCTTCTATACAGAGGACTTCATATGTGGACACAGTACTCCAGGTGAGTCCTCACCAGTGCAAAGTAGAGGGGCAGGATCACTTCCCTTGCCCTCATCTGCACATTTCTTTTGACGCAAACCAGGGTACCATTATCTTTCTGGGCTGCAAAAGCACATTGCTGGCCCATGTCCAGCTTCCCATACACCATTTCTTCCAGGTCTTTTTCAGCAGAGCTGTACTCAATCCTTTCATCCTCAAGCTTGTATTGGTACTTACATACCTAATAGCATTATTCTATATACCTTTTTCCCTTCCCTTTTAAGCCTGATTCAACACAACCATGCCATCTTCATTTAGTGCTGCAAATATTTCATCTTTCATAAAGAGACCTTTCTAAGTAACTTGCATACTCTTTAAAGGTAGCAAAATGAGTGGTAATTACCACGTAGATTTACAAACATTAGTAGGAATCTCCTAATCTGTATGATAAACACTTATCACACACACACACACAAATATATTCATATGTAGTTAGCAATGATCTTGAACAACATGAAATAGTCTTGAACAACAAGAGATCACTGTTTTTTCCATGTTAAACTTGAATATTATGTCACTCCAGTGCAGGTAACGTGCTCAGGTAAAAGAAGAATATACTTTTACGTGAATCAAGTTGAATTGGTCTTCCTGCTTTCTATACTTCAGAATAAGTAAACCAACACTCAGTCCAGCTATTCATTCCTGTGCTCCAGATAAAATATAATTTTTCAATTTTGTTACAGAATCACAAATAGCTGAGGTTAGGAAAGAGCTCTTGAGAAAATCTTATCCAAACCCCTGCTAAAAAGTTGGAGTTGTTAGTCAATCACATTTTACCACTGCATTAATTTTGTGTCAGAATACAGTATGTGACCAGGTTGAATATCTCATAAAATTGTAAGTACATTACCTAAATTATGTTGCTTGTATTAATCATGTTTACCATCTCATCTTTCAAAAGTACACATTGTCCAATCTTCATTTTAGCATAACATGCTCATCGTGTCTGGGTATGAACTCAAGTAAACGAACTCATACTTACATTAATATTACTTTTTAATATTTAAAATATTGTTTGAGCATTGCATCGCTTCCTGGAAACATTAAATGTGTAAAATTCAAATTTGCTTACTATTATTATTGTTATTATTATTATTATTATTATTATTATTGAATTTTAGGGTTAAATTTTCAACTAAACTGACTTAAAATGGCTCATTTTTTTTAAGTTCCCACTTAACTATGTGGATGCACATTCAGCAGCAACTCTGAGCAGGGTTGCAGTCTTCTGTATGCAGATACTAAAGCCTTGTTTCTTGGTGGAGAATGTGGGCAACGGTTGTTTTTTAGCTTTTTAGAATGAGCCGGTGATTTTGTTGATCACATCTGTCAGGATGTGACGATGGTCATCTTGCCACTTTATACCTAGGAACTGAATTTCCTGTCTCAAATAAATGTTTAAGCTCTCAGGGTCTTTCAGGTGTTCAGGAATTAAGTTCCATGACACCGAAGATGTCCATCTCTCTAGAGTTGATCAGGGAGAGGAGATTTAACTCCTGGCAAAGTCCCCTGGGGAATGTAGTTCTTCTTCTCTTCTGGGCAGGTACCCAGGACTTGAGCATTAACAGTTAAATTCCCAGTGTCCCACATGACATTATGAGGTGGAATACCAAAAACCAAAAATCACAAAACCATGACAATGACACACTTCCTTAGCTCTGACTTTTTACAGACAGTTCAGGCCGCATCACTGTGAGGAAAACTGGGGGGCTAAAAATGTTATCTAACTTTTTCGTCATCTTGTCAAAAAGAGATCATGTTCTTCCATTCCTTAACAGTAATATCCATAGAATACTTCAAAAAGTGAAAATATCAACCTTGTATCTATCTGCAAACTGCACAAGAGAAATGTTAGCCACTTGAAAAAATTGTATGCTGAACTTTTCCTATTCTGTAATTTCTGCCTCTTTTGAGTTATATACTGTTAATTTTTGTCATGCTTGCCAGAACATGAAGAAAATAATTTTCAACATCTGCCTGTTTAGAGTTTTGTTTTCTTGTATCAAGTCAACATAGAATCAACTAAAAGAGCTAGTCTCGCTAATGTCTGAAAATACAAGAGATAGTATTGACATATTAGATTTTTTCTGGTTGAAGGAATACAGAATCTCTCAGATGTGATCCATGGGTAATATGCATCTTAGTATGTGTACCTAGAGGAAATCAGTTTGTTTTCAAATTCCATTTCCTGGAACATGCTAGACTTCCTGTGTATCCATATATCCCAGCTGCAAGGCTCAGCAGATGGGCTGAGAACTGGGTGAGCATCGTCACTTACTTAATAACATCTTTGCTCTCTTAGAAACAGCTTCTTCGTAGCAGAGAGCAAACACAGTGTTGAGGGATATATGTAAAAGACTTACTGAAAACCTGGACCTCTGGATAGGCAGGAAAGACAGGTTCCTAATAAGTGCTATCACTAAAACATTAAAAAATGTCACCATATGAAGGAGTGCAAATTCAGGGCTTGAGGAGATAAGGAAGAACTAATTGTTTTCTATTTGTTTTATCCCTCTTTTGAAAATTTTAGGGTACTTCTTTAGATTTAAATTGTCCCATCCTAAAAAAAGCTAATAATCACCAACTGTTATTGAAGCATTTAATTCTAATTAACGGCTCATTAATGCTCAATTAGGATGCCACTCCACATATACCCAATAGGAAGAAATAAATGAGATGAACAATTGATATTCTGGACTACTACATGGATTTTTTTTCCTTGAAGCTGTTTTCAGCATCAAGAATGTCTCATTTGAGTATGTCAGAAATCTCCTGGTGTCCTTTTTTATAGATTAGGATAAATCTTTTCTAATATTTCTGGTAAATGTGCTCTTAAATCAGGATATTCTCATTTGAAGAATTAATCACATATTTGAAAATTAATTTTAAACTGAAAAATAATTTAGGATGACAATTAAATGTTCTCTTAATGGAAGGATTACTGCACCAATTGCTATTCTTTGTGTTTTATGGATAGACAGAAAACAAAAAGTATACCAGTGCACACAACATGTGGAATAAACAGGAAGATCTGAAGATCTATGGTTGCAGGGCCATGATATCATTGCAGTCATGAAGGCATGGTGAGACAACTCACATGACTGGAACGCTGTTGTGCATGATTATGTTCGTTCTCAAAAGACACAGCAGTAAGTTGAGACATTAGCACTGTTCTTTGTGAGAGAGAACAACTGGAATATATCAAGTTCTGCTGAAGAATGAATGAGCGCAGAGCTTATGGGTGAGAATTAAGGGGCAGACTAATATGGCTGACACTGCTGTGGTTATTTAGCAAAGGCCACCTGGCAAGGAGAAAGAAGTTGGTGAGGCCTTCTTAAGATATAGCAGAAAGTAGCCTCACAGTCACAGGCACTGGTTCTCACTGGGGGCTTCAATCACCCTGATATTTGCTGGAAAAGCAACACTGCCAAGAACACACAGTCCAAGGGTTTCCTGCAAAGTATCAGTATAACTTTCTGACACAGGTGGTAGAGGAGTAGACAAGGAGAGATGTGATGCAGAACGTTATTGGTTGTAGATGTGGCTGTCATCATGCTTGACAAACCAGTCAACTGCCTACCACATCATCCTGGTAGTAAAGCTTAGTAAGTGTGACATAGATGAGGGAGATTGAGGTGGACTGAAAGCTGGCTGACTGGTAGAACTCACTCTGCTCAGTGGCACAGAGTCTAGTTGGAGACCTTTACCTGGTGATGTTCCCCAGAGGTTTTCACTGCATCCAGTCTTGTTCATCTTCTTCATCAATGACCTGGATGAAGGGATAGAGTCCATCCTCAGTAAGTTCATTGATAATATAAAGGTGGGAGGAGTGGCTGACACACCACGAGGCTGTGCTACTATTCAGTGAGACCTGAACTGGCTTGTGAGTTGGGTGGAGAGGAATCTGATGAGGCTCAATAAAATCAAGAGTAGAATCCTACACCTGGGGAGGAATAACTGCATGACTTAGTACAGATTAGGCAATAACCTGCTGGAAGGGAGCTCTGCAGGTAAGGATCTGGGTCTCTTGCTGGACAGCAAGTTTACCATGAGCTAGCAGCGTGCATTTGCAGCCAAGGCCAATAGTAACCTGGGGAGCATTAAAAAGTGTGTCCCACAGATTGAGGGAGGGGATACTCCCACTCTGCCCTGTTGAGGCCCCCTCTGGAATACTGTGTCCAGTTCTGGGCTCCCACATTCAGAAAAGACAGAGATATTCCAGAAGGAGCCCATAGGAGGGCCGCAAAGGTGATTAAAGGCCTAAAGCATCTCCCTTATGAGGAAAGGTTGAGAGACCTGAGACTGTTCAACCTGGAGAAGGCTGAGATGGGATCTTATTGCTGTTTATATATAAAGTGTGGGAGTCAAACGAATGTAGCCAGGCTCTTATGTCCAGCAACAAAACAAGGGGTAATGGGCACAAATGGGAACACATGAAGTTCCATACAAAGATGAGGAAGACCTTACTGTGAGGGTGACAGAGCACTGGAACAGGCTGCCCAGGGAGGTTGTGGAGTAATCTTCTCTGGAGACATTCAGTACCCACCTGGATGCTTCCTGGTGCAACCTATGGTAGAAAGCCTGCTTTAGCAGGGGGTTGGATAGATGATCCACAGAGTTTCCTTCCAACCCCTATGATTCTTTAATTCTGAGAAAGTTCTTTTTGAGAATAAGGACTAAAGTTACACTGCTAATTTAATTCTTCTGCTACAGAATTTGGCATTATCTGTAAGTGTCATTACAAAATTTCCAGCTCCAGTGATTTTACTGTGAATTTTCACAATGAATAGTGTTTTATATCAAGTCACAGATACTGGAATCAAATCAACTTTTACTCATAAAAGTAAGTTTCTATCTCTCATGTTGGCAAATAAGAGCTTGTAAGCTGATGAGAGGAAAAAGCATGGATTACTAGCCTGCGTGAGGAGAAGATGAGCTTTTGTCATTGTGTTCATAATTTTCAAACTAATCTCATGGGTACTATACATATACTTGTCACGGTATACAAAGTTAGAGGGATTCGTCTAATACCGAGGTGATATTTACAGACACTATTTTGCTTTATTCACTGTTAACTATGTCTTCGGGACTCTTCATGAAGATCACTTGATTAAATTTTGCACTGGTTCAAAGAGAAAGGCTTATGTCCTGAATTCTTAAAAATCGTGAAGCTTGAATTCTTCATACTGCTTGAAATCTTTTGGCTTCATCACTGTTTTATAGGAAAAAGGCTATAATTAGGCCACATTAACCTAATTTATGGACACACAACTACATGAATCCTAATATATGATACAGATGTTTCACTGTTAAATTACATACATACAAATGAAATACATGTCATGTTTTACGTGTATGTAACCCATCTGTATTTGCCTAGGTAGCTATGGAGACACGTACTAATACATCTTATCAAATGCTCAAAAACTATTAGAATGTGTGTGCAGGAAGCAGGGAGTATAAAAACCTCATACTCAGGAATATTAGTATTATTAAACTGTTTGGATTGTTTTTGTTTTTCAGTTTATGGAAGTTATTTAAGTCAATGATTACTAAATATGTTCTCCCTTGAACTGGAGTTTAACAAAGAATTTCTCAATATTCATCAATGTTACTGTCAAGTCATTTGATTGAATTAAGATTAAATAATAAATTAAATTCACAACGTATTTTTACCTGTTGACTTTGCAGAGCACACCATCAGGTCATTACAATAATTAAAATGCATATAGTAACTTCTGGCACATCTAGTTTATAAATGAGAATTCTGACAGAGCATTCATTCAAAATGCTTATTCTGTGGTGTGTACCGTACATGGAGTCTGAGAGATTTTACAGATGCAAATAGAATGAAAAGCCCTTCTCTGTTCCCTCACGGTTTTCTTGTCACCCTCCACCAAAACTCTACACACTCTGTTTTAAGCACCCTGCTAGCATTTAGTGGGGCTAGACCTTCTTGCAATAATTTCCATAATAAGGACAAATTTTCTAACCATATGGACCTTTCCAACATGCTGAAAACACATTTTACAAGGACTATTAATCAGTCGTGTCTGTTGTGATTAGATAATTAATACAAGAAAAAGTACTTGATAAAAGAGTGGATTTTAGATTTTTAATGATATATCATGAATTAGCTAGTAGAATTTAATTAGGAGATCAGCTTCTTAGTGTCCATATTTTGTGATGAAAAGATTACCAGTCCAAAGGTTTTCAGTGCCTTTACAGAACATCTAAGCGTGTAATTTCCTGGTCCTAATTTGAAACATAATAAAATGTTTTCATGGGGTCTCAAACTAAAACAGTGTTAATACTAACAACAACAACAAAAGAAGTATCATGATGGTACATTTTCATAGCTGCAGAAATATTTCAATTCTACAGATTTAGATTTCTTCTTTTCCTCATAACTATTTGAAATTCATTTGTCTATGAATCACTGCATTTGAATTCCAATGGTTTGAGTTAGCTACACTGCTACAGACCTGGAGGATAGTGTGAACTGCGCTTCTCTTGGCATTTTAGCTATGCAACTCATCTGACAGAAACCTGGATTTGACAGAGTAATTGCCTAACCATACAGTCATGGGACTGAGTTATCTGCCCAAAGTCAAGGACAAATGGAAGTGCCTCTGAGACCTCCTGATTTCCAAAGCATTTTGAATTTTGCACTCTGAGGTATAAAAGTGTGCACTTGCTGTGTTTTTGCTTTGTCTGACCTATTTACCTCTTTGGAAACTATACAGATTTTTTAATATAAAAATATAAAGTGTGGAAGCTATTAAAAAAATAACATCTACATTATACTTTTTTTATGATGCTTTTTTATGACACCAAATAGTGTGATTTATTATTCCACAATCCAACATTCATTGTCATAATTTCTGGATTGACCACTTATCACTTTATAAACCTAAGTGTAATGTCATGTTTTATTTATTCATTTTAAATAGTACCATTTGTAACTCAAATTCTTGTTTCTGCAGCTGAAACAAAATCACGACCTTGAACAGGCTGAAAGCTGACAGTAGACAGTGAAGAGAAAGGATTAGACACTTATTATGTCTGCTTTAGAAGACAGCAGAGATGGTGCCACAGAGGTCCTGCATGATGCACAGCGCAGACTGCAGGGGCATTTCAGTGTCAGATGTGCTCAAGAAGCACATCATGCCCATCTTGTATGCATTATTCCTGAACTACATTGCTGTCTCTATGCTTAGATTGTATATTCCTGAACCTTACATCTAAAATTTAAGTCAAAATTATTGAACTATGTGAATTGCTGAGTAACCAGGCATAGAAGATATACACACATGGATGAAAAGGCACATAGCTTCTGCAAGGTCTGTAGCTCATCTCAGGAAGAAGTTAGATTCTTCATTTTGTTCTCTATGGTACACTGTAGCCTGAGTCTTGATTAAAGCACACAACTTTCTTGACATGATAATATGACAATAACAATGCATCTTTCCATGTAAATTATGAGTAAAAAGAAACGACGAGTCCTCTGGACTCACTCCAACAGCTCCCTGTTCTTCTTTATCACTCAGGTTTTACTCTTCAGACACTATATTTACAAGTGATACGATAGCATAATTTACTCTTCTCTATTGCTCCTGCTGGAGAGTTCGTGGGACCTGACCGGTCCTTCCAAGGACTTTCACAGACCAAGGAGCTTCCAGGGTTTCATGCCTCTTTGCCTGCTAAGATACATTGTCCCTACACTACTCCAGACTTCGCAGTGAGTGTTACCTTTCCTCCAGTCAGAAGCACAATCCTGTTGGGGCTTGCACTGCAGAAAACTTGCCTATGCCAATTTATTTCCTACAGTTACTTAGGCATCTGTAATTGCTGCAACCTATCATTGTGACCTATCATTACCTTTCAACAGTCAAGTGAAGTTTCCAGATTTTGGGGAACATAAGAAATCTTACAAGGTTTCCTTTTAAAATATACTCTATCAAAACAAATGCCGATGAAAAGTCATAAAATTAAAAAGTTGATTTTAAGACTTTGGTTAAGATGTCAGAGTAAGATAAACTTAAATGCTAATTTCTTGGTCTTCATGCAAGAAAGGTAGTTATACCAGTAACTTACCTGTCTCATTAATGCTATTGTTCATCTAATACTCAATATATCTTCAGTTCTCCATAATCTCAGGAGAAATCTCTGATTTAAGTGAGCTTGCTTTGAAATTCATTTGGCAGGATAAAATCCTAGATTTATTTATTTTTTTCTAAATCTCTGGTGTGTTCTTAAAATAAGATCTAAAACTAACAGAACGGGGAGGACAATAATTTTGGAGATTGTAAAAATGTCTCAGATCACTTAGGTTACAGCAAATATTCATTTGTAATTTTATTTAATTGATTAAAATGACTAGGAATACAGTAAAATAAATTTTGTAGAGAATTTGGACTCCATTCAATTTCAGTGAAAACAACAAAAATCAAACGTATTGATTGAAGTGAGTTTTTGAATAATGCAGTTTTTCATTTAAAATTTTGATTGACAGTAACCTTCACATTTGCTACTGAATGCGTTCATATCCTTTCAAAATGAAAACTGAGCTACATGTCTTAACAGGAATCTTGACAAATAACATACAGTTAGATGTTGCTTAACATAGAGAAACCATGCCCTTGTCCATCACTAATCTGCTTTTGCAATGTTGCATGACTGTCTGGGAAAACATGAGAGCACAAGGCACACCCAAGAAAGAAATGGAAACCCAGTAAGCAAATAAGACTTTGCTAATCGTTGTAGAAGACCAAATTTAGAAAGCCTAATAATTATTTAGACTCATCAAAGGAAATCCCAGAGATTCTTTTCTTGGGGTGTGGGAGATAGAGAGGAAGGAAAAACATAACATGGTAAAAAGACTCGGAAGCTAACTTGTACATAATTATTCACTTTGCAGCATAAATTACACTAGGAGACAGAGAAGTCCAAGAGATCACCATGTCCAAGTCACTGACCAAAAAAGTACTTGATGAATTTCAAAGAAGAGTCATTGTGCAGACACCTTGAACATCATAAACTGGAAGAACTAAACCCATGCATGCTGACATAGATTAGCTTAGAAGAGGCTCTAAGTCTCCCTGTTACCTGTCTCCTCAGGCCTACTGCAGTCAGAAACTGCTGAGCTATGTACATTCTATTCATGTCCTTCACACTGAGAGCTGAGAAGGAGCTGCTTCTAGAGTTGGATGGGTGGTGCAAATCAAATTCTGCCTTCAAGGTTGTGAAAAGGAGGGTTAAGAAAATTTTAAAATGAGGAGTATGTCTCACTGAAATAACACAAAATATCACACTTTTCATTATACTTCCCAAAAACTTATTAAGGATAAGAAATATGACTAATTTAATATACACAATGACTATCCAAAGTTCCTGATTTGGGTTAATGTTTAAAACAAGCCTCCACAAAGCTTGGAATCTACCTTGATATAGAATCATAAAATCATAGAATTACTTAGGTTGGAAAAGACCTTCAAAATCATCAAGTCCAACCACCAACCTGACCTACCAAATCCCATCACTAAACCATGTCCCTTAGTGTTAAGTCCACATCTCAAATTCCTCTAGGGAAAGGCACTTCACCACCCCCTGGGCAGCCCATTCCAGTGCTTGGTTACCCTCTCCATGAAGAAATTCTTCCTAATGTCTAATCTGAACCTTGTCTAGTGTAACTTGAGGCCATTTATTTACATCCTATCATTTGTCACCTGAGAAAAGAAAACAACATTCACTTTGGTGCAACCTCTTTTTAGGTATCTGTAGAGAGAAATAAGGTCTCCCCTCAGCCTCTTTTTGTTCAGACTAAACAACCACAAATCTGGTGGCCTCCTGTGATGGAGTGATGGCTTTGGTGAGTGGGGCAAGGGCAACAGATATCATCTACCTGAACTTCTCCAAAATCTTTGCTATGATCCCTCATTATATCCTTCTCTCTAAATTGGAGAGGCATGGATTTGAAGGATGGATTGTTCAGTGGATTAGGAATTGGCTGGCTGGACACAGTCAAAGGGCTGTGATCAATGGTTCTGTGTCAGGGTGAAGGCTGGCCACAAATGGTGTCCCCCAAGGGTTGGTCTTGGGACCAGTGCTCTTCAACATCTTCATCACTGACACATGATGGCATTGAGTGCACCCTCAACAAGTTTGCAGATGACACCAAGCTGAGTGGTGCAGTCGATACATTGGAAGGAAGGGAAGACATCCAGAGGGAGTTGGACAGGCTGGAGAAGTGGGCCCATGAAAACCTAATGAGGTTCAATAAGGCCAAGTTCAGGGTGCTGCACTTGGGTCGGGGCAATCCCAGGTATTTATACAGACTGGAGGAATATCTCCTGAAGAGCAGCCCTGCAGAGAAGGACTTGGGGATCCTGGTGGATGAGAAGCTGGACATGAGCCAGCAGTGTGCACTTGCAGCCCAGAAGGCCAACTGTGTTCTGGGCTGCATTAACAAAGGGGTGGCCAGCAGGGAGAGGGAGGTGATTGTACCCCTCTACTCAGCTCTTGTAAGGCCCCATCTGGAGTACTGCATCCAGGCCTGGGTCCCCTACTACAGGAAGGATGTGGAGCTCTTAGTCTTCCCCAGACTGACCCCCAGCTCTTTCAGCCTGTCCTCATAGGAGAGGTGTTCCATACCTCGGATCATTTTTGTAGCCCTCCTCTGGACATGCTCCAACAGATCCATGGATTTATAAAGCATAACTGAGAAACCTTTTTTTCAGTGCCTATTTCTCTCCATAGATTCCACCATGATGACGAGTCTACAAACTGAACTGTAGGTAAATTTCTGTAAAAAAAATAACATTAAGTGCTAATTAGATCCTTCTCTAGCAAACCGGACTTAATTTTCTGAACTTGCTGCCCACTTTCTTTGTTATCTAGTTCTTGTGTATTTTTTCAGGGATGTTTCCTTATTTTTTTTCTGATGACATTGTAAACTATAAAATATTTCAGAACTTTAAGACTTATTCTGGAAAAACAGTGTAACAGAAGTTTTTAGCCAACTAGCACTATTTCAGATAGAGATTACACAGGTATGACTACTTGGTGTTCAACAGAGCAACATGGCTATTACACTTGGCTTTGAGCTGTCCAACTCTCCTGTTTGATTTACGTGTTTGTTAAAATTGAAAATGATGACCACCAAAAGTGCACCAATAAATGCATTATCATTGAAAGAAAATGGGAAAAATAAATTATCTGGTTTTCTCCATATATTTACAACAGTCACACAAATCTCAGGAATTCAATATTATTCAAGTCTCTGTGGCTGTGTAAAACTAAATAAATCCTGAGACCAGCAGTGTGGGTTGTTGTATTGTTGTTTTTTGTTTTATTTTCTGAAAATTAATAAGCAATATTTCTTTCCAGTTAAGCTTCTCAGAAACAAGGATCCAGCTGCAGTGAATTTTCACAACAAAGTAAAAACAATGAAAAAAGTTTTAAAATGGGAAGTTGGCATTCCCTGTCTGGTTATGCTGTTACAAATCTTATACTCTATTAAAGGAAACTTCTAGAATATGACTTCATTATTTATTTATTTTTTCTTTTTTGTATCTTTGACTTTTGTTATTGATAGATGTTAACATTTCTTTTGTTCATATTTGAGTGCTGAATTATCTTTAATTGCTATGTACATTCTTCTGTCTGCAAGAATTAATAAACCACTACTGTCAACTTTTGTACAGATACATTCTCTTACACATGAGGTATCAAAGACTGAGAAGAGGAGAACTTTACAGTAAGTAAACTAATCTAAATGGAACCAGGAGAATTTTGGGATATTGAATAGAATGTTAAGAAAAAGAAGTTAAGAAAAAGAATTCATTTTTTCCTCCTGGGCTTGCCACTTGTGACAAAATCATGTGTTATACAACTTGATATTTTCTCTGGGACAGGAGCAGTTGTTCATACTGGAAAGAAAACGATCTTACAAATCTTCTGTTATTATGAGCAAAGTATTTTACGTACATTTTCTCCCAGTCTACCAAAACCCACTTTTTTCTGTTTATAAAAATAATAATATACTCACATTGTTCAAAATTCTAATAAGCGTTAATAAATGTTACAGATCTGCCCAGGGCATGAGACTGTGTCCTCACTTGAAACGCACACAAAAACACAAATTACACATTTGATCGTAGGATTTGGTCACAGGTTGTGTTGGTCTGTTCAGACCAAATGCAAGGATTAATAAACTGCTTTCAAAAGTCTCCTGAAGGAACAAATTTTAGTCCTTGTAAAGCCAAGCTCAAATCCATTCCCTGCTTCAAGACACTACAGAAGAGAAACAGCAAGCAGCCACTCTTCTGCATCTGTGTAGGAGAGGGTTCAGCAACCAAACACTGCAAAGGGCAAGAAGTGGAACGATATTTGAAATCTGTACAATGGTCTTCTTTTTAATGTACCAGAATCAAATTAACTTTGGTAATAGTTTCTATATTATATCTTTTACTTTGAATGCCTACAGGCCATGTGAGTCTGCTAGGCTTCAGTGGCATGTCATAATCTTCCTTAAGTCCAAATGCATGATTTAAGTCTTACAAAATCTGTCAGAAAGTGTAATCTTTAGGAAAAAAAAGATAAATATTTCGGGAAATTACAGCAAATAATTTCGCCAGAGAAATTTTAAACTTCAAAATAAAATCATAGAATCATAATCATAGAATGGTGTGCATTACAAAAGACCCTGAAGATCATCTACTTCCAATCCCCATGCTATAGGCAGGGACACCTCCCTCTACACCAGGTTGCTCAAAGCCTCATCCACCGTGACCTTGAATGCTTCTAGGGTGAGACATACACAACTTCTCTGGACAATCTGTTCAAATGCCTCACCACCCTCACAGTAAAGAATTTCTTCCTAGTATCTACTGTAAATCTACCCTCTTACAGTTTACAACCATTTCCCCTCATCTTGTCACGACATGCTCTTCTAAAAAGTCCCTCCCAGCTCTCCTGTAGGCCCCCTTCAGGTCATTAGAAGGCCATTATAAGCTCCCTCTGAAGCCTTCTCTTTTCCAGGCTGAAGAGCCCCAACTCTAGTTCTACCCTTGTAGGGCAGGTGCTCCAGCTCTCTGATTATCTTTGTGGCCCTCCTCTGGACCGATTCCAATAGCTCAATGACCTTGTATTGGGGGCCCCAGAACTGGACATGTTACTCTAGGTGGCATCTCACGAGGGCAGAGAGGCAGAATCACTTCCCTCGACCTGCTGGTCACAATCCTCTTGATGCAACTCCAGAAATGGTTAGGCTTCTGGGCGGCAACTGCAAATTGCTAGCTCATATTGAACCTGTCATCAACCGATACTCCCAAATTCTTCTTAGGGCTGCTGTCAAGCCATTCTCCACCCAACCTGTATCTGTGTTTGGGATTGCCCCAGTCCAGATGTAGGACCTTGCACTTGGCCTTGTTGAACTTCATGAGGTTGGCATGAACCCACCTCTCAAGCATGTCCAGGTCCATTTGGATAGCATCCCTTCCTTCTAGCATGTCAACTGCACTATTCAGCTTGGTGTCATCAGCAAACTTATGGAGGGTGCACTTCATCCCACTGTCCATGTCACCTACTAAGATGTTAAATAACACCAGTCCCTGCACTGATCTGTGAGGAATGCCACTTGTTATCAGTCTCCACTTTTGGAGCTCACTTGGACATTGAGCTGTTGACCACAACTCTCTGAGTGCGGTACCTAGAAAATTCCTTATCCAGCAAGTAGCCTGTCCATCATATCCATTTTTCTCCAATTTGGACATCAGAATGTCATGTGGGACAGTGTCAAACACTTTGTACAAGATGTTGTCAGTTGCTTTTCCTTTAGCTACTGATGCTGTAACTCTATCATAAAAGGCCACCAAAAGGCAAGTCAAGCATGGACAACCAAACATGGAACCCATGTTGTTTACCACCAATCACCTCGTCTTTATTTTCCATATGCCTCTGTAGGACCTTCAGGAGAATCTGCTCCATGACCTTGCCAGGCACAGAGATGAGATTGACTGGTAGCTCCATGGATCTTCTTTTTTTCACTTCCTGAAAGTGGGGCTAAGTTTTCCCTTTTCCAGAGTTACCTCTTAAGAAAAAAAATCTTGTTAAAATACTTGTTATACTAGTTTTGTTGTTGTTTTCATTTTAGAATCTCTTTGAGTCTGAACAGTTAATCAACAGCAAAAAGATCTTGACAAGTCCACACTAGACTATTTTTCTGCCTGACTTTTTGGTCCAGCTACCAAAAATGAAGACAGACAACGATAAATGACCTATTCATAGCTATAAGCTGAATGTATAGCTGTTGTATCTGCTGACAACCCCTCCTTTATTCCTGCCTCCATCATCCTCCTCACAACGGCAGAAGGGAGCACTTAGCTCCTGTAATCTGAGCAAGTCTTGTTGTTAGTGGTGCAGCAGGGAGCTACCATTATCTTTTACTTATCAGATATCTGGCTGGCACATAGGATAATGTGCTGGATTTTGGCCTTCCATAACATGTTTGAGGCATTTCTGTAAATTACTCTATGATGTGCTTCACTGCTTCCTGATAAGTGACCAGATAGAAAGCTGATTGAGGAATGTCTTGAACATCATTTCTCCGATCTTATATTTTTCAGTCCTCTTTTTCAAGACAGCTACAGCCTTTATAGTCTCCAGTGCACTGGTTAGAATCATAGAATCATTGAATCAGAATGGCTTGGGTTGAAAGGAAACTCAAGGATCAGCAAGTTCTAAGACTCCTGCCACATGCAGGGTTGCCAACCACTGGATCAAGTATTAGATCAGGCTGCTGAGAGCCCTGTACAACCTCTCTGGGCAGCCTATTGCAGCACCTCACCACATTCTCAGCAAAAAAAAACTTTCCCCTCACATCTAATCTAAATCTCCACTCCTTTAGTTTAAAACTGCTATTCCACTTCCTTCTGAGCACAGTACAGGCTCTAGCCTGTCAGCTTAATGAGGCAGACTCAGTGGCTAAGTATTTCCTATCTCACAAATACAAATTTGCTCTTACACTAATTCACAGCCAAAGCCAATGAAAGTTTCAGTGTTACAAGTGTTTTTAAGGTGAAAAGGAACAAAGGTTTTGTAATAAACACAGGGTAATTTTTTGTTGTTGTTGTTCTAGTTCATTCTGTTTCTCTTTCAAACACCAAATTTTTCCCCCTTTTTCTCTTTCCAAATGAGTACATGCTAAAAATTTTAATTTGAATGGTACTCACACCTTCATTTGGCATCTAAGTCGCAATACCATACTGAGATTTGCTTTTTTGAGAATTAACTAAAAATGAAACCTTGTAGTTTCATACATTTTAAACAATTAGAACAGAAACTGGCATTAAATATGTTCACTTCTTAGTGACTGCTGGAAGACAAGAAAATACAAAAAGCTAATACTGCAGCATGGAAAATGGAGTATCCTGCAGTTAGGTTTGGCTTGTTTGTGCATGCTTTCTTGTTTCCCTTTGTTTTGTGTTATTACTAACATTTGCATTTCCCCGCATTCCTCAACTTCACTGATCCTTTGTTTATTTTCGGTTCTCTTCTGAATATTTACATTCTCTCCCTTGCGAGAATCTCTCAATTTCCTTGAATAACTATTAAACACCGTAATTGATAAGTTTAGTTCCACAAAGTATTTTTTTAATGTGATATGGATGAAAAAATGCCAAAGAGACAATAAATATAAATATATAGGCTTGGACAGTGACTACTTTAGAGAAGTTATAATACTCCCCACAATAGCACAATGACTTCAATGCATTAGCAAGGATGCAGTGTTTGATCTCAGATCTGAACTGTTACTAAGCTAAAGAGAATCATCAGTTGGTAGGAAAATGGAATCTCTGAAACTGCGTTATTATCTTCCTAAGGAATATAGTGTTGTGCACTAATTTATTCCTACAGTGTTATTTGTCTGGTTGTTGGTTATCTATGACAGTACCAGGACTAATAAACCCTTAAAGTGTTTGTTGGGTCAGTCATTAGTTAATTATACATGATCAAATATAGGATTAACTTCTGCATAGGGAAAGAAGGACTTCTCAGGAAGCAAAGACCTAGCAGCAGGTCTTGCTGCTAATTTTATTAATGTTACTATTATCAATAAATTCTTTACAGATCGTAAATTCTTCTTCTGGAGGTATTCCAATCTATGGCCTGCGTTGATAGGAACCCACTGGGCTCCTAACATGTGAACATGAACATGCACACTCATGCATACAAAATATACATCCAGAATGACATAATATGAATTAAAAATTACATACTGCATAAACTTGATTTTCTTCTCTAGCACCTAGCAAAGTGTTTATTCCATTTGAACTTTTCTTTATTCTTCAGTTCTCTCAGACTCAGAACCTTAACTTTGTCTATGTTCCTGGGTTGCTTGCCAAAAGCAGTCAGCATATTAAGCACGCCTCTCTGCAAAAGCACCTCACACCTCACAGCCAGGTGAGTCAGCAGAGCTCTGCAGCTCTGGGTGACATACTCAGCTCTGATGTGGAGTAACACCACTGATCTGCTGAGTATTGCACCTGCAAATGAAATAGAAGAAATGAACCTTCTTTGTTTCGCAAACTGAAGCCAAAGGCAAAAGAAGGTGATAACAATACAGTATGCTGAAGTTTTTTGTTTTAAAGAGACAGAAAAGGGAACGAATGCTGAGAGAGAGGAAGTACTCTAAACATCAAATGAACTTTTATGTTATTTTTGGCTCTGCTAGCACAAACCGATCCCAGAAGCTAATACCAGCTCCTGTACAGCCTGTAATACCAGTTATTCAGTCCTGGATTACCGCTGATTCTGCATAGAGTGCAATGAGCTTGCTGTAAGTTCTTGCTGTGTCTTTGTGTGTTGTGCTCCAACTGTTCTATTGGAGTCATTATCTTTATTAGTTCTAACATTTCCTAAACATTTTCACTGCCTCATCTATTTTATGACTTTTGCAGTGCATATAGTCTGTTATGATTAGTAAAGTAGAGGTATTTAGATAAGTATTTATGGATTAAATTCTACAAAATTTTCAAGAGGATATTTCTAATAGTGCTTGTTTATTGCATGTGTAATATTAGCCACAACAACAAAACCAAGAACAGCAGTAAGCACCAGCTCCAGCTGCCTTGTTTCTTATTAAAACTCTGATAAATCTTTGCTGAATTTCAGTCTGAATAAGTGAATCTGAAGGCACGCATACCCACTGAAAACAATGGAGCCAGTCATTAACTCCATTTCAGGATGTGCCTTACATTGTATTAACACACCTCCTAGTACTTTTCAGTCCCAGTGTGGAACAGCAGGTGCTGTTCCATGAATCATGAATTATACCCAATTACGTTTGTTTTTTGGTTGTGTAGTATTGTTCACTGAGGATTAAAATGAGAGTAAGTACAGATGAAGCCTTAACAGACAATAGTTTCACCTTAGGAAAAATGGCTCATGTCAGAAGTAGCTTCACCAAAACCCATATCACTGACCTCGATTGTCCTGTAATGTAACTTACATCTTTCCAAAACAAAACAGTCATTTTATATTTATTTACTACTGTTTCATGCAATGAGTTCATAACAAGTTAGGCAGTTTCTGTTCAAACTGTGGGAGAATTACTTCTCTGATACATATTCTAATCACCTTCACACTACTTTTGGAAAGAAAAAAAGTCAAATATTTGTAAATATTTGTACACATACATATTGAACACTTACTCCAATTACTTCATGCCCAGCACTGCTTAAAACAAACAAACAAACAAACAACAACAAAACAAAAACACTACAATTTACTATTTCAGGAAAGATTAGCCATTGCAATGGCCATTATTTTTAATAGAAGAAAATGTTTCATCTGCAAAAGCACTGCATTGCCTTGTGTAGAAACACACCACCTTATCTGATGGATATCAGACAAATACTCCTTCAGCTCTAATTTTCTTTGTAGGTAGATTATTGCTATCACTCACAGGTTTGAATGGATGCCTCACATTCATCAGATAATTTTGCTAACAATGATCAACACCACCAAAGCTCTTTAGTTCCCATATACTGTCGCTGTGTAGAAATATTACAGCTGAAATTTCTCTACTACAAGCTGAATCTTTTTCTTTGACTTGGTTGTGCGTAGTGCAGCTGTGATAAGGTCTACAGAATAAATAAAATTAGGAAGAGAATATGATACACAATTTAATTCAAAGTGAAGCAGTATTTGTAATCAGCTTCCCCTTCACTCAACAACTAAAAACCCTCAAATCTCACGCTAGTAGTTTTTCCAGTAGGCATTCAGAATCTGTTGTTGCCCTTCCTCCTGCATCCCTCTCAGTTGTAGGCATCATAACTGTACCCTTCACATTTCAAATCTCTAATTGGTCCCATTAACCGTCATCAGTGAGACATTTAATTTCCTCTTCTGAAGTTCATCAACATGTTGGAATTGTGTTTCATTTAATGTACGTCAAACCCCTACAAAGGTCCAGCTACTATGTTTCACATTTCTGTGTATTTTCCAGTGCAATATGTGTTATAACATACTGCATGCTGAGAATTCTCAGGTTATAAAGAACACGACCAAAATCGTTGCTTAAAAGCTTTTGGTGATTGCTCATTCCTCTCAGTCCTAATGCGTCAGTGAAAACTTTGGAAGAAAATTACAATGCATAGAGATCTCAGAAAAATCACATTGTTTACTTGTTTGTTCACATATTTAATGTCGAAAATAATCTCACACTTTATTATTTCTATTGAAGCAAGAAATTTCTCATACTGTGCAGAAAAAGGAAAGGTAGTGTTACAGGGATTAATAATGCATCTAATATGAATATCTCGGTAAAATTAAAGATGAAAGAAACAACAAAAACAAAATGAAAGCTGAGGCATCAAAACAAAAAAGCATGGGCATCCTGAATACAGAGTGCCGTTTCACTTTTATTACAAATCTTTTGTGTCTAGGCATTGTAACAAAGAATTACAGAAATCCAAAGCACTTCGGAACCAAATTTGCGCACCCATTTATGAATAGATATGTATGTAGTTCAAGAAGTTTATCAAATATATAGTTATTACTAATAATTTATTGGTGAAGGAATGTAGTAGCATAATGCAATAGTGTGGTTCCCTGATGCTTCATTCTTCAAGTCCTTACATTCATAGCATATAATTCTGCAAAATATTAATGATTTTGGATGACTTTTTTTCTTATGACAGATGCCTGCCTGAGGCTGTTTCTTTGGTGGGCAACAATCAATCAAACAACTGAACCATTCTAGGGAATTGAATTAGGAAGAAATTAACATAAAAATATTCACAACCTCGTTTTATAAAGTTGAACCATGCTTTGAAGCTCAAACTTCATGTTTGAAATGAGGGTGTTTTTTCTAACATCTTTTTAAAATTTGAAGAAATGTGAACAGATCTAAACATTGGGGCGTGAGGGGAGAACTCATGTTTGCATTCTCAGAAAAAAAAAAAAAAGCTTTGCTAGAGCCTCATTTGGCCTAACATAGTTCTTAGTGTGGTACAAAGAACTGTACATGTTCTAGACCTGAAACCAACTGAGGATGCTACACATTATCTGACTGTATTGTCTAAAGGAGATGGACCAAGATGATAAACAGATAAACTTTCTTGGCTAGGTAAGAGCCACAATTTCCTTTGTGGTTAATGAATATCCTATTGGCAGAAGGGATATCAGGGAGATAAGTATCAAAAGCATCCACTAAACATAATCACTTAGTTGGAAATGATAACCCCCTTCTTTATTTCTGGACAAGTCTCACCCACAGAAAACTAATTTTTAGGGGACAGTGAGAGACCACTGTTGGTAATGAAATGACACATTATTAGTAATAATAATTACTAAGTAATACTGCAGCATTCAATGTTCTTGATGACCTAACCATCTCTTTTGGTGTGGAGAAAAAGGAACTCAGCAACTGAATAAATGAATGTTGATGGATGAGGATAATCTGGCAATGAAGGAATAGGAAAAGTTTAGTCTTGCCTCAGTCTTACCTGCATGGTTTAGACAGAAAAATGGTAAGGTGGCAACAGACAAATACTGCTTAGAAAAACATGGGTTATTTAGCCTATAGAACCTGAAGAGATACCCAGCACTGTAGAAGGATTGGGTGATGTAAGTGTAAAGCTATTACTTTTAAAAATCATGATGATGACAGATGAAACATATATTCTAAAATGGTAAGAAAGACAATTTGAAGAACTATCAGGTGGTCAGAGTAATCACCATCCCTGGTAAGATGGAGTATGTATATCCTGCTGGCATCCTTTTATGAGTACAAACATGACAAGTAAGCAATCAGGAACATTCAGCACAGATCTACAAAGGTAAATCATATCTGACTAATATAATTGCCTTCTGTGAAGGAATGACTGACTGTGAAAATAAAGGATAACAGTTCCTGTAACTTTCACTTTAGTGAGGCATTTGACAGTGTATTTCACATTATCATTTGGAGACTGAGGATATGTGGTGGGATAAATCATTTTGTAACTGGACTGAAAAGTGGCTTCACCACTGGGTTTCAACATAATATTCAACTGCTTGAAGTTGTAAGACTGGTATAGAATGAAGCACCCCAGGGTTGGATAGCAGAGTTGGTGTAGTTCAGTATCTTCTCTTGGATGATGAGACAGAACACTCCTTCAGAACACTTGAGAAGGAAGTGTTCAACACACCAGATGATCCAGATTCAGCACTGGGACCTTGAGAAATCTGAATCCTGTGCCAACAGAATCTTTGTGAAGTTCAAGAAGAAATGCTAAATTCTGCATGTGAGGTGGAATACCCTCACAAGTATGGCTGAGCAGTATCTTCTTTAAAGTGTTTGGGTGTTTCAAGTTGAATATGAGCAGAAGTGAATTTGAGATAAATTGCATATTGAGCTACATTTGTGGAATGAGTCCAGTACTTTGTGAGTCACACCACACATTATTGACAAGGCTGCAATTGGAGCACTACATCCAATTTTGGGCTCTACAGCTCAATGTCAGCATGAGGAAAATAGAAAGGGTCCATCAGATAGCAAATGATGTTTAGGGACTTAGACCATGTGGCCCATAAAAAATGGAGGAGCTTGTATCTATACAGTATGGCAAAGAGAAGGCTAAGGGATAATCTAAAAGTGCAGTTACAAAGATGACAGGGTTAAACTCTTCACTTTAGTGGCAGACTCGTAGAATCATGGAATCATAGATTCACAGAATCATAGAATGGCTTGGGTTGGAAGGGACCCCAACACCCACGTCAGGTTTCAAACTCCCTGCCACAGACAGGGCCACCAACCTCCAGATCTGTACTAAACCAGGTTGCCCAGGGCCCCATCCAACCTGCTTTTGAACACCTCCAGGGACGGAGCATCCACAGCCTCTCTGGGCAGTCTGTTCAAGCACCTCAGTACTATCTCTGTAACAACAACAGACAACAAGAAGCAGCGCAAACTGAGACTTCGAAAATTGAAACAGGACTATAATAAAAGCTTTCTCATTATGCAAGTAACCTAACACTGAAACAGACTGAGAAGTAGTGAAATCTCTATCTTTCAAGGTTTACAAGGCACAGTCAGAAAAAAACACACTGATGATAATCTCATTTTACATAGCAGATAGACTAGATTGACTTCCAGGTATCCCTACATATCCCATTTTTTAAAAGCTTTCACACTAATTATGTTGAAATCTCTATTTTTCATGCCATTTCCACAAATGAATTTTACCTAGGGGAAGATTCAATGAATTCCAAGTACTGGACATCAGCTATGGCAAGCAAATTGCTCCTCTATAGAGGGAACATCTACTACTTATGATTATCCAAATGCTCTCCATGGAGTTGAACTTGTTTTCAGGATCTTTCAGTTTATATAGATGAACTGCTTTGTGAACAAGAGATTTTGTGATATAGTGGTTTTTTTCAGGAGGAAATAACTGGTGGATGTAATCACTAGGGCAAAGAAGCAAGGTGTAGTGATTTACAAGATTCTCAGAGATTCCAAAATTTTGAGGTTAAAAACAGGGATTTATAAAATAACCTGTTTCATTGAAAAAGTTGCAGTTGGATTACAATATAAAAGTGAATCAACAGTGCCACACCTTTGGAAAGAGGTATACACCTTAATTAAATATGACACCACATTGAAAGGTATAGAATAGGCAAGGGGACAGTAAACAGTTCTCCTGCTCCCTCCTGCTCTGTTAAAGTCTCAGTTGGATTTCTCTTTTCCAATTTTCGGTACTGCAGTGTGTGAAACATATAAACTTGAAGAGAGCTCAGTAGAATATTAAAAACTGGATTCTAGAAAACAAAACAGGACTCAAGACTAAACGAATTAGGACTCTTTAGCTCAAATAAATAAAAATGAAAAATAATAATAATTTTTTAAAAGGGGGGATTTTATTTA
This sequence comes from Lagopus leucura, assembly GCF_019238085.1. Classification (NCBI taxonomy): domain Eukaryota; kingdom Metazoa; phylum Chordata; class Aves; order Galliformes; family Phasianidae; genus Lagopus; species Lagopus leucura. Next base: position 5,985,114 of record NW_024962252.1, on the reverse strand, counting down.
GGTATATAAAAAGCTGCAAGTACAAAATAAATAAATAAATAAATAAATAAATGAAAATTCTCCATACCTATTAAATAAAAGAACTGATGAATTTAAAATGTAACGAAGACTGAGATTGGAATCAGAGTATTAGAAAATGTTATTGTAAGTAAAAGTAAAAGTAATATGATGAGAATAGTTAAATGCTAGAATAAAATTTGCAGGAGATTGTGGAATCATATATGTGAACTATGAGCATGCAGAGATGTTGTTCAGGAAGGAGAAGATTAGATAATGACTGTATCTTTTTATTTTTTTGTTTTGGCTAAATAGTAAACCATTGAGTTGCCTGTTCTGTACAATACATTCAGAGTATTTTACGGTGCACTTAATACAACACTTATTTTATATTGTAAATATTGTATTATTATGTGAATTATTTTCTAATAGTTAATTCTAATAATTTTATACTAAGAAAAGATGTTGTTATATTTCTCCTTTGAATTTGTTTGAGTTCTTTCTCTTCCATCTGTCTTGTCTCATGGACTTAAAGTAACTGTATCTTGGAACCATGAAAATTATCATTATTTTTCTTGCACTGATAACTTCATAAATGATTTTGAGTCACATGCATCCAAAACATTTTCATAGCTGAGGTCTTTTTGACAAGCTTCTGCTCATGAGGAAAAGTACATATAATAAAACATTTAAGATGAAAAAAAGTGATTTCAGTTCATGGATACTTTTCAAAAAATTTTTCTCCAATCAACAGACTTAAGGAAACAGTTATCGCCCATGAGCTATTTCTGAATGGTAAAAAATAGATATATTTAAAAGGAAATTAAAAAGGAAGCAATATGCTAAATAAATTATTATTTCAGAATCATGAGCACAATTAAGGCTGTAATGAACATATGCGACTCACACCATTTTCAGTTTAATTTACTACAGGTGGTTCTTTGCGGAGTCTTTTCCCTTTATCAATTTATTTCTGCAATTCTCAACAAATCACACTGTAAGTTAATAGTATTGGAGGGAGGGAACGGGGAAGAAAGTGGGGAGAGGCTGTCAAAGCCCAGTTCAGGTGTTTTTAGCATACAAGGAATTGTCTATCTCTGATTCTGGAACACACTATTTCACGTGTCCAGACAATGTAAGATTGTAGTCCTAGTCCAAGCTCACATGCTGCTGTCAAGATGGCTTAATAGAACAACATTTTTATTTTTTTTTCTTTTGGCAAATACGCTGTGTACCAAGAAATATATTACTCACTTATAAAAAAATATTTTTCAAATCCAAGTTAAATTGAATGAAAATTCAAAATCAAAAAGATGTTCCACATTTTTGAAAATTCTGAATGTTTCATTTTGATATCAGCATTTAGTGTTTTTTTTAATGTGGAAGAAAACCACTTTTGGAAGACAGAGGAAAAAGTCACTTTCTACCTGCCTACCTGTACTTCATACACAAAAGTGCATGATTAAAAGCCCGCTCTCTTAACAGAGCATAAACTTTTCTCTCAATATAAAATAATCTTTTTTCATAGGTTATTCTGCTTTGTTTGCCTTCTTGTTTTAACTGACATGTAATGTTTTGGAGACACCGCAATTCAAAAGTGGTATTTCTTGACTGAGCTGAATCACTGCCTATGTCAGGGCTGTGTAGCTGCAAACTTCATCACATCCCACACACTGGCTTACTATCTCAGGTGAAAACCTCCATATAAGTTGGTCAGAGCAAAACAATCACTCTGGGACTCAGAATCTACAAAGGTCTCTTATCTTTAGCAGTTCTCCTGTACAGGGCAAATACAACCCAAGAGCTGCATGGGAATTCGCACCTGGCATTTCATCCATATTTTGTATTATTGAGCATTTGAATCTAATGACATTAAAAATAATGTAATTATGTCACTGACCATCTAGGGAGTTGTAAGTGAAATGAAATGAGCATGTATCATAGAATCATAGAATCATAGAATCATAGAATCATAGAATCACAGAATCATAGAATCATAGAATGGCCTGGGTTGAAAAGGACCACAACGATCATCTGGTTTCAACCCCCTGCTGTGTGCAGGGTCACCAACCAGCAGACCAGGCTGCCCAGAGCCACATCCTGCCTAGCCTTGAATGCCTCCAGGGATGGGGCATCCACTGTTCCAGTGCATCACCACCCTCTGTGTGAAAAACTTCCTCCTAATATCTAACCTAAATCTCAACTGTCTTAGTTTAAAACTATTCCCTCTTGTCTTATCACTATGAACTCATGTGAACACTCGTTAAGTAATTTGTAAGTAATATCATTTAAATTCATTTCTTATAGTATCTCCTTATCCCATGTTTGTTGCACTTCACTTACATGTTCCCTGCAGATATGTATTAACATCACTGTTTCATTTTAATGGTGTTACAACATCTCCCCAGACTTGCCCTGAGATTGTAGCACTACTGTCTTCTGTATCCTACATTACTATCTCACATTGCCACAGATTTTTATTTTTTTCATTTCTAGAAAGGGACAATTCCCCCTATATTTCTTAGCACCTTGATTCCAAGTCTTTTACTATGACTATGTTTTGCATTAAAGTAACTAAAATTTCCTGAATCTAAGCAACACAGCAGAATCAAGTGCAATTGTGATAAATCCTAGGGAAATCCCTGGGGCTCTGAGCTGTGCTCTGTCGCATTGACCATCCTCCACAGGTCACAGCACCCAACCTCCTTGTTGTAAAACACTGCTGCCAGAAAATGGTAATGCTCTTGACCACCTTCTTTGTAACTAGGAGTCAAATCAGAAACCAGTTCTCAGGAAAGTAGGATCCAGAGTTTTTTCTGTTTCGTAGGAAAGAAAGAGGCACCTACTACATGGGGAACATTCTCATCTCAAGGCTATTTCCATTTTTACCTCAAGTAGTCTTTGAACTACTGAAACAGAAATAGGAACCCCAGTTTCCTTGCCTTAAGGTGAGTACTCTAATCACTTAGTTAAAAGCTTTGTTCGTGCTTCCTTGAATTATTTTCTCACCAGAAAGGTTACAACTTGATGACTGGAGAATAGCCAGATAGTCTCTAGCATGTCTAATGAGTAGATACACTTAAAGTAGATGACACAGAATTAAATCTGTGGCTACATAAAGAACTGAACCCAGATTTTTCAAATTTAAGATGAATAACAGTAGGATATGTTACAAAGTTTGACAATTGTTTTTTAAAATAGAAGAGAGCTTTCTTTTCTTTCTCTTTAAGTAATGATTGAAAGCACCAACCTGGCCCTCAGTGACATAGCCAGGGACACTTAGAGGGACTTCGTAGTACAGATGAGAAGAAAATAAACAGGTACAAAAAGAGCCCTGTCTCAAATCACAATGTTATTTTTTTTGTAGTACATTTTATTCTCCTCCAAAATTGCATTCATTTCTGCTCTCTAAAAATAAAAAATACCAAACTATAAAAATGTTAAGGTAAAATACTTTTACACCTTATGCATCCTACCCCAAATATTCAAGTAATGTTTCATCTTCTAAACAAAGGGATAAATATTGATGTTGCATGGCTTGTTACTTCCATTACTACTGAAGAAACAACACAGCTAAACACAATGAGCTGTAGTCTATAATCATTTATGCATTGTACATAAAATCATTGGTTAAAGTTTAGTGACACACATCTCTGAAAATTTTTGACAAGTTCATATGGATCACAAAAAGAAGTACAAAGATAATAAGTTTAACTTGCAAGTCTAATCAGGTCAGCCAGCTTTTTAGCTGTGAGAATGATGAATATGAAGAGCCACTGCTCACATTTCAGTCCTAAGGATAAGTTTAGAGGCTGGCAAAACGTTTGCAAATTTTTACTGGGAATAGTAATGAATTTACAAGCCTGGGTTGCTTAAATTCATTTTTGTTGAGCAGAAATCTATTTTTAAAAGCACCACTGTGGAGTCTCAATGGTTTTATTCACAACATATACACTTTTGCAAACAGAATGAATTCTAATTGTATAAATTTGTCATTTCTAAGCATTTGAAGCTGTATTTCTTTCTTTGAATGCACACAGCGATCTCCTTGGCTTCAAAGGAAATAGTGTGCATGTCCCTGGTGACAGGCTTCTCTGCACTACAGGCAGAAGGAGTCTGGTGTGGAGGTATAATTGATACAAGTTTTGAATGGCTGAAGTCTCCAGGAATGGGCTCCGTATCTGAAAAAGGAAAATAGAGGCTAACTCCAAAAGGTATTTACATATGACAAGAAATGATTCCTGTACTGAATCTAGTTCTGTAACTCAGTCAAAAGGGTTCAGCTAACATCATAAAGCATGAGAGTTAAGCTCAAATAGTTTATGAATAGCAACTGCAAAAAAAATTGAATTTCTTCTTTGCTACTCTGTCAAGGGGTATATGTTATTGCTTATAATATTTAAAAAGTCATTTTTGGAGTTGAGGTATTAAGAGCTTAACAGATTAAAATATTTTATAAAATATTAACTACCCTAATAGAAAGACACATTGGGTGCCCATTTTATTTAAACATTTTAATTTTCATACGAGTCCTTCAGGGCAGCAGGAACATTACGTTATTAAAAACGAGAAGAATTGTAATAGAATGCATTTAGGGAGCAATGACTTAATAAAGTATCACAAAGAATATGTGAAAAATAAAATGGCCAAGCAATTACCTAAGTAACTAGTAGATACATGGATATATCTTTATTATAAATTTCTTATTAGATCATTTAGAGACACAGTTCATTAGTAAAGAGTCCAACACTGAAAATGTCATTTTTTTGTGAAGAACCATTACTACTTTACTCCTTATGGCCAGATATTTCTGAAAGTTTTTCAATCTGCAATACTGATCAGGGAAGTTTTGCACAAAGTCATAAAATGCTAGTTGAGGAAAGACATCAAAAGTTGATTTGCCATGTGACAGTGGTCCTTTCTCTTAATAAGACTGTATTAAAAGACGGTTACAAATACTCTTTTTTTTTTTTTCTTCCCTTATCAGCTTATTTTCTGAAGCTGCACTAGTTTCTGGACATATTTTTCCTATAATAAAGTTATTAAGACATTTTTACTTTATATTTACTTGTAGTTTAAGCTAGAATAGACTATAGGAATTTCCCTTCTAGGTTGGCACTGCCATCATAATTTTACCATAGGAACAATGTAACTACATCTAATAAAAGCCATGTCAAAAGGATATATTCAGAAGGGACTGATATTCCTGACAGTTTCTGAGCACCAACTATAAAGTGCTAACACCTTTAAAAAAGATCTGTTTTTCACCTGGAACATATTCAACATTCCTTTCAGCTGTGTCGCAAATTTAAACTCATGCTGTAACTACATGCTCACAAGATCAGCCAGAAAAGAAGTTGAAGGAGTATGTAGTTGGGGGGTTAAAGCTCACTGTTGATGCACCTCTTATTCATGATTAAATAAAATGGGAAACTGCATCTTTACAGGGGAAAGAAAGAAAAAAAAAGGATAAAAATTCTCCTGAAAAAATGAACCTAATTTTACCAATGCGTAATTGAATTGACAAATTTAAAACCAGGGTTACTTTACCAAAAACTTTCAAATTCATAGTCATCAAAGACAAAAGACCAAAAAAAACCCAACAGGTGCTGTGGCTAACAAACATTTGGTTAGGCTCATACAAGGCTAGGCTATGTTTTCTTTCATTTCCAAATAGAGTTAAAAAGTAAAATGAAATTTGTGTAAATAACATGAACTTTCAGACTATGTTCCTGTACAAAATAACAGTCTGGATAAGGTTAAATGTTCTGCTATGAATAAGCAAGTTTTCTCCATTTGAATGTTGTCGTGTCAACTCAGAGTGTTTTCTTGCTGTTATTGTTTTGTTTTTCTGTATTTATGTGAAAATGGTGGTATGTCTGAGCATTTTGGAACACTTAAGAAAGCACTACCAAAGAGAGTAACTAATTTAAAAGCAGCCTTTCCCACCCCTTATCCCCAAAACCTATGCATTCAGTTTCCATGTGGCGCAGAGACAGACATCTAAATGAAAATCTAGTCCCTCAGCTAGTTTTTTCATACTCAGTGAATGAATATGATCTACAAGCTCTTCCTCTGCTTTCTCAGAGTTTGTTGCTCACATTCAAGATCAGCTCTGATAACCTCAGAGCAGACGTCTGGGAGAAAAGTGAAGTTAATGACAGAATGTTGAGGAGGCTCAGCTGGGACTTCATCTCCTGATGCCTAGGCTGGGCTACTGGTTAGCCAGTGTTGGGAAGGCCTTGCCTGGCTGCCCTAACTTCTGGGTCAGCCTCAGATGACCGGTTCCCCAGATTTGCTCTGTTCAACAGCTCACCCAGAGACTGCGCTGGTAATGAGGGGATCCATAGGTCCCCACATCCTGCTCCTTCCTGACACCCTGCCTCCTGACAGCTGGAAAGGGATACAGCTTCCTGGTGTGGAATCCTCTCTGTGTAAGTCTTCTGGAGATAAATACACTTAAAAGGGCAGTTGTCTCTTCCAAGCCCTCCACAAAATCTTTTATACAGTATCTTTTTGGTTGTATCAATTGAGCAGGATATAGAAATTAAGTTTGGGTCTTCCCAGGTGATATGTGACCAAAAAAAGAAAACCACTACAACAACAACAAAAACACTGGGTCATGCCTCACCTCCCCTTCAGAAGCTAAGTGTAAACAGTTGGCCATAAAGAACCAGGTCACAGGGCCATGGAGTGGAACGGTATTTCTTATACTATTAAATTGGTAGCATGGCCTCTTGAAAGGCTTTGGCACAGGCTAGCTAATATTCTTCTATAAAGCGTAGGGATTAAAAGGGGTTCAGAGTAATTCCTAATAGGCAGCTTGGATGCAGCTACCCAGTTTTGGAGCTTAGAGTTCATCTGAGGTATATAGTTATAATCTCCCTCAGGGCTGAGAAACAGCCTCTGGCCAATTTTACTTTCAAGTGCCCCGTGAATGCAAGAAGCACAAAGCAAGCAGAAGTCAGCAGAAGTGAAGAAAAAAGGCAAAGGGCAAATCTCTGGCCACAGTTATTGACATTAGTGAGTTTTCACTCTTTATATTTCAACATCATTGGATGAAAAATTATTGAAGCTGTCCAAAGCTCAAGGATCAAAATCCCCGGACACTGCCGAACTGGATACTGTAGAAACTGTACATACTTATGTAGTGTCATTGCTGCTATAGAGCTTGCATACCACGCTTTTACTCAAACCTGGACATTATGGCCTTGCCTATATATGTATATGGGTAATTTGCATGTGAAGATGTTTGCAAAATAAGCAACTCTACCATCTACATCAGCTGCGGTCCAGATAACAGGTTTCTCAGAGGACTAGCATGGTTTGTTTCTGATAAGGTACCATAAGGTACACTGAGATTGTAAAGAAAATATAGGAAACAGACACAGAATGTGAATGTATAGTGAAATTACAACTGGAGTTGGGCACTTTAGGGAGTGTAGAGTAAAGATGATCCTTCCTGGTACCCATTATATCTAGGTGTGTCTATTGGGCAGACCAGGCTACAATAGAAAGAGAGGTAAACTACTGGACATTTGAGACTCAATGCTGCCAGAATTGTGATGGATGGATTTCCATGATATTGAGGAAGCTTATAAAACATAGCCAAGTTTCAACACTTGTCATGAATTTTTGTATCTCTGGTTGTTTATTGAAAAGTGGGTTTCCAATTTTTTTCAGCACAAACATTCACTCATTTAAATTAATAGAGTTTCAGCTCCACTTTTAGCAACAGGGGCCCAAGGCTTAAAAGCTGAGCTCACAGCAAGATGATGATATTATTTAAAAAACAAGTTTTTAAAAAATAAGCTACTGAGCATCTACTTTATTACATATTTTAAGAGTTTTCAGTGTGTTAAATTAAACATAAATGCAAGACTGACAAAATACCAAGGGTGGAAAAATGCACAAAAAGAAAAACAGAAATAAAAAATGTAAATTCACTGCTTTGGAGTATAGTATAACAGGACAAAGCTAGATATGATGATGTTGTCAGGTTTCTTCCCTACACTCAGTCTGAGGAAAAATATGTTAGAGTTAATAAGAATGGATTAATGGCAAATTCCTATGTCCTGGTGCAGGACAAGGTTATGACCCTGGTTAATGAGGCTGAAGCTGGTGAACACAAGTGTGAGCAGAGTGACAGTTGCCAGTGCCATGATCTGAGAGCAGCCAAGCCAACCCTGCACTAGCATTCATGCTAAGTAAGTCTCCACAAGCTCCCCAAAAATAAAATGCCTAAAGGAGATGATAAATGTACCATCAGAATAGCTCAGTCAAAACAAGCAGTAGGCCACAGAAATATACTTCTGTGGACACTGTACTGTTGTAACATTCTCTAACACCAACAGAAGCTTTCAAACTGAGAGGTTTACTTCAAGCTGTTGGTTTACATAATTCCTGTCCTGACAGTTTTATATAATAACATTTATACTGGCATTTGTTTTGCTTTGTTTTATGGCACATTCCTTACACTTGGAGAGAAACTGAGAAAAAAAAAAGTCCTTCTTGAGGGACAGAGGAAGAGCATAAAACACTGATGAGACAGACTGCAGCCAGAACTGAAAGGTAAGTAGGAAATGGGTGTTGCAGGTGTCCTGAACAGGGGTAAGTGCTTCAGCAAGAGATGGGACGCACTCATTGAGCAGACTTTCAAAAGCATGGGGAACGCAAAGAAAATGGTTAAAATTTGGCTGGGGCTATTCCATCCAGTTAGAAGTGAAGAGTCTTTCTTGAACACAGACTGATTCTTTCTGCACCATGCAGTTCACTGAAGAAATTTGTTCTGTACTATTTTGCATGGAAAAGATGAAATGTATTGTTTGTTTGGAACTGTCTAAAAATTACTCCACATAGCCTTGATGATTGGCAAATGTGGGAAGTGTGAACTGTGAGTGCAACCTAAAATGATGCAGACTTTGAACAAGAAAAATATAAACTGTTTAGAAAACAGAAACTGTTGATGAAGAATGTATGTATGGAAAATGGCCTTCTGTTTGAACTAGCTTTAACAATTAACAGTTATGAAAAAAATCAAAATATCATAGGCTCTTTTCCAGCCTAAATGATAAGTGTATTAGGGTGTATTCATAACTTAATTTAAAATGTTGCAGTTGATGAAGGTTATGCCATAAAAGAATGTATAATTTCTGACAATCAGGACAAAAGCATCTAAACAATTTCAGAGGTTTGTAACATCCACTATGCTTACTCCTGTGAAACTTTTAAACACATATTTTAGGATATAGTCATTTTTAGATAAACATTTTTACTTCAATTTCTAATTCCACAAACCCCTGAATGCCGCATCCTGAACTGCTGTAAACCAGCAGCTCAGACACCTATGAGTTTGAGACCGTAGTCCCCGAATTATGAAAGACGCAAAGTCTTAACCAACAAAATAGTATAATTGCCACAGTGAAAAATAACTGGTCAGTCTTAGAATGTCACACCACTGAACAAGCCCTTTTCTCCCTTCCATTTATGATCTGATGCCTTTGCCTATGCTAAAAAATTAATGAGAAACAAAATACTCTCCTAGAAAGATAGGCATATAAATATTTGAATGGGAAAATTAAAGGTTCATTTGAAGAAAACACATGTCTACATAAGAAACCCAGTATTTGACCCATATAAACCTAGGCATGACATTTTTACCGTGAAAAATGGGAAGTTGCTATAGGTAGATAGAAGCTGCATGCCACTATCATGAGAATAAAGCATCAGCATTATTTTTCTTATTTAACAAAAGCCAAAGACTGGACTGAAAAAAAAGTCTAAGTTGGGGAGTCAGAAGTGAAGGTGGTTAGTATCCACAAGCACCAAAAATAGAAATATTTATGTCTATCCGACAAATTTATTTCCGCTGTGAATAGATAAAAATGGTGCTTTAATGTGACTCACATATGAATCAAATAATTACATTAGGTTTTTCATGAAGCGTCTTAATATTTAAATTCGTCTCAAAAGTTCCCATGATGAGAGCTCTCTGAAGAACCAAGGTTACAATCCCATCGCTAACACCATCTTATAGGGAAACTGTGTTCACATCAGATAATTATTCCTAAGCCTTGATTTCATAATGTGCAAAATAATATGTAAAATATGTACTGGCATTAACTACTACAGATGGTAGATTTTAGATTTGACGTATTTTAGGAAAAGATGGACTGCTACCATCAGGCAATCTTATGTTTTATGTAAGACAAGCCATAGCCCACCTTCTGTCTTAGGACAACCCACTACTGCTGCTGCAGCCAGATGTGGACAGATGACCACAGCTAGGAGTCACCTCATCTAACATCAACATTTCAATGTGTTGGTGATGATAAAAGACAGGCAGCTCATCCCTTTCTAAAATGGGGTGTGCAATAGGTGAGCAGAACAGCCCATGGGAAAGGCCAGTTTTGTCTGACCATGGGGAAATCCAGAGCTCAGATCGCACGGAGGTTCTGAATTTAGACAAGCGGACGCTCATTTCTTTGACTGGTGAAGAAATTCTCGGAGAGATACAACCCTCTAGCTAAAGGAAGGGCGTTTTTCTTACCATGGCAATCACTTTTTTTCTGCTTTCTTTTCAGTTGCAGGGCTCGCTTGGCGGTGCGCACACTGCTTGAACCCTCTCTCTCTCCGGATAGCCGTGCTTCGCACGGAGACACCGAGCGGTCTCCGTGCCACAACCAGAGGCCAGCCACGGGGCGCCGAAATCAGACTCTCGGGCGTTGGGGGACAGCGAGGCCGGACCGGACAGTGACGCCGCGGAGCCCCACTACGGCCGCCGCCACCGGGCGCAGCGCAGCGCGGCGCGGCCAATGAGCGGTGCCGGGGCGGGCTCGGGAGCGGCGCCGCCGGTACTTATGCTCTGCCGGAGGGGCTGAGCAGCCCACAGCAGAGCGGGGCGGCGCGGGCGGAGGAACCGGGCGCGCTTTGGGGAGGACAGAACTCACCTCCTCTGCGGCGCCCATGGGGACAGAACGACTTTAAAGGAGTTTGGGGGGTTCTGACGACCCGCTGGGCGACCACGGGTACGGAGGGGGGGAGAGAGGGACACCTTTCGGGGACAAAGGGTGCTTCATTTTTTTTTTTTTATTTTTTTATTTTTTTATTTTTTCTTTTTTAATTTTTATTTTTTCCCCTCTCCTTGCGAGGTCCTGGCCGAAATGCGAGGCTGAGCGGGTAGACACGGGTGGCAGCTGCGAGGCCGCCTGCTTCTTCAGCATCCTGTTCTCACGTACAGCGGCTTGGCTCGGCTGCGAGCGGGCTCGGGACCCTCCGGGCCAGCGCTCCCTCTGCCCTTTCCCTTGCGGAGCGGAGAGCAGAGGCTCCCGAAGCAACTCCGTCCCCCGCGCGGAGGCGGCGGGCGGCGAGGAGCCGCCTTCTCCTGTGGCGTGGGGCTGGGCCGGGGAGCCGGGAGCCCCGGGGCACTGCCCTGCCCTGCACCCCGAAAGCGAGGGGGAAGGATCCGCGCTGGGAGTTCCCCTCACTCGGAGGGGAGGGATGTAGCGGGGGAGAAATGGGTGCTCGGGGCGGAATCGCTGAAGTCTTTTGTATGTGTCTTGATTTTTTATTTTTTTTCCTTTCTCTCTTCCTTTCCTTCCCTCCGTTTGCACTCTCGTTTTCTCTGTCCCTGCCCACCCCACCCTTCCTCCAGATCCGGCGATTCCTGCCCTCGCCTCGCCCTGTCATTGATGGGAAATCAACTGGATCGCATCACCCACCTGAATTACAGTGAGCTGCCTACCGGGGACCCCTCGGGGATCGAGAAGGACGAGCTGCGCGTCGGGGTGGCTTACTTCTTTTCGGATGAGGAGGAGGACCTGGACGAGCGAGGCCAGCCAGAGAAGTACAGCGTGAAGGGCTCCGGCAGCCCTGGCCAGGAGACGCCCACCCACCACCTCCACCACCAGCTCGTGCTGAACGAGACCCAGTTCTCCGCTTTCCGCGGCCAGGAATGCATCTTCTCCAAGGTCAGCAGCGGCCCCCAGGCTGGGGACCTGAGCGTCTACTCGGTGTCAGCGCTGCCTGCTCTCTGCAAGCCGGGGGACCTGCTGGAGCTACTCTACCTGGGGCCGTCGGAGCAGCCGCCGCCGCACTGGGCAGTGTACGTGGGCAGCGGGCAGATCATCCACCTGCACCAGGGGCAGATCCGCCAGGACAGCTTGTACGAGGCGGCCGCGGGCAACGTGGGCCGGGTGGTGAATAGCTGGTACCGCTTCCGCCCACTGGTGGCTGAGCTGGTGGTGCAAAACGCCTGCGGGCACCTGGGCTTAAAAAGCGACGAGATCTGCTGGACTAACTCCGAGAGCTTCGCCGCCTGGTGCCGCTTCGGGAAACGGGAGTTCAAAGCCGGGGGGGAGCTGCAGGCTGCTGCCGGCACCCAGCAGCAGTACTATCTCAAGATCCACTTGGCGGAGAACAAAGTGCACACGGTGAGGTTCCACAGTCTGGAGGATCTAATACGCGAGAAGCGCCGAATCGATGCCAGTGGCAAACTGAGGGTGATCAAAGACCTGGCTATAGTGGATGGGAAAGAATAGTGCGCAGTGGGGTACATGGCTATCTTCCTTCTGCCCTGCTGGGGAACCCAGCCTGCCACAGGGGCGGCCGGCTGCACCCTCTTTCCATGGGACGCGACTGAAAGCAGGATCCATGGCAACATTCCAAACAAACAGCGTTCTTTACACCCATAGCCAGTATTTTGTTTGGCTTTCAATAGTGTTAATGCTGAAAGAGCGCTTGAGAGAGAGGAAGAAAAGAGGGGGGAGGTGCACGAAGGCTGTTCTCAGTGTGTGGACAAAGTCTCTCCTGTTAATCGATGTTGACCATTCTAGCAACACGCTAATAAAATTTCAAATTGAAATTTTTTTTTTAATTTTTATTTCATGGCTTTAATCCATGACAAATTTTAAACATTGGGGGCCATGGATGTGGATTTAGCTAAATGAGTTCTTAGCTAATGTTTGCCTTGCAGCCAACTAAAAGCATCCATCATACTTTGCTAGTTGGAAGGGGTTGCAGGTGGGGGAGTTGTAAATGCTTGTTTGTTTTGTTTCTCAACACTGTTGCTTCAGCCCATAGCTGCAACGCAAATTTTGTCCCAGCCAACTTTAGTGAGACATCAGCAGGGGAAAATGCTTTCACATTTCTGGTTGAAGCTGATCACGTTTAAATGTCTTTGCTTTCTGTCTGCAGCTCTCTGCTAAATGTTATCATAATTTATAAGCTGCTTCTACCACCACTTTTTTTAATGTTCTTTTATTTTGTGAAAAAGTTGGTAAGCAGCTGTTGCCTTGAAACTAAATTTGCTGGTTGAAGGTGTATTTTAGAGAACAGTGTACTCAGTGTTGGTCCTTGGAGATCCAGCCTCTAGACTCTTATGCTTGGGCTGTGGGTTTGTATCGCTGTAGTGACTCTCATTGCAACACTGCATCACTACCTCTTCATGCACAAATCAACAGAATCCTGCAAGAAACAAATAGGTTTGAATTCTGCATGTTGTCTTTTTAAACAGCAATTTATTACATAGTTACAATTCCACTTGAAGTATATGTAATGTGGCCAAGTTCATCTTGCAATTCATATTCTAAGCAACTAAGAATCCCATTCAGTCTTAAGTTTAAGAATCCACAGCTGCATTTAAGATGCCTTTTAATGTGATGTGGGTAATGCCTTGTTGTATTTCAGATCCAATTCACTCATTGCTTAACTCGCAGTTTTGAAGTGGAAGATCAAAATATTAAATATACGTAAAATCTAAAAAATTATACTGGGGCATTTCTAAATCTGTATTCTATTTTTATTACTCTGAGCTGCGTACAACTTGTAATAAGTGATTTGTCTTTGCATGTTTCAGTGCTGGAAAGAAAATGCATTTGTTTTTGTCCCCTCTTCGCACATCAATGTCAGATGACAGAATAGAAGCAACACCCCTGTTCTGTATGTACAATACACTCCACCCCCTATCAATGTACTGTATCCTGGCTCCTTTTTGTATTAAACAATGTAATTAGCAACCTTGATGCAACAGTAACTTCATTTCTACAAAGGGTTTGCCTCCCATACCTGAAGCTGTGAGGGTGGAGTGTAGTTCACTATAAGTATCAGCATAAATATGTTTAAAAAAATAAATAAATACACTCTTTCAGTGAAGGTCATCAAACAGGCTTTGTTTACTGATGCACATAGCATAGTTATGCCCTAATAGGCAGTGTTACTTTTATTTTTCCTTTAACCTTAAAGTACTGTTGGTACAATGGGGTAAGCATTATTTATTTATTTTTTTTTAAGTGAATTGCCATACCTTTTGTTAAATATGTACTATTTTAACATTAGATGGGTAATAATGTCTGGTAACGATAGCTCTTTTCCATAAGATTAACAGTCTTCAACACTGTATTTATGTATTTATATTGCATTACATCTCCCAGGCTGTTCCAGTTGCTGAGTACCTCATAGCACTTGAGGGGAGTGCTGTGAGATTGCAGAAAGATACTGATGTTGCAGCCAAAGCACTTAAGGAAAAAATGGAACATAAATAGTAGAAGGAAGAGTGGGCAAAAGTAATTTAATTCTTCCTTGTAAGATATGTTGAAGAGCTGGGGTAGGAAGAGATGGGAGAGGAAGTGGCAAGGTGTCTACAAAGACAGAAAGAATGGGGTCATGTAAATTTTGAATTCTGAAATGTTTTTTTCTTTAAATTGTTCACAAATTAATAAAGTAGGGTTAGACAGAGGATCAGTGCAAAAATAGCATTGCAGGTCCTCACCAGTGCAAATTTAGAGCATAGTGACTTTAAACGTTTCACTGTGCTTTGCAAATACTCCATCTCTCTATCTAAATAGCCTTTAAAACTGTTTGTTGTGGGGTTTTTTGATTTATTTATTTTTAATGACTAACTAACCTTCATGAACATGTTAGTTTTCCTTAGCTGGCTTTGCTAGATGTGTGTTTATTCAAGCTCTGTCAGAAGTCTTTGGCATTTCTCCAGATTTGTACAGATAAAAGTAACAAGCAAATTAGGGCCTCGGTCCTTTGCATGAGGTCTGGAAGAATGTATTGGAAATATTCATAAATGGCACTGATCTGAGATTACTGCTGAAACTGTTTACAGCAGTCTGCTGTTCACAACAGAGATATCCACACGGATCATTTTACTTTCACTGGATTTTAGTCCTGAGTATCTGAAGCAATCTGGTCCTAATTCATAGTCCACTGAGATTAATAGAAAGGTTCTCACTGACTTCGGTGAGCTTTGGGTCAGGCTGTGTTGATTAGGAGGTGGTTAATATTTGTGGACCTTGAAGAGAGTGAGGTTTAAGTGGCACTGAGGAGAACAGAAGGGCCACCTTTCTGAGGTCAGAGACAGGCAATATTGTGGAAATAGGCAAGAAAATGGGCTAGACCTCAAACAAGCAGTGTCAATGTGAAGAATCAGTAGGAAAAGAGTGAAAAGTGAATAGAAATGATTGTTCGGTGCCTTGAAACAAGAAAGGAAAGGCTGGGGAGCAGTTGGATGCAAGTGAGGCAATTATGTGTATGACTGACAGGTAGAAAAGTAATTGATTATACTCATCTTTCAGGATCAGTGACCTGTCTGAGTTAACATTTCCATTTCCATCAGTAAAGATATTGACAAATTATATTATATCCATGGGATCTGTTTACATTCTTCAGTCTAGCGTTGTAGGGTAAATATTTATATCTAAGCAATTCATTGCCATTGAAGTACTGTCTTGTAGTGTGACTGCAGGTTTAGGTTACTTGAAAATCCTGCTTTTGTGCCATGTTTCAAGTTTTCTGTTAACTATTTGGGGAGCTGCGTTATTGAAACTGTTTTGCTTGGATACTATATTCCTTGTCATTTCCAAACGTGGTCTTTTGAATTGCTTTGAGGCTAACATGTTATTAAAAAAATTGTTTCATGTTCTCTTGAAGCATAGAGAGCCTTTGTGAAATGTTTTACTGGCATGACTGAATTGTTTGCTGGTTATTGGCTGGGTATGTAGGTACAGAAGTATGGGAATGAATGGCAAAATGGGTTTTATCTCCATCAGCTCTGTATTTCTGTGTTACTTTGCTTTCATTTTTTAGGACTTCTTCCCCTCTAAAAATTATCTGTATGCAATTCGAGAAAGACAAAAACCTTCGTTTTATATATACATATATATATATTTAGGGCAATATTATGCTACATTGATTTCAGATTGAAATCAGGTTGTAACAAGATATGGCCTTCAGGGTGTGACAAGAAATGGCCTTCAGTCTGTGCAGAGTGTGCATGATGTTAATTATCCTGCCTGATTTAATTTTAGTGTCTTTCATATTCAGGTAAGTGATGTGCAAAAATCTGTCAGAATTTATAGACCTCTTTATGCGATGTGTTGAGTAGCTGTAACTCCAACCAAAGTTGGCTGAAGTTGAGAGAATTCTGGATCTCACTGGAGACATGGAACATCCTGTAGGATCAGGTACCTCAACCCCCGCTTCCCCCCCTCCCATCCCCCAAAGTTTCCAAATCTGTCTTTTCAACTACAGAAGAAATAGGGGACTGTGATATCTACTGTGACTTTTACTGTTATTTTCTATGAAAGTTTTCTACTAGAGTAGCGTAGAAGTGTTCTGTCCATAATTTTACTTAGCTGTGATGAAAAAAAAAAAAAATGGTATGTGTTGATGCTTATATTTTGTAAATGGTATCTTTTCTGCTTTATATCCCAGGAGAAAGATGACGGTCTCAGTCCAAAAGGATTAATCCAGAAATATGTAGGGAGGTATGATTGGGCTACTAAGCTGAGAGCAGTTTCACTGCAGAATTATGTTTGAAAGGATAATACTGTATGACTAGAGTGTGATCACGTGCTGCTGTTTGTTCATGAATGTCAGTGTTTCCATGGCAAATCTGGAATTTATTTACTTAATTATTATGAAATATGAAACTTCTCTGCTCTCTGAGTTCAAATATGACAAGTAAAACAGCCCTACATTCATGGATCCTCTGAATGGTAGTTTGATCTGTCAATTCTTTATTTTTATTTTCCAGTTTCACTATAAAGAAAATTAATACTGGGATCAGATATTTTATTGAACTGCTTGTAAATGAAAAGAAGATGTTAGGTTGGGAAAAAGGCAGTGAGGATTCTTCTGTTACTTGGAGTGCTATTGGGTTTATTCTCAGTTTATATACGTATAAGCTATTAGTCCTACAGTGGTTTTTTTGTTTTTTTTTTTAGAAAGTAATTTTGACACTGTGTATTCTCTCTTTTGCAATATGATATTAATTTACATATATAATACATATCCCTTGTGAAATTATTCTTTTTCCATATATTGAAATGTCACCATGCCTTGGAAAGTAATCATTATTTGAACCATGTGTATTTTTGAAAAAGAAATTAGAATTTGTCTGATAGCATTTATACTTGAGCAGATAGTAATATTCACTTTCACTTCTTAATTTTTAATATTTTGCATCATTAACAAACCTACTCAGGTGGTTATATCCAGAGGAATCATCAGCATAGGCCATATGGATTGAGATAGTTGAGATTATGGTTTTATAAGATCACATTTCATTTTTTTTCTTTTTCTTTTTGAAAGAATATTTTTATTTGAGGAATTCTGGGAGTTTCTGGTTCTGCATATGATCCAAGCATAAAACCACTTGCTTCTGCAAATGTTTATAATATCAGGTCCTTTACCATAAGGGTAAAGGAAGGGTCTGTCCCCTTCATCTGGCATTTACTTGAGGTTAAAGTTGAGGAGTAGGTCTAGCCAACATCCTGACCATCAAGTGCACACAATTCAATGGAAAAATTATGTACATGGTGTTTACCAGAAGAGCCTTAATTGCATATTCTTGCTTGTACATATAGTAATTATCTATGCAATTCTGGCAATTTCCTAGGTAAAGTGGGTTAATGCTTTTCAAATATATATATTTTTTCCACTTGTGTGACTGTGTGGGTCCAAGTGTTGGACACTGACAGAAGATGGGGAATTAGCATATGGGCTTGTGTCTCTGAAGTGCCAATCCCCTGCTGTTTTAGTAGGGAGGCAGACAGAATTTGAAATTAATGTGAGTACTGCAAAAAAAAAAGGTGGGAGAGTTAGTTAAACTTTTCAAGAAAGAAGTTCAAGCTAAACTTGAAAGCTGCTCTTTCTTCTCCACGGTTAGTGAGGGTGAGTAACTGTGTATCCCTCATGCACAAAACCATTCCCATTTTGGAGATTCGTTATACGCTCTAGGCTAAATAGTGAGCAAAATAAGCAGTGTCATCAGCCTTAAGTAACAAATAATTTTTCTAAGCCTAAATGCTATTTGGATACACAGTGACATTGGCAATCTACTTTGAAAGTTGCATGAAGTCATGAACTAAACTTAGAAATGAAGGACTTCAGTCGTCTTTCTACTTCCTATGTAGGGGAGGTTAGAGCTTGTTACCAGTACCTACTTCATGAACACAATCCTGTGGTGGGCTTTACAATGAAGCAATCAAGCCCTAGAATTAGTTCTAACGTAACACTGAGATCCTATATCCAATGGCATGAGTAAATACAGAGTGCCACATCATGACCCTCCTTCACAGCAGAGTACTTTACACCACAGAAGGAATATTCCTCATAAGTTATTCAGTGTGAGTAAACACATCACAATCTGGTCTCAAAACAGATAATCTCTTTCCATATGTTCCCATTGTTTCCACGTGCCCTTTCAGTCAGTTGAAAGCAATATTAAAGACTGAGTCTGAAAAATGTGATAATTGTTTGTAAATATTTAAACAGAAATTTATATGCATATTGATATACAACTAATATATATAATATTGTAAATATGTATACATATGCATAATGCATACATAATATGTATATAATATGCATATGCACACACAATAAGTCTTGACTGTTTTGTTAGTACTGGTAATAAATGGCAGTCATTTCTGTATGTATATTAACTGTGCAACAAATGGATACCCAAGAATATACTGGCAGGATATAAACACTATTCAATATTTATTCTTCAGGGTATGCCATGGTCTTCTGACATCAAGATAAGTTGATTAAATATGTGGGTTTTGATGTATTGCTACTTACTGCAGGAAAAAAATCAAGGAGCACTACACTTTGCAATAACAAACTATCCTTTTAGTATGAACTATGCTGCTACTAACTTGTGTGTTCATAAATAAATAAAAAATGCCCCAGTAACGTATCTATCCATCCTCTCTTTGGCATACGTTAATGATAGCGCCACAATTTTTTTTATTATTATTTTTTATTTTTTTTACTAATTTAAACATTTGTTATTGCTATTGTTGTTTTTTTTCCGTTTGCTGTAATGTTTTGAAAGCAAACCACTGAATTAAGCTGTGTTCTGTTGTTTAGCTATGCTCACCTACTGTTGTACAGTTGTTTGAAAGTAAAGTGGCAGTGGCATTTTCTTGATTTTTCTCAGATGTTTTATTTGAAAAGCTGAAAGGCGAGACTTTGAAAAACACTTGTAACTGAGTTGGCTCCTTCCCCACTGAACACACTGTTGACCTTTCACCAAATTATTTGGGCCATAGCTAGGCTAACCTGTCTACTTTAGAAATCTTACATTATGGATGCAGGGTGAAAATGAGATCTGTCAAGAACAGTGAGTGCTTTGAAAATAATAAGTAAATAAAAGCATTGCTGCTGAAAATAGGTCTAATATAACAGAACATGGATAAGTGATATTTCTGGTAATTACAATATCTGATTAAGCATTGGCACCAGTTACTTTTAAGAAGCTTAGGTTGTGTTTCATGCTACAACTTCATTTAACAGAGATGGCTTGGATGAGTGCTGTATCTGTTAATATTTATCATATAACTGAATGATAGAACTCTGTTTATTTGCGTATGACACAACCCTACTTTATCTTTGCATTCAAACTTTTTTGCATGATATGCGTGCCTATTTTACAAGGTTTCTGGATCAGTATTTCTAGTCTGTCCTGGCTTTATATCATTGATTCTTCAGTTAGGTGTAATCAAAGGTCATTAATATTGAAAAGTTCACTTTAATTGACCCATCGACTTATTTTAATTATGGCAGTATAAAAGAGTGTCAAGTGCTAAACTCCTACAAAAATAATCAATTAATATGTGGATTCAATATTTCCTGTGTCCTTTTAGCTCTAGCTAAGGACTGTAAAAGAGTTCCCTCTATCTTTATCTCTCTTTCAAGGTGAAGAAATATGACAAAATAGATGGGTAGAAAAAAAAGCTTCTTTAAAAAAGAAAAAAAAAGTCAGAAATCTTGAACTGTTTTTTTATACTTACAATTTGTATACAGATTAACTTAGAAAAGTGCAGGTAAAATTCTCACTTACAGTAGGAGCACCAATTATAGAAATGATACCCTTTGAATTTTGACATACTGAAAGCTTGCATATATGTGCTAAATAATTTTCTTTTCCATTTCATAGCATGCTAGTTACTTTTTTAATCCATAGGAACCCAAAGTTGAATTCTCTGTGTGCTGATAATGTACCCTAGCAGAAGCAGAAATGTTAAATGTTTGCATAATGTGAATGATATCAGAAAACCTCTCTTGAATTTCATTTTCCTAAAATCATTGATATCGTGCATACCTTTGAGTATGCATGAGATTAATGACTTTCCTCAGAATAATTGTCCAAGATAATGTAAATGAAAATAAAGCTGAAACATGGCATGTTAGAGTTGTTTGTTTTTTTTTTTTTTATGTTAAGCTACGGATTGTCAAATATTTCTTACTTCTTTGAAATAGGAGTAAGATGTGTACTGATATTTAAGGAGCAGTTCTGTTTGCAAGATCCGTAGACCTCCTTTCTGTGCAGAAGTGCTTTAATGAATAAAACAATGCCAAGAAATAAGAAAATGTAGGATTTTGAGTTTGATAGAATTGACATATTTGCACAAAAGTTCTAGTCCAATTTCAAATCTTAATAGAACTTGTTTCTGACTGAATAACTCAAAAATATGAGATGCTTAGTTCTTATTAGTTTTGTTCGTAATGGTTAGTGTTTTACAGATACAGTCATTTTGGTGCTTTATCTTATCAATACTTCATTGATGACCTCTCAAACTGTTTTGTGTGTGTGTATGATTTTTCTGTCGTGCTTGTTTGTTTTTGAGTTAACAAGTATGTAAAATCCTAACATCTGAGAATGAAAACCCGGAGGACACCCCAGTCAAAAAACAAATGTTGAAAACAGCTTAAATTGAGCTTGGGAAATATTATTCACATATTTTAATGAGCTTTCATAGCTGCAAATAAAATATTATAGAACACAATTAAATATTGTGTATTGTAAAGCGTTAAATAAAGTAGATTTTTTAAACATAGAAGTATTACATTTAAAAAGGTTGCTGCTAAGCAGTTTATCTTGAAATGAACCCGCTGTATTGTGAATGCAAGATGCAGAGGTCAAAAAAGTATTTCATAAATCTGATTTATGAGCCAATCTACCCTTGCTGAGGTTTCCATTATCATTCAAATAAATGTCTCTATGTACACTAATGCTTGTAGCATCTGTTATTATTTGTGTTCATCTGTGAGAATGGCTTTGTACAATTACAACTAACCAGAAAAATATAAGGATCCCTGTTATATTTGCACATTGAGTGTGATCATTAACTGTTTGCCAGGAATAAGGCAGTAGAGAAATCAGTGTAACTTTGGACAGAATAAAAATAAAATAGAGTTGATAGGTAAAGGAATTATTCTTCTGCAAATGACATTTTGTCCAGTGTATGAATTGAGAGAATGCATAAATGAATGATACAAATCTGTAAGAGAATAGATCTATTCTATTATATAGAATATATAATAGAATATATAGTATATATAGATCTATTCTATAGATCAATGGAGATCTATATGTCTCCATTGCTTTCCTGGGCACTGTTCCAATGCTTGACCACCCTTTTTGTGTAGATAATTTTTCCTAATACACAAACAAAATCTATTGTGGTGCAATCTGAGATAATTTCCTCGCATCCTATCTCTATATTGCCCTCAGTCTTTTTCTGCTTAATGATTACACAAATATAATTAACCTAATGCTGAAATAGCTAACAAAGATGAGATGCCCTGAAATTACATGCTTTCTTTTCTCCCAAGAAGAGCACTATTACTTTGACAAACCTCATATTAATAAAACTTGGTTTACTGAGTTGGAGAATGTTTTGGTCTCAAAACAATGATGATCTTAGATAATTTGTGGATAACTGATAAACCATATCAATCAACAAATGGGCAATTGAAGAAAATGATTTCAGAACTGTTAACAATTCATTAATTAGAAAAAAAAATTAAAAAGAATTTGAAAATGTCTGCTGAATCATTTACTCAATTCTAATCAAACAGAGGAAAATTTGCTGCCCTCTAGTAAGATTACAGGACTCAGTCAATTATTTGAAGGATATCTAAGGGACTGATTGCCAGAGCATCTGGACAACTTACAATAAATTAAAAACAAATATTAATTATGCAACTATCCATTCAGATGGTTCAGTGTGCTTTAGCACATTTATTTTGCCTCACAAAGGACCGGCATACTGACGTGTTAGTTAATTGAATGCTTGATTGAGCAAGTAAACCTTACATTACACTTTGCAGCCTGCCAAATCTAAATTCTGGTGACCTGCCAGAGGAATAGTTTTCCAGCATGAGAACCACTGCTGATATCACTGTTATCTTAAAAAACGCAAATCTGATGGCTCATTT
The DNA here is from genome assembly GCF_019238085.1 of Lagopus leucura. Lineage (NCBI taxonomy): Eukaryota > Metazoa > Chordata > Aves > Galliformes > Phasianidae > Lagopus > Lagopus leucura. The sequence goes on along the minus strand of NW_024962252.1, from coordinate 5,962,380 downwards.
TAAGAGATCTGCAATTGATTTTAACTTTTATAAGGAGAAATAGTGTGAGAGGTGTTCTGATGTGAAGCTGATGTCTATGCCACTCGAGGTTTTAAGTAGTATTAATAACATCTTCAGATTTGTCTGAACAAAAGTATAGTTTCAGCATATATTCACAGAGTTATGATTTATGCTAGCAATAGCAGATTCTGTTAAAAAGAACAACAGGTACATTCTGTATTTTCTGAAAATTCTCAGGTGATTGTCAAGGTAAGCCTTACCTTAGTTTTAGACAACAGATCAAAAGAAAGGCAGAAAAGACATGAACAGCTTGCATAGATTGCATTTAAAAGGATGGCCTGGATTCTTTAAGAAATCAACTGCATAACAATAATAGTAAAGGATTTAACACTCACTAAGCTCTGTATTTCTATAGATGCCACGTTACTCTCTCAGTGGGGAAAATAATTACTTGCTGTCTGCAAAATGTATTTAGTGATACTTCAAGACCATGCTGGATGGATCCCTGAGCAATTTGATCTAGTGAGAGGCAACCCTGCCCACAACAGGGGCACTGGGACTACACGGTCATTAAGGTTGCTTCCAACCCAAGCCATTCAATGAATGTGTTACTATGGTCATCAGTACTGCAGCAAGACAGCAGATTGCGTGTTTGTGGATAATGAAGTGCGAAAGCTGAATGTAGCCATTTGAGATTCAGTTAACATATTTTAGGGTGAACAGCTCAGCTTAGTTGATATTCAAAATTATGTAAAAATATTAAAAAAAGTGATACCAGAAATTGTAACATAGCTTTAAGTAATGCCAAATATATTCTAAAGACTGAAGCCTTGATATTAAACTAATATAAACTGAAGAATACTGAAGCTCTGCAAGTGCTTAAGGCAACCAGAAATCCCATATTTGATCCCTTCGATAGCACTGTACTTTCATAAGTGCCTAATTGCCTCTATTTTGTTCATATGTTCAAAGATGTTTTCACTAATCAGATTCCTGTTTAGTCTTTTGCAAGCAGAGAAGTTAGGTATTCCATAGCGTAGTTCACTTTTTAAAATCATCTGCAAAGTTTTGATTAGCATAATTTCTTAAATTTCCACAGTTTCCTTTGCTTTGTTCTTGTGATACATCTCTTAGTCTTTCAGTGTAAGCCTCAAATTTATGTGGGTTATCAGAACATGGTCTATGGCTCATGAGAGTATAGTGACACAGAGATGTTCTGTGAAATCTGTTTATGTATAGCAGAAAAGCTTGCATTTATAGAGGATTGGACATGGCTATTTAAATGATTCCATTCTTATGGTCCGAAATCAGTTTGCTCCAGCTGGGGATTTGGCACTGAAAAGTGCACTAAGAAGCCCATCTTTCAGGGTTTGAAACTGCCAGTTTCTATTAGTGGCAACATTGAGTTTATTTCTCCATTTGTGTCTAATATTTTCGAACTAATTGCCTTCCTGTCCTCTAACTTCAAAGTTAGTTTAGCTGTTGCTTTTCTTCAAAGGAAAGATAATCTTATATGTTTTGATGGTAATGCCATTTCATATTCTGTCAGTGCAAATCTTTTTGACAAGACTGGTGACCTGTGGGTGAGTGCTTGATTCAGGCAGCAGGTGGTGGACCATTTTCTCCCTTGTCGTGTACTTAGATCAGCATATTATGCTTACAGAAGTGTAGATAAAGGCCACAAACTTTCTAAGACTTAGTAATACTTTCAAAAATCACAGGAAATCTTAGCCATATATCTTCATCTTCTTTCTAAAGCAGTAAAGCTATTATTTCATAGCTATGTTGCTCTTGGTCTGACAGTTCCTTATAATGCTTGCAGTCTGGCCTTTTCCCAATGTCAGGCAGATCAGAGAATGGCCAGGGTTGGAAGGGACCTCAAGGATCATGAATCTCCAACCCCTTTGCCACATGCAGGGCCACCAATCTCCACATTTAATAGTAGACCAGGCTGCCCAGGGCCCCATCCAATCTGGCCTTGAACACCTCTAGGGACGGGGCATCCACAACCTCTCTCAGGCAGATTTGGACTCGGTGAAATGCAATGGTGTCTCGCTCCAATTTATAGGAGGGAGAGGAGGTTCTTTTATTATCTATATACCCGGCGTGAGATTAAGAAGCAATGGTTCAAATGTTGGTCCGACCAGTTTATTACAAATCTTAATCAGGGAAATGGGGAAGGGGAGGGCGGACACTATTATGAATTAGGGTAATGGGGAAGGGAAGGAGGGTGATAGGAAAGATAGAAAAGAAGAAACAAGGAGTCTTTATAGGCAGCAAGAGGGAGATAGTCACCACCATGGATCCAGCGAGGTTCGTAGTTCAGTCTTTGATCTTCAGTAGCGGTGGGTTGTCAGGCAGAGTTGTTCTGTTGACAACGACGAGGCGCGACGACAACGACCATGGCGATGATGGCCCCTTTTCAATGGTTTCAAAGTGGTTGAATCAGCGGTCTTTGCAGTGACAGCTCAAAATCCAAAGTGGTTGAGTCAGCTCTCCTTTGAGTGGCAGCTTCTGGCTCTGGGATCTCAGCAGAAAACTCCTTTGTTTTTATCTTCCTGGCCTTGCCAGCAGATAAGAGGGAGCAGGGAGGCGCCAACTTGTATCTTGCCTTCGCAGGATACAATGGCATTGTCCCTCAGTCTTCCATAGCAAACAGGAGTTATTTGGTAACAGGCTAGATCTTCTGCCAGTAAACAATCCTGAGCACTATCTTCCGAAGGCAAACAGTTCCAAAGATGTAAAATTGTCCACACAGCGATGTTGATTGCCACACAACATCCACCACTTGCCTCCTCAACAAAATACCTAAGGAAGCAAACTTTGAGCCAGAAAAACAAAGAAGGATTCTCACAAATGGTAACTGTTTTCGTTTTTTTTTTTTTGCTACAACTTGGTATGTGCAATTTTAGCTCAGATCTGGTTACAGAAGTCATTTTCATGTGGATAGTAATTCCTTTCTTCATTTTTCCATGAGCAATCCACTTCATCTCATGTGTCCAGTTACACACTGACAGAAGATAGCTCTAATGCAAAAATGATAAAAAAATTATCAGTGTCCAAAGAAGAGCTGCAATGATGGTAGAGGGTGTAGAGGGCAAGATATATATGCTGTGTGTGAGGTCCCTGGGTTTGTGCAGCCCAAGGAAGAGGCTGAGGGGAGGCCTCATTTTGGATGCAGTGTCAGCTAGGGGTTAAGGACAGGTTCTGCACCAGAAGGCAGTGGGCATGGAACAGGCTGCCCTGGGCTGTAGGCATGACCACAAACTACTAGAGTTCATTAAGTGCTTATATAAGTCTTAGATATTTAGCTTAATTTTTAAGTAATAATTTTTTAAATTTGAAATTTATTTTTAATTTAAAAATTCAAGTAACTTTTAAGTCCTTTGTGGATCTAGGACTTGGACTTGTGTATCTCTGTGGGTCTCTTCCAACTCAGAGTTTTCTACAATTCTGTGAAAATTTGTGTGACTGCAGGAAAATTGCAGAAAATTCAGAAGTATTATGGATGTATATATCATATATAGTATGTATCTTCACTTTTTAAACAACATCTCTGGGGTAAAGCTCTGTATTCCTACACCTATTCCATGTGCCATTCAATATATATATACCTAAGCAGCCATTGAATAAAATATATTAACATCATGTGGAGCCAGAATCAGAACCCCAGACTGCCTGTGGAAGCTGGTAGAGCTAAAGCCAAAGTCCATCAAAGTCAATAGACCCCCTTTCATCCATTTCAAAGTGTTTTGACTGAGGGCCAGATTTGCTTCTGAATCTCTCTAGACTGAATTTGTCCATGGCTATAGTCTGTCTGCAGCTGCCAAGGCACAGAATATGAAAGAAACTACTTAAAACAAGGAAGACATTGAAGTGCTAATGTTACACAGTTCTCTTGTATCTAAGGTGAATTTATGTAATAAAAAATTCTGGCTACATTTTTGAAGACTCTTCTTGCTTTCTGAGTGTTGAATTTTTGGTTCTGGCTAACAAATTTTACAATGTAAGAAAAAGACAGGAAGCCCTTGTATATCCTGATTTCACTGCTCATCTCTACTTTTACAAGTGTGCTAAGCTGATATAGGCTCTGATTGATCAAACTCCGTAAATCACTCTATCAAATGCCTCCAAATAAAAACATTCGCTATCAAGAAAGACAAATGAATAAGGAATACCCAGAATTAAAAATGAAATACACAAATCTTAAATGTTCCATTGATGAATTTCATGCTTGACTGAAAAATACCTAATGAAAATGGCTGTCTGCAACATTCCAGCTCCACTCTGCCTCCTGACTGACTCATTTCTTATGAAGCATAAAAAGTAGATCAGAGAAAAAGCTGAGAATGAAATTGAAGTACAATTTACAGTAATGTAATGGCCACCAGATCTATATTCTAAGGGTTGCACTTTACTATTTTTTTCACTGCTAGAAGAATTTGCATTTACATTTAAATAGTTGCATATTGAAGTTAAAATTTCCTACTTTTGAAAGGAAGTGATGGTTAAAATCTGTTTTACTATATTGAAATAATTAGTCATTCATTCACTAATAGTGAGTGCATTTTAGAATATATTTTGAAAATGCACATGAGAATTCAAGTACTTTTAAAATCTTTATCACTTTGATGAAAAAAATACTTTTTTAGTTGTGAGGAGTAGATATAATTAGTTTTATTTTCTACTTTCATTTGAGAATTCGATCATTTTAACAAAAAAAAAAATATATATTCTTTCAGATGCCAAACTAAACTTCTGCTGACCAAATAAATCATTTTTAGTATTGTCTTATGAAAACATAATCTTTACAGGTGGGAAAAAATAGTTTTTATTTAACAGTGATTCTGATCATGGTGTCAAAAACAAGGCTAAACAAGTATTCACACAGTCTTCAAAATTGTTCCATTTTCTCCATTATGTGTAAGAAACAAACATTGATAATTTGGATCTTAATGTATGTGGTTTCTTTATAGCATGTGACAGTAATTCACTTTGGAAAGAACTGTAAGCATTATATACATGTGTGTGTGTATCTGTATAGGAGTGCTAGTTCCTGAATTTTTCATAAGCAGATAAGAAATTCTATCAAAACTTGGTTTGTTGAGTTGCTTACTGCTCTCCACTTTAACACAGAATATTCTCCTAATATTCTTATGATTCTGAACACCAATTGGCAGCCATACCATCTGCTCTTTGATTCAGCATAAAACAGCAATGAAGAATGCATTTTTGGGATTCACTGTAATTCTCTTTATACAGGGAATCTAATTGGTCAGTTTAGTGGGTTTGTCAAGCACTGAAATACTGCAGATGTCAGTAGTCAGACTTAAAATTCATGATCCAGAATAACCTTTATCAATATATCACTTAGTTGTGGAATTTCAAATCAGATCTGACTTTTATTTCTCACACACATGCATTCAAGTCCTTTTTTTAGCAGCTTTACAGTTGCTCACCTGTGAGATGAGAGTAACCATAACTTGTATGCTACTGCAACTTCCTTAAGCATTTGTGATAGAAATAAAGAAATAATAACACTACTCCCCAGGAAGAGACCAAAATTTCTGAAAGAAAGAATTAAACATGTCTGAAGCTTTTAGAACCAACAGAACATCAGTAGAATTATCATCAGACACTATTTCCTACTGTTACCTATTACAAATGTAGTGATAACACTGGAGTTTCAGATTTGTCTATTAGATTTGTCAAGATTGCTTTTTTGTCCTTGTGTGTGTGCATTTGTATTTCTCCTTAAGTTCTGGTGGACTTGAGGGGGAAAAAAATGAAGTTATTAAAATATTTGAGCTTGAATTTTGTCTTGATTCCAGACTCTCTTTCTATACAGAACTACCAATATCAACAATAAGTTCATCAATTTTTTGTGTTCCCAGTGTCTACCACATACATTTCCTGCTAAATTTAAATAGATCAGAGAGTCATCTAGTGGCCAAACAGTGGAATTTTGAATAAATTTTCTACTCAGGAGTCTTTGACTGCCATCAGATCTCATGAGGTGCATCTCAGACACTGATAGAACGTGATGGTCAGATATCAGTGGATTGAATTCTCATGAGGATAAAATAAGAAAGGAGGATAAAGTCCATCCTCTGCTCCCTGAAGGTAAACAAAGAAAAATCATCATAATCATCAGCATCACCACTAACAACAAAATACTAGATAGTTCCCTAGTTTATTGGCTTTTATTATTTATTCTCTCAATAATGCTTCCTCCCCTTAGATCAATGAATTCTTGAGTCTTTAAATTAAGTACGTAATTTCAGACAGCCAAATTTTAAGTTATTTACATTTCAATTTTGAAAGGATTTTGTCATACTGGATCAATTCAGATGTTCCTCTAATTCACTAAACCATTTTTTCAAAGTGACCAACAGCAGACACTGTAAAAGAATACACAGATATTCATCTTCATATTCTCTCTAATTTTACAAGAGATACAAAATTTTTTCCACAATGCTTGTTAGAATTAATTATAATTCTGAACAATCTACAGAAATTACAAATACTTACTCATACTTTGTTTCCAATTAAGTACTTGTCTCAGAATTTTCCATGGTTTGATATCCCACTTCTACTTTTCATGTAAAATATGTTCTTGTTCTATGATACAAGAAGTTCCTAATCCTCTTACCAATAAAATTCTATCCTTACATGTTTTTCTCTATAATAAGAAAGGGAAAAGAAGCATGTTTTTATTATCAGTTTTTCTAAGGTTCCTTTTTGTTATTGTCTTTCAATTTTAACGGTGACTATCTTCTGATTTTTAGATACCTGACATATCTCCAAGGTTCTACAATAATTTACATCATTATTTCTGTATAAAGTTCCCTGAGTACGCGATATTTTCTATACATCTTAATGTCTTGCTTGTGTTAAGATTTCTTATGTAATGTTCTTATGTCTTATGTAGGAAGATTTTAAATTTTTAAGAATTTTATTTCTTTCCAACAGATCATGAAGAATATTGAAAGAACCTTTCATATTAAGGCCAATAGTAACAGAACAGAAGAGGTGGCTTAGAGACACAACTTACATGGGTGCCATAATAGTTTCTTTATCCTCAGAGTTCAACTGTTAGTTCATGTTATAAGCACTCAATTCAAGAACTTGGAAACATATAGAAAAAATTTCACATTAGTTCTAGAAAATGATTTTTCTTTTTCCTACAGCAATTTCAAATATTTTAAAAGTTCTGTTTTCAGAAGAAATCAATACATGAACTGCAGGCTTTCAATTATTAGAAGGTTAAAGAAACTGTTAGGTCTTAACCAAAAATGGCAGAAATAATTCAGTGTTACACAGAAATTAAGATAATTGCTGCTCATAAATAATAGTGTAGCAAAATTGCTACATTAATTTGAAACATTTGCTACAGTCATTTATGTAATGCTTAGCTAGGTCTGAAAATTTGGGCTTTCATTTACATAATACTATATACACTGCTTTAATGTCTACTTTCATTTTCTCCCACATCTCCCTTCTTCCACAAAGCCCACCCAAAACTTTGGATTACTGCTTCATTTGAACTTGGATGGGCTTCAGTATGTTCATGCAAGTCAATAATCTTTTGCCTTTTACTACTTCTTCTATCAAGAGCCAAACTGAATTGTACTTTAGTGCTCTGAGGAGGCAAGCTGGATGTGAGAAAAGTGCAGCATATGTTTTGTGCTATCATTGGGGAGACTTGCTAAGAATGATGGAGTAAAAATGCTACTTCACTGCTCCTCTAAGTGATGAATGGTATAACTGTTGTGATGGGGGCACTTGGGATGCTGTCAAAGCACTGGCAACCTTGGACAATGATGCTGGTGTGAGCTTACCAAAAATACAATAGTTCACAATATTACATAGTTTCTGCTTTCTCATTTTCTATTCATCTTTGTCCCTCCACTGTAAAATCATATGGTTACGTCTCCAGACACCCATTTGGGATAACTTCGGTAATTCTGCCACAAGCAGTGGCACACAGCTGTAAAATAAATTCAGCTTTCTTTATCAGACATTGGTAGAAACGTGGTGCCAAATAAAGAGTTGTTGCTTGGTTCATCCTGGGTAGGGAGAAGTGTTTATGACCCATCATATCCAGATTAGAGGTATAAAACCATTTTTACATTATGCTACTTGACCAATAGAAAACCAGAGGCTTTCCATGGCTGTTTGGGCTCCAGAAACATGGGACAAATCTAGCAGATATTCCAGAGATTACATTCTATGTTGTGCAAACCTGATAACATCAAAACTCACAATAAATAACACATTATCATCTTTATGGGCCATGCTGACAAAACGTGTCATTTAATTTAACCTTCAAAACATCCTCGCTCTCTCTCCCCCAGATTCAATTTGTGAATTCAGCAGGGAATATCATTACTGAACAATGAGTGCTCCTCAGAAAAAAAAGCCAACATAGTGAGCTTGGAGAATAAGCAGCCTTTTCAGTTTTCTCTTACTAAAGCATCCTTGTAAATTTACTTGAACTGTGATAAGAAAAAGACAGCTGCATTCAAGAGGAGTAAGGAGGTGTGAGTCACAAGGAGCAGTTATTCTCTTTAAGACAGAAGGCAATTCTTTTACTCTATCATCGGTAGGGGTCCAAATATTGCTGGTGTTGGCAAGGACCTAAAGCCTGCTAAAAAGTGCCCTAGGGAGGATAATCCAGTCTTAGACATGACAATATTAATATCTCAGAAGCAGCATCACTGTATGATTTCACTCTAAAAGTGATTTCAATAAGAGTGCTAGTGTCGAACAGCTGGTATGGAAAGACAAGAGGTTTAAAGTGTTTCTACTGCCTGCTCTTTGTTATTTTTTTCCTCTTCTTCTGTATTTTCAGGGGAATACATGCTTTGTTTCCATTTATAGTATCTAACATGTAATTATCCCTAGACTATGAGTGGCAATTGAGTCAGGCTGTCTTAAGCACACACAAATTGCTAAATAAATAAATAAAAGCCTAGTTTTCTAAAGAACAAATTGACAGCAGAAGAATGATGTGAAATTCAGTAATTGGGGGAGTAAATAGGTATGTGGCTACATATTCTAAAGACTTGATGTGATCAGCAGTATCCACAATTACACAGTAAGTTTCTCAAAAAGTGCTAATGGAAGTACTAATGGCTAGAGAACTGAAAGAGCTTGGCCTACAATATGCAAAAGCTGACAAGTTACTTCTATGTTTTAACATGAGAGATGCTGACATAAATAATAGCTAATAAGCTCTTGAGGAAGTATTTGAGCTTTTTTCCACAGCACCTGCTGAGCACTGATGAAATGGGACATTCCTCCATCCATTTGTTGAATATGGTGTAGATAGAGTTCTTCCCTTCCAGCAGAAGAATTTTCATTGAAGCTGCAGAGTATCCCAGGGTATGAAAATCTGTAGTGTTTGATGCTGACTTCCTTAAACTCTTTTCATACAAGGAGTTACACAGTTCTTGCTTCTTTAGGCAGGTGTCAACTTTGACCTGCTGCCAAAGTATTTAGCAGTCTAAACTTCTTGGAAAAAGAAGAGTTTCCAATGGCTCCTAAATCACAAAATAAGAATTAGGCAGAAACTATATCTAGTGCAGACTTTCATTATTCAATCCATGAAGATATTAAACATCAGCTACATGAGTCTGGAGGAACTGAAAAATCTAATCTTCTGTAAATCAGTGTAGAATCAGTAAGACATCAATGACCATAAAACAGTTATTACTAGTAAGACAGCAAACACTATAACATCATAACTTTTTACCTTCATTGTCCCTCTTGACCTACTGGGAGAAGGAAGACCAAAGCATGAGATCCATAAATGATGAGATCCACAACAAGTAGGTTACGCTGACCACCACACAGTGGCTCCAGGTTTATGGACTGCTCAATAGAAAGCTCCCCAGACCTTAGGCTGTCAGACGCCCGAATCTTCATCTTGGTTGTCAGAAGGATTTCTACTTCTCATGAGAAAATAATTGAACAAGCACAACTCAATTTAAATACTCCAAGAGTTTGTGAAAACCTCATGCGTTGTGAAAACCTCTCAGTGTTTTTTCTTATGTATGTGGGATTTAAGTGAATTAAATAAGGATTTAAACAATTTTAGGGATTTAAAGAATTGGAGAGTTATACATCTGATCAGTGATTCATATTAGTGTCTGAGTGAAAACCAATATTTTGCTTTCAATTTTTTAACAATTTTTTTTTATTGTCAAATCTCTTTCTATTTGATTAACTTCTTATTTATGTTCTGTTTCTTATTCTTTCAAGCATTTAAGAGAATTTTTATTTTCTTATGCATATTCAGAAACATTTCTCTTCTACACATCACATAACAAAAAAACCCCAAAACAGTGGGAAAGAAATATAAATATCTAATATTTTAAAAGTGTTTAAATATGGAAAATATCAAAAATCAACAGCTTCCATTGACAGACAATGCAACACACACTTCACCTGTTTAAATTAAATGCTTGAAAGCTCTATGTCTCTTCTGTAAATGTCAGTTGGATGTTTTCAGCCTTCATAATTTTGGAATCCACTAATTCTCTTTTTCAGTGAAACAGCATATTGATCTATGTGAAACATATTAATCTATTTTTTTCCTGAAGACAACTGAACTTGGATATAAACTGTTCTATAGAAGACTTACATTTTCATTGGGGAAGGAAAAGGAATCTCTAAATACTTTGGAGACATTATGTTTAAACATTATTTGAATTTACAGAATTTTTTTTTCAAAACAATTCCGCTTACTTCTGGTTTTCATTTACCTCTAGAAGTGAGTAAATGTCTTGCTTCATTGCTGTACTGGGATGATTCTCAACTCAGTCTGTAGCCTCAGAAAGCCTTGTGATCATGTTCTTAGAGTTGTCAGAAAATCTGCAGCATTGGAAGTATCTAAAATGTTTTCATGTATCTTTTTACGGACAGAAAACTTTGGGAGTCTTGCAATAATGTGCACATTACATGCATCTGTTTTACTTTTGTTAGCTTTGAAGTATCTTTGCATCTAGTGCAGTTTAGTAATATAAAGATTGTGATATAACTGGGAGTCTGTAAAAATTCCAAAAAAATCTGTAGACTGGTCTTTTCTCAAAGTGTTTTAAACTTCAAAAGTAGAGAACAGGTCTGAAATTTCATTCCCTCTGCTATTTGGAAGATTCTGTTTCATTTGAATTAGGCATTATGCAGTTTCTTAATGGACAAAGCAACCAACTTTCCATAACAACGCTGTGCAGGCATAGATTGTGTGACAGTATAATGCAATCATTCACATTTCTTTTTAAAACTACGTGCTTTTCTTCTCTTGGTTACAAATAAAGATATTCCTAGTGGTGAACCTTCAAACTGAAAAATTGCACAACTTACTATTCATTCATATTCTGAGTCAACAGTTTGCTCTGTTGCTTTTTTTTTTTTTTTTTTTTTTTTGTTGCTCTTCTTTCCTTGTGGTTTTGAGGTTTTTGTTTTTCTTTCTTTTTTCTTTCTTTTTTTTTGGTTATTGTTGTTTAACACACAAAATGCTCAAGACCTGCAGGTAAACTTACTTGGAGTATTTCTTCTATTTAAAAACAATCATACATAGCTATCTTTTACTTAAGACCTGTACAGTTTTCCAACAAACAAAAGTATTTGCAAGTACTCTCAGCTATCTACCTAGGCTTTATACTTACATGTGTTTTTTGTTAATCTGAGGTCCATGGGAGGTAATGGTCTGCACCTGCACAAGTGAAATTAAATCAATTTTGTGGTGATTTCAATAAAAGTGGGATTTAAAGTGTATCTAACCTTGCTGAAGTGTCTGATGCACGGACTCAGATGCAAATGATTCAAATCGTTTATTACAAGTTCTCATATCACTTATATAACTTCACAAGTTTTCTTTTTCTAGCTTTCCCAACCACCCCTATAACTTTCCCATCCACCTTTACATGTCAACAGAGCATTCTACAAAGCACTCTTCAACCGTTCACACAGGCGTTTATCCAGTCAGACCCCTGAGACGTCCTTTCTTCTTCTAGAGGTGTTCTTGATTCTCATGCTGCTTATCTTGCTCCACAGCTTCTGCTCTGAACAGTTTTTCTTATATTCCCACACCTTGCCACTTTCCATTGTCTAGCAAGAGGAATAATTCAAGTACCCAAGCATAGTTGTGTATTTCTTTTTCAGATATTGTAGGGTATCTGAGGCTGTTGAAACCTTGTTTGTCCATAAAGGGAGCTTAACTGACTATTTTCAGTTAGATGTTCTATTTTACATAGCTAAAGTCAAATGCTGCTTTGTATCCTTGGAATAAGACTTGCAGAGAATCATTAAAAAAACATTTAAGTGCTTGCTTCTTTTATCTGAAAAGCTTATCTTCCACAAAGAGCTAAACTCTCAGTGATGTGAGTACATGAACAAAAAGTTTAGTTTGAAATTATGCAAAATAAATCAGAGCTGAACAGTTAGAGCAATTGTAACTATCAATGAGTTATTCACAAAGGATAGAAGTGATGGGCAAGACAGGAGAGAAGGGAAGTCGCCCTTGGCAGCAGGACTGAAACTAAGTGATAGTTATGGTCCCTTCCAACCTAAGCCATTCTATGATTCTATGAGCTATAATTACCAGCTACAGAGGGCTGTTGTTTTTTGTTTGTTTGTTTTTCAGGTCAAGCTATTGCATTTAGTATTCTTATATGTTGATTTTCTAGTCTCAGTCCCTTTTATTAATATAACCAAGAGTTCAGCTGTCACAAAGATACTCGCAAACACAAAGCAGAAAAAACTGAGTTCATTAATGAAATAGGAGAGTCAATCTCCCTGCGTTACTTTTTTGTAGTATAATTTTCTGCCTTGAAGGACTAAATGGGTTCTGTGCATCCCATTTCTGTGAAAGAAAAAAGAAAGTTTCAAAAGATTCATATCCCACATATGACAAATTACAATCCTCTGTCTTAGGATGGCATTTTTACCTTCTCTGACAGAATGCTACACCATATCAACCAGTACGTATACTGACTTTAATTAAACTATAAGTAAATAAAATGTTACTTCCTGTATGATTTTCGCCTTGTTTTTAATTTTCACATCTGCCAATGAATAAGAGTGCAATTGAAATGTCAATATCTTTTCTTAGCAAAATGGGAAAGTAAAGGATCACTTTTTTTGAGAGTCGTGGGATCTACCAGAAGGAAATGTATGATATGTTTTAAATGTTTCTCTTAACTTTTTGTTGGACATGAAGGGGGGGAAAAAAAAAGAAAGAAAAAAAAAGTGCATTTTTTTTTCTGCTGAAAGATGAAGTTTCCTTAGTTTCCTTCCTAACACGACCATTTTTTAAAAAAACATGTTGCATATTGCTAGAAGAGAACAAGAATAGGAAAGAAACTATATGGATTTTTCACAGAGAAACGTGGAATAGAGTATGTCTCACATGGACATCACTCTGAGGACCAGTAGATCCTTTAGGTTTTTGCTGCCATGTTCTTGATCTACAATGTCTTTACTGTCTGCTAGATTAGGAGACTTTCCGGCAAGTATTAAATTATGCATTTCTTACCATTCTTCTTAACCATGAAGTTGTGGAGAGGAGTCTTGAAGAAATGATGATTTCTTCCTCTCTTACTTCTATTTCATTCATTGCACCCATTGCACTAGCGTTCACAAATGTAAAAGACTTCTCTGTGCTGAGAAAGCATCCTGAGAAATTCTGTCTCATTTCAGCCAAGAAGGAACAGACAGCTGCGTAGCTTTGATTCACAGCAGTCTGTAATAGCCCTTGAAATTGAGGATTACAAAAGGTAGCAAGATAGCTTATAGAAAATCCAAAAGGGCGACTATAAGTGGAGGAAATAACAGTGGCAATGAGCTATGTTTGTTGTTTTTCCATAAATGAATGAATGAATGAATAAATAAATAAATAAATAAATAAATAAATAAACAAATAAATACTGAGGCAATGTTTCTGTGTCTGTCATTTGATGTTGTTATATACTGCCTCAAGAGAAAATAAAAATCATACTCACTTTCTTATCTTTTCTTCTTTCCTTCCTTCCCTCCATTCTTTCTCTCTGTACCCATTTATTTTTTGGTCCAGCTATAGTTGGCTGCTGATAATTTAAATTCATTGCCTCATGAGTGCCTGTTAGAGATAAATGACACTTCACACATTTGCTGCTTGTTTGTTTAACAGCTGCCTCTCCTTAGTCTCTGTGTTGTAGGTATCTGGAAAAAATGCCATGTTTATATTATGTACAATAACAGACCTGATTTTTTGTTAAAATAATGTTTTGGAGGAGAATTGTACTTCTCTCTTATGGTCATTTGCGGCCTAGTTCTGGCACCACTTAGTCTACTTTTATTTTTAAGAGATGACCTGATAGAAATAATAGAGAAATAAATCACAATTATATTGCCTGAGTAAACGTCAGAAATTTTGATTACAGCACAATGAAAGCAGCCTCGTCCTTCTTTGTAGAGAATTGCTAACCATCCATACTTGACATTATGTTTTCACTTTTAAAATCTTGTATGAACTGAAAATATGATTACTTGGCACATTTTTACAAATCAGTTATTATTGTTTGAGAGGTTAATAAAAGTTCAAGGTTCGCAGTTAACACATACATTAGTTTTAAAGTTGAAGCACTCTCCATTTTTTACTTAGGATTGCTTACTTAGTATAGATCTGTGTTTCACTTAGCTATTTTGCTTCAAGCCATTTTTATTTATCTTATTAAACAAAGATGTAAACAAAGACCATATCAAAAGTTTGGTTTGAAAATAACAATATTACATTTCATAGATAAAAGCTGTGCTCACTGAGGCCTCAAGACCAGCTTATAAAGTATCACTGAATGTTTTCAAGGTGTTTGTCTCCTGTTTTTATTTGCTGTAGTTCAACAGCAACTTTATTTTTACATATTTTTATTGTACAAAAATACACAAAAACTGTACTTAGATTAAATTAGAAGCACATGTAGCTGAATCAAAAAATAATGTTGATAATTTTATCAATCAGGTATTATTCATAATGATCTTGAACAAATAGAAAGCTCCTTTTGCTGGGATGAGTAAAAGCGCTTGAATCTACTCCGTCTACTGATGTTGAGTGTTTACATTACAGATAATAGTTACGTAGCCCAGTGAAGGGCATGGAACCCAGATCCTACATTAGTGTTTGGTTTTCCTTAAAAGAACTGTATAATTAGGAAAACAAAGTATAAAAACAAAATAAATTAGAAACACATCAAAATTTCTAGGACAACATGGAAACACTCAGAAGTTAAAAGTGAATTTAATTAAAATTAAATACTTTGTATTTATACATGTAAGGCACTAATGATTATAGGTAACTCTTACTTGCTGGTGACTGGATTTGGTAACAAGAAAATAACCTTCGAAAAATGTTTGGGGATGATGTGGGGATACACATTTGAATATGTATTAAGAGGTACATGGACAAATATGACAAAAGTTAAAAAGTTCAACATCAGTAATTAAACATATTTCTTACAGAGGAAAAGTTTGATTCACAGAGTTATTAGATTTCTGTGAAGAGGTGAAATAGCAAGTGAATATGGGGTGATCCACCCATAGTTATCTATGTGAAGCTCTTACAAAATTTGTCAGAGTTGCTTTCAGAAGTCTCTTATGTGTTATCACTGGTAAGAAACAACTCTCACTTACAAATTAGTAACAAAATTCAACCCTAAAAATGTAACAGTAATCAAAAGGAAGGAGGTTAAAGGAATTCAGAAGAGATCTTTGAATCAATAAAAATAATTCACATAAAGCAATGAATAGTGCTGCAGCAAAGTTTGCTGATGATGAACAATTATGCCAGAAAGTCAAAGCTGACACTGACTGCGTTACAGAACTAAAAGGGTAATAAAATATATCAGAGACACAGTGTTAATAAATGCTAAGTAACAAACGCAGGAAAAACTGTGCAATGAAATGATGAGTTCTAAATGAACTATTATAACTTAGAGGACAAATTTTTTGAGTCATTGTAGGCATTTCTAAGAAAGTGCCTGCTTAACAGAAGTTGAACAAGAAACATAAAGTTAAGAAATTTTTAGTAAAAAAATTGAAAGCAAAAGAGGAAACTTTTTTTTTTCCTACGTGCAGCTGCATCTTGAACTCTCTATACAACATTTCTTAAAGATTATACCAGCACTAAAAAAAGGTATGTTAAGGAAAGCAAAACCAATACAAATAGCGAATTCAGAGTCTGTTAAATACAATGGTACAGATTCAAACTCCAGTTCAGCAGCTACCTAAAAAAACCATTTCTGTTAGGAGTTGGAAAGTGTAATGGTATAAGACACTGACTTCAATGTTTGTTTTAATCTTTGTTTTTTGTTTTTCTTTTTTTCTCTGTGATCTCTGAGAAAGTCATGGGAGAAAGAGTGAGAGGTTGACTCTGGTGCTGATTCAAAGCACAGAAAGTAATATTTTACAAGGAATTATGCTCAAGAGAGAGGCCATTTTTCTTCTGTGACTGTACATTTAGGCTGAGAGGACTTTTGTCCTAACTAAAGTAAGTACATTGAAGTTTCCAAAGTTGGGCAGTATGATGAAAACACTTCACCTTTCTTTGTTCAAATCTGAACATTTTAAAATATTTTTTAAGTCATTTTATTTAAGGAAAACCTGCTTTGTCTTTTCTAGTTCAAAACTAAGAAAAATATATGATCTTATGTTTTCTAGACTATTTCAGCTAAGCAGCAAAGAGATAAAATCCTCATTCATTGTAGGGACCAATTCCTGAACAAGCTGGGAGCTGCCTCATGCTAAAACTCTAAAGCAAATTCAACAGGAGCATCTCAGCAATAAATGAATTGAAGGATGAAAAACATTAGTTCACTACAACCCATACTAAAAGGTCACAAAGAGAATATTACTTCAATTCTTTTCTAATTCAGTAAAGAGTTTCTATGGCAGTTGGATGAGGTCCCAAATACAGAATATTATTACAGCGGGAGTCATTAGTTCAGTGGACTGATGAAAGCCAAATATTTGTAACAAGTACTTGAAGTATCATCAGTTGAAGGAAAAGAAAATCTCTGTAGGACAGAAAAGAGGTAATCATCAGCTGGCTAATATTAATGTGAGCAGTTTGCCTGATTTCAGTCAAAGCTTACATATGTTCAGGTGTTGCAGTCCAGTTCATTTAATACAATAATTTATACTGAGATCTCACCAAAAGAAAAAGAAAGGAAAAGAAAAAAGAGAGAAATAAATAAATTTTAAAAAAGCTTTGAACTTTTGAAATTTTCTTGGATATCCTGTCATGTGGCTTTCATGTCCATACACTTCTTTACTTATTCATTCAGAAACTCAAAGGGTTGTCAATAACCATTTACTCCACACCAAGCAAGAGCAATCATATGGGTAGTGGAAAAGCAACTCATTTATAAACCTCAACTGCAGAACGATCATCCCAACATCACTATCTGACAAAACAAACAAACAAACAAACAAACAAAAAAGTTATCTCATATGGTCTGGACTGACCAGAAACATGAAATCAAACACAGAAGACTATTTACAGTACAGAGGGGCTGAATAATCAGGAGAGATTGTTATTGGCACTTTTCTGTGTAACTTAGTGAGGTAAACAAAATACAATATTTTGAGAAAATACTGTGAGTAACCAAACATTAGAGAAAAATATTCTGGGGTTAACTCACCAAACTGTTTGAAGATAAGGTGTTTTATAACACATATCATTGTGGATAAAAGTGTTTTAGTAGTTGACACAAGGAAGAATGATTTATGACAGATATACTTGGAATGAAGGGTAAAACCAAAATGCTGCTGTGACATTCAGTATAGCATAAGGTCACGTCACATTAGTTGTACCACTCAATCTGACATAGTGTATCATGATGTGTATATTGTAAAGTCAGGGTCATCACTACAGTGCTGCACATCTGAATGTACCTCAAAAAAAGGAGGGATTCCAAGGAGAGTTTGGAAAGATACAATAAAACAAACATTTCCTCTAAAAATTTTATCTAATTTTAATTAGAAAAGAATGCAAAATTTTGCAGCAATGGGGAAGCCATAAAAATCATGCAGTGATTTCTCTAACCCTTTCTGTTCTCCAGCCATTTGAAAAAAAGAACCTGAATTGCAGTGAACAAAGCTTTAGCTTCTGCAAAGCAATGCAATCATGCTGAGTCAAATCTGATACTAAGCAGTAGCAAAATAAGGAAACAAATAACTGGAAGCAAATGAGCTTGGCCATGTCACATGTCAGCACTTCATGTCAGTACAGCCTGAACATTTAGGTTTCACAGAATCACAAAATCACTGAGGTTGGAAAAGACCTGGGCCCACTCCTACTTGATATGGAACATACACAGCAGTTTGCCTGGGACCACATCCATGTGGCTTTTTAATTATTTCTGAGACTTGCTCTCCTTGAGCACCTTGTAATAACACTTGGTCACACGATGCTCAGAAGGAACCCGCTATGTTCCAGTTTGTGTCTGTTGTCTCCTGCGTGTGACTGAAAAGAGCCTGGTTCTGATTCTACTGTACCCTTCCTTCAGATAACTGTAGACACTGATGGGATCCTCCTATGTCTCCTCATCTCCAGGCTGAACAGCTCTCTCAGTCCTTTCTTAGAGGAGAAATGTTCTGGTCCCATAAAAAAATTAAAATAAAAATTTCTTCTCTTCATACTTGAGAAGACAAAATTCAGTTTTGCCTACACTGCTTTGAAAACTTGAGGCAGCTTTTCTGAGAGTGGCTGTTCTTAGGAAGCAGAACACTACCTTGACCTGTCACGCTGGTATCTATTGCATCCCAGTGTAGTTTCACTGATTTTCACCATGTGTGTGCTGTGCCTTATGAGGTTGGTGCTGCCACAGCTCAGCCTCTGCATTTGCTTTGATAGCAGCTAGATGGCTGATGAGTACAGGTGCAAGTGAATCCAAATGTTGAAGCCAGCTGAAGCATGTGCTGTCATTAATTCAGCAGATGTTTGTCTGGGTTGAAAACAATGTGGCTATGGTTGATTTAGATAATTTCAGTCATTTAAAGTTAGACCTCTAGTTTAGGTCATTTTACTTTCCCATCAAGCAGCATTGCAGCTACTGATCACTTTTTAAATTCAAACAATAATCCTAATGTCCAGATACATTCTGAGGATATTTATTTAAACTTATCTCAAAACCCAGAGTTCATCAGTTTAAGTAGCTCCACATTTTTTCTGGATAAAAAGTGCATGCTGATATATACATATATATAATCATTTTCAGTAGATAGCAGACTTGCAATTAATATAGAATTTCAGCTCTCAGTGCAACTTGCCTTCAGTTGTTAAAAGTCCAGCTGTATATGAGCAGTAGAATCATCATATAGAAACTCTTTATTCAGCTTCCTGGTGGGAAACCTGTGTGCATTTTTATCACCAGTCAGATCACGCTGTTAGAAATATCTGGACCAAGAATTTGATAAAATAAAAAGTCCCTCATTACCTTAAACCAAAGTAAAGCCAAAGGTTTTGAGGTTACGTACCTTTAAATGTGGTTCCAGAGTTTTAAGTTTACTTCAGAAGCAGTTTATAAAGCGCTTTGGAGAAGTGAATAATATTGCCATGTTGAGCATTTCTTTATGTATGTTAAATTATTTTCTCAGTCCTAGCTCAGCTCTTCAGGGAAATTATGTATTAGAGAAAAATAAATTAATCTATTTCATGTATTTTACTAGAAATAATCACAGTAAATTAATTTGCACTGATTTGAAAAATCAACTAAAATAGCATTGGTTAAATTATATCAATTAGTTTTGATTCTGTGTAATATACACTACATCACTTTGGCAAGCAATCTGAGAAATGGGAGGAACGGAGGAGCTAAACCACTGGTAGCTATGTAATAATATTTATGGAGAGGTTTTGCTGCAAGGAAGAAAATATGCTTCATTTGAAAAAAAAAAGAAAAAAAAGCAATGTGAAGCGTGTTCTTTTTCAATATATGTTGAAAAATTCTTTTTCAAAGGGAAAATATTTAAGAATGAAGAGATGTCAGAAAAGATAATACTTAGAGCTTTTATGGCAGGATTAATAGACATCTTTTTGTATCTTTAGTTTGCTCATCTGATAATGCAGCTACACACTACAGACATCAGAGCAAATTTTTACATCAGCATTCTTCTGCCATGAGGATGGAAATCTGCCTTACGTACTGGCTATGTGAAACTTTGTGCACCTGAAGCTTTAATATTGTGCTGTCTAAGCAGTCACAAATACTCAAACCTCGTTTTACAATCTGTAGGGTCAATCTATCTTCAGCTTTGGAACTGAAGCTTGGATTTTGAAGATTTTTATCCACAAAGTCACTGTGGGCTTTTTTGTTTGTTTGTTTTTCTTGTGTTTGTTTGTTTGTTTAATGTTTTGGTTTTCACTGTTTCATTAATTTGTTTTCTTAAAGTTGTTACTAGAAATCTTCACTAGAATTTTGCAGGATTCTTTTCATTAAATGTTGTTGAAAAGTTAGTAATGACGAACAGAAAGATAAACATCACCTTATGTCTTTAGGTCAAACTCACTGTGCTGACAGGCACTTGAAAGACTATGGTCATAGCACTAAAGAGAAGAAATAGGATCCTATCTTTACTATCTTAAAATAATTTTTCAGCAATATCGAGTTCTCGACTTCCTTCTTTCCTTCATTCCTAACTTTCTTCCTTTCTTTTGAGACGTTAATTAATACAAATTAATGTAGATTATGATAACGTAGTAAATACAAATACACTGTGGTCTGCACTTTAGATTGTTATTACGCTTGAGGGCAGAGCTGCCATTGAGAGCAACCAGGACAGGTTGGAGGAATGAACCTCATGAAATCTGGCAAGGACAAAGGCAAAGTTTTGTACCTGGTAAGGAGGGTGCAATTATGCAGCTCAAGATGGACTGGCTGAGGAGCAGATCTTCTGCAAGGTAAACATGAGTTAATATGAAAATTAACAACATACTGCACTGTGTTTTGTTTACAGACCTCTGTGATCACTGGATGGTTGAAAAGCTGTAGTACACCATGAGAAGGGCTGTAGCAGTGGGATTTGACCAGTCTGGAGAAAAGATAGCTCTTGGTACACCTAACAGCATCTCTTTACAAAAGAGATCATCAGGAAGATGGAGTTATACCCATCACACTGTGTGAGGTGAAAGGATGAGAAGTCATACATGGAAACATTAAAATTCTGGTGCAAAGTGAATGAAAAGTATATAGTATTTAAAAATGCAGTAACTTAACCTTTTGCCCAAGTATAGTATCCATAACTTCAAGAGAATTTGGTAAGGATTCATCTAATCAAATGTTCATGTCTGTACACGGTGCAGGTGATGTCTTCTCAAGATATGAGCAAGTCACCTGTGGATCCCATTATATTCAATGGGAAAAGGTAATTTTAGTTACAATTCAGTATTTTCTGAAGCTGACATACAAAGTAGGCCAAATGAATCAAGTCCTAGAAATGATTAATTCTCTACACTGATCATAAAGTGGAAGTATTTAAGTCATTTCCTCCAGGAAGTCAACACTCCCAAACTAATAAAACAAAGCATAATACTGAAGATGTGATCAAGCTCTCAATTCTGAACACTGAAGAACATTTCTGCATTTGCTTTTGTATCTGCAATTAAGCATCAAGAGTATGGAAAAAATATGTGATCACTCTGCAGTGTTGTATGGAAGTGAGTAGAACTTGAGTACCTTGTTTGTACTTTAGGCAGAGTCTAAGCTGTCACAGTTCAATAGTTCCTTAACAGGGCTATGCCACAGTTAAAGCACAGTTTAGTTAAAAAGATGAAAACAAAGTACAACCTCTCATTACAATCACCTGTTTTCAGTTGTGTTTCTGTATTTTCACAGAATCACAGAATTGTAGGGGTTGGAAGGGACCTCCAGAGATCATCGAGTCCAACCCCCCGCCTCCCCCTCCAACCCCTTGGAGAAGACTCAGTGAGTAATTGTCCCAGGGCAGAGAAAATACAGTGTACTCATTACTGTAACAAGAGAAAATAAAAGTGACCTTTTTTGAACAGCAGTACAGTGAAGAATTATGCAGTTTGAAAGATGTTATTCTATATAGAATAACCATTGACAATTATCAGTGAATGACCTTTTCCTGGTAGACGCTGAATCACAGAATGGCCAGGGCTGGAAGGGACCTCAAGGATCATGAATCTCCAATCCCCCTGCCACATGCAGGGCCACCAACCTCCACGTTAAATGCTAAACCAGGCTGCCCAGGGCCCCATCCAACCTGGCCTTGAACACCTCCAAGGACGGGGCATCCACAACCTCTCTGGGCAGCCTGTTCCAGTACCTCACCACTCTCTGGGTAAAGAATTTCCCCCTGATGTCCAACCTAGATCTCCTCTCCCTCAACTTAAAACCATTTCCCCCTGTCCGGCAGTTATCTACCCTTTCAGAGAGTTGGTTCCCCTCCCCTCTGTAGGCTCCCTTTAAGTATTGAAAGGCTGCAATGAGGTCACACCGCAGCCTTCTTTTCTCCAGGCTGAACAAGCCCAGCTCCCTCAGCCTGTCCTCATACGGGAGGTGCTCCAGTCCCCTGATCATCCTAGTGACCCTCCTCTGGACCCTCTCCAACAGCTCCCTGTCTTTTTTGTACTGCAGGCTCCACACTTGGAGACAGCATACCAGATGGGGCCTCACAAGAGCAGAGTAGAGGGGGAGAATCACCTCCCTGTCCCTGCTGGCCACCCCTCTTTTGATGGACCCCAGGATACCATTTGCCCTCCGAGCTGCAAGAGCACACTGTTGGCTCATATTAAGTTTTTCACCTATCAGGACCCCCAGGTCCTTCTCCACAGGGCTGCTTTCAAGGACCACTACATCCAGCCTGTATGGATGCCTGAGATTCCTCCGGCCCAAGTGCAAAACTTTGCACTTTGCCATGTTGAACCTCATCAGGTTCACCCGGGCCCACCTTTCTAGCCTCTCAAGGTCCCTCCGAATGGCATTCCTTCCTTCAACAGTGTACACCACACCGCTCAGCTTGGTGTCATCAGCGAACTTGCTGAGGGTGCACTCGATTCCTACATCGATGTCATTGATAAAGATGTCAAAGAGCACCAGTCCCAAGACAGACCCCTGGGGGATGCCGCTCGTTACTGGCCTCCACCTGGACACAGAGCCATTGATGACTACCCTCTGTCTGCGGCCTTTCAACCAGTTTTTTATCCATCGAGTGGTCCATCCATCAAATCCACATCCCTCCAATTTGGAGATGAGGATGTGGTGGGGGACCATGTCAAAGGCCTTGCTCAAGTCCAGGTCAATGACATTGGTCACCTTTCCCTTATCCACTGATGCCGTCACTCCATCATAGAAGGCCACCAGATTGGTCAAGCATGACCTTCCTCTGATGAAGCCATGCTGACTGTCATGGATGACACGCCCATCCTTCATGTGGTCGAGCATGTCATCCAGGATGATCTGTTCCATGATCTTCCCAGGCGCAGAGGTGAGACTCACCGGCCTGTAGTTCCCGGGGTCCTCCTTGCTTTTGCTTTCTTGTAAATGGGAGTGATGTGACCTCCAGTCATCCAGGACCTCACCTGACAGCCATGACTTTTCAAAAATGATAGAGAGCGGCTTGGCAACCACCTCAGCCAGCTCCTTCAGAGCTCTGGGATGCACACCATCCAGCCCCATAGACTTATACACATTCAGTCTCATGAGGTGGTCTCGGACCTGCTCTGTCCTCACAGCAGGGGGGGATTTGTCACCCCGGTACCCACCTGGAGGTTTAGGGATGCAGGGCTCAGGAACATGAGAAGTTCTGCAATCTTGTCCACCAGTGAATACTGAGGCAAATAACTTGTTCAGTACCTCAGCCTTCTCATTGTCTGTTGAAGCAAGTTCTCCTTTTACATTTACCAAAGGAGGCACACTCGCTTTGGCACATCTCTTGTGGCCAATGTACCTGTAGAACTTCTTCCTATTGTTTTTCACGTCCCTCGCCAAGTTCAGTTCCGCCTGAGCCTTGCCTTTCCTGATCACACTTCTGCAAGCCCGGACAGCATCCCTGTATTCTTGCCACATGATACGCCCTAGTTTCCAGAGCCTGTATACACCTTTCTTCACCCTCAGCATGCCCAGCAGGTCCTTACTGAGCCACACCGGCTTCCTACTTCCTCTGCTCGCTTTCTTCTTCAGAGGGATGGAGAGTTCTTCTGCTCTCAGGAAGGCATCCTTGAAGAATAGCCAGCTCTCCTCAATGTCTTTGTTTTTTAAGACAGCATCCCAGGGGATCTCAGCCAGCAGTCTGTTGAACAGCTTAAAGTTCGCTCTTGCAAAGTTCAGGGTCCTGACACCACTTTTTGCAAGGCCCACTTCCCTCGAGACCACGAACTCGAGCAGGGCGTGGTCGCTACAACCCAGGCTGCCTCCAACCTTAACACCAGTAATGATTTCCTCCGCATTGGTAAGCAGCAGGTCCAGCAACGCTTCACCTCTGATCGGTCTGTCCAACAGCTGGATCAGAAAGTTATCGTCAACACATTCCAGAAGCCTCCTAGACCTTTTGCAACTCGCCGTGTGGTCTTTCCAAGAGATATCTGGATGGTTGAAGTCCCCCATCAGCACAAGAGCCTGCAAGCACGAAGCCTCCCGCATCTGAAGCAGGAAAGCCTTGTCAACAGTCTCCCCTTGATCAGGTGGCCTGTAGTGTACTCCTATCACCAGTTGACCTTTGTTAGACCCATCGCTAATTCTAACCCACAGGCTCTCAACTTGTTCCTGACCATTTCTCTGAGGGAGCTCCTCACAGTCTATCCACTCTTTGACATAGAGGGCAACTCCCCCATCCTTCGTACCTAGCCTATCTCTTCTAAAGAGCCGATAGCCCTCAACGGTGGTGTTCCAGTTATGGGATTCATCCCACCACATTTCCATGATGGCAACAAGGTCGTACCTTTCCAAGCGCATCACAGTTTCCAACTCATCCTGCTTGTTTCCCAGGCTGTGTGCATTGGCATAAAGGCACTTCAGCTGAGCTTTCCGTCTTACCTCCTTCATGGAGGATCTAGGCTTCCCTATAACAGTAGCATCCCCAACTTCTCCCTGCCCCAGTCCATCACTTTGTACCTCACCATCATCGCCTATCAAGTTCAGTACGAGCCCTCGAACGACCCACTCAACCCCAGCAGCTCTGGTTTTGTCCCCTTCCCCCTTCATACCTAGTTTAAAGACCTGTCAATGAGTCCTGCTAGTTCCTCAGCTAAGATCCTCCTCCCTCTCAGAGACAGTCTACATCCATCTGCTGCCATCATACCAGGCACCAAGTAAGTTGCACCATGGTCAAAAAAAACAAAATTCCTGCATTTGCACCAGCTTTTAAGCCATTTATTTATGAGGTGGGTTTTTTTGGTACCACTCAGCATCATGCCCTGCCACTGAAGGTATGGAGGAAAACACCACCTGCACGCCTGCTCCCTCGACTACCCGCCCCAGTCCCCTGAAGTCTTTCTTGATAGCCCTGAGACTTTTCCCAGCAACTTCATCTCTGCCAGCCTGGACTATCAATAGTGGGTAATAATCAGAAGGGCGAATCAGACCAGGAAGTCTCCTAGAAATGTCCCTGACCCGTGCCCCAGGAAGGCAGCACACCTCCCTACGGGCAGGGTCAGGGCGACATATAGGGCCTCCGGTTCCTCTCAGCAGGGAGTCTCCTACAACCACCACCTTTCTGTCCTTCTGGGTGGAAGCAGTCTTGAGGCGTGGGGTCGACCGCTGTACCAGAGGCAACCTCACAGATTGACCTCCCTCCATATCCCCACACTTCTCTCCCTCAGGTTCCAGGGCCTCAAACCTATTACGCAGAGGCACCTGCGGGGCCGAAGATGGTTGGGATGGGGGACGCCTGCTTCGTCGAACCAGTACCTGTTTCTACTCCTCCCCCTTTCTCAAATTGCTCAAAGGTGGAGGAGAGGACAGGAGGCTCACTGCAACACCGTCAGCCTGCCATTTCCCCTCTCTCACCTGTTTATGAGGCTGTGGGGGGTGAGATGCTCCATGCGGTGCCTCAGCTACGCTCCCAGATCTTGGAGCCAATAGGGACTGCCACCACCAGTCAATCTCCTTCTCACACTCACACACAACTTTGCTGTGTTGTCATCCATATCATGACTATTTTTTGTTCTCATCTTCTGCCTGTAAAAAGCAAAACACAAGAGCAGAAACAGAAGTACGTAGTCTTCATCTATGAGTTCAAATCTATACGCAATATATTTTGTTTCATCTGATCAAAGAATGAACAACTACTTTGAAGACACTGTCATCTTAGTCCTTCTGAGTTGCTGTCATATCCTTATTCCAGCCATTCTTACTTAAAACGGGTAATGGCTGTGATAACCTACAACTAACACATTGAAATATTGCAGAGGAAACTGAAAAATTACAGAAAAAACACTCTGTCTTGCTGAAAATTAAGATATAGTGTTTGGTTAGTTACAAAAGGTCCATATTAAGAGTTATAAGCAGATGGTACAGACTTTTATTCTTGTTTAAAGAACAAACACTTTTGCAGACAGTTACAGTCATTGTGGAGCAGAATAAACACATAAGAAAACTCACTTGTCAAGTCTATTTGTTTTTGCATGAGCTTGCAATTCAAGCCAGGTTCAGTCAGATATATTTACAAGTTTATAGTTTGTTTATTAATATTTTGCTCCTTTTTTTACATATTCTCTTTAGCCACATGTCACATTCAAGTCAACAGCGAGCTGTCTGAAGCTTCCTCTGAGAGATCTTCTTTTAGAGAGTTCCCAATATATACTCCAAGCTTTAGACATTACTGGAAGGAAAACCATTATTTCATTTCTACATTTCCATAAGATTACTGCTTCATTCGCTGTAAGAATTCTCACTGAGGAGGTACAGTCCGGTAGAATGGAGTGTACCCTATAAGTAGTATTATATTCACAACATTAATTTTTAAAATTAGCCAATCAAGTATCACATTTTTAATGGATTTTTCAAGAGAATTTATATCAACTACTCTTTTTTTTTTTCAAATTCTGAAACTCAGTCATAACGAGTTTCCAACAAAGCTACTTAGAGGAGTGTTGCTAGCTTCCTTAAAAGACCATTAATTAAGCAGCTGAAAAAGCTGCAGTGATAATCTATGTAAATTATACTTACAACTAGAAGAAAAATGCCAGAAAAGGAGAGCTAAATCCTCTCCCTACACTCTTCACCCAATAAAGAAGCAAAGAAGAGGCAACATTCTTAACAACAATCCCCATTTTTTGTCATAAAATTTTGCTCTCACTCCCACTTAACTGGTAATTTCTAAAAGTGGGGAAATCAAAAGGATTATCCAGTTCCACAGCACAGTATAACCAAAGAATTAAATACCAGAAGATACATTTGCTGATAATAGATCACACTGTAAAACTTGTTATTTACCATTACTCAGAGATTTTGGACCTAAAACTTTATTAATTATTCATGAACATCTTCACTGCAAAAAGGGAAAAACATAGTCCATAATCTTCAGGATGTTTTTGGGGAAAAAGAATCTCTTTTTTACTGGAATAAATAGAAATGCATTTAATCAAAAATTTTGGTAGGCTCTGCAGCTCTTTTTGTGTAGAAAAACTCTTTGGAATCACAGTGCTGTTTGAACCTGTAGTCATAGCTCCTGTGTATGACAGATCTTTTATTTTCAACAGTTGATTTTTCTGCTCATCCCAATACTTAGTTTTTGACTCACAGAGATTTTCCACAAATGTCTTTATCTGGAGACACTAAGAAATCTACAATTTTTCTGAATTATGTTCTTCAGTGGCTACAAACTTAACTTGTGTCTCACCAAAATGTTTCTGTTTTCAGCAATTAACCTTAGCAGTATGTTCTCTCTTTTTTTATAGGTTTACATATGAGTGGGGTTAGCAGCAATCAGTCTATTTTCCCCATACTTAGGCATATATGATTAGACTTACTTCTCTTAATAACTTAAGAGCTTACGTTATCAGTGATGGATATCCTGATCTTTATCACTCCATCGTGTTCAAGTTCCAGTAAGACAGAAAGACTAATAACACTGTTTAAGGTATGCATGAAGCCTTGGCAGTTAGTCATCCTTCAAAACAGGCAGCTGTTTTCGTATTTAACAGCAGTCTAACATATAATCATGAAAGATTTACCTAGAGAGCATGTTTATCTGCGTGAATACGTAGTCAGGTTTGTACTCAAATAAAAATTAGCTCTATATTATATTTACAAAACAATAGAATATGTTTTCTCTTTCACACATGCAAAGAGGTAAGTTTTGTTCATATCTCAATCATAATAGGGTTAGAATATTACTATAGAGTGAAATGGATGCTGAATGCTGAGAAGATATGAAAATAGCACTTTTATAAAGTTCTGCAGTATGAAACAATATCTTCAGGACTACTTTAAAGATAGAAATACCTCACAAAGATTTGGCTTCTCTTCTTCTTTGAAGCAATATCATACGCACCAACTATTCCCACAATAAATAGAAATCTGGTGTATGCTAGCTAGATTGTTAAATAAACCCAGACACCTGTTTTCCAGTTATAAAAGTGTACTGCTGTTGTGATGTTATCCATCTGTAGTATACACCACATTGCAATTGTGGTTGAATTAGCTTGAATTAAAAGACTTAAATTAAATGAGCTTGAATTCGTCCATTACAAAAGACACACCTCATAGTTTATAAAGTGTTTGTTGGGTTTGTTTTTTGCTTTCTTTTTTCTTCCTTTCATTCTTCATCCAGGTTCAGATACTTTTCATATCAAAATATTTCCTCTGAGATTATTTATATCTAGTACATGGTAAATATTTCTCAGGGAAACTGAGTTAGCTCCTTTTCAGGTCACGTTGGCATGAGGTTATATACTGAATTCTTCATGTATGGCTTCAGAAAGAATGTAGACTGTAAGAGAAGATAATAATGAAAATGAAGAGTTGGAAGGGGCATGCAGACTCCAGGAAACCGAGAGAACAAAATGTTACACCCAAAGAGGACTCAGGATCAGATAAGAGAAGGCAAATGAAACCAGGAGAAACCAGAGGCAGCAGCAGTAGGAGGCGCGTTTGGAGAGGCCCAGGATCAAATCTGTGGTGGGGAGAACTGGCCTCCATTGCTGTTTGTCTTCTCCATGCTTCTGGTGTTCTGCCCAGAGGTGTAAGCAGTGAAAGCAGCAGAAGCTGGACACCCATCCCAAGAGTTTTCCTCCTAGCATTAAGGGGACCATAGCTGGAGAGAGATCATAGAGAGCTCTTAAAAGTCAGTGCAGGTTCAGGTGGAGAAGTAAAGAAGGAAATATACAAGGGAATATGTGAGGAAAGAGCACAAGGTGCAATCAGACAATAATATTGGATGAAGCAAATATTTGAGAAACTTTAGTATATTTACATTGCATTTAAAACTTTCGTTGCTCAGAACTATACATATTTTTGAGAAATTTCTTTTGCAACATCTGGTAAATGGATTTTAAAGAAACTAAATGAGATAGGCTCAAGTCCTTTCCCTTCTCTATCTGCTATTCACACTCTTGAGGCACACATGCTTCCTGAGACACAGTTTTATAAGCCCAAAATAGATGCTATTATTAAAAGAAAGAGGGTCTGAATGATATGTTGGATGGAAACACCGTGATCAAGGCTCTGACACAGAAGCAATAATAGGAGTCCAATAAGTTATTGCTTATTCTCCTTTGCTACTCTATACAACTATGCAAAAATGCAACTGCCATGGATTTTTTCTGAACTCTTTCCAGATAGTAAAAGCCAATGCTTTGAGAACACTAAGTGAAAATATTTGCATATTACAATAATGTTGCAAGTAATCAAAAAGTGGTACAATGAGAATCTGATTATTTTTAATTTTCTGAAGAGGATTTTGAAGTTTATCACATTAGGCAACAGCTTCTTTAATTTTTTCCTCATAAACAGTTTGTTGGTTTGGTTTGGTGTACTTTTTGTTGTTGTTGTTGTTTTTTATGATAATTTGCATGCACTCTTTTGAAGGACAGCAGTGTAAGGCATGCCCTCATCTAATCACTATGTGAAATATTAAGGTCTAGTCAAAATCACACTAGCTGAAGTTTCAAAAATAAAAGCGTTTTTGTTACATATACAATTCCATTCATAAATTATTTGTGGAGAAATCAAAATCTGTCTGTGGTAGAGGGAAAATGAGACCAAACAGGTCACCTGAACTATTAAGCCAGCATTTTTGACTTAGGCTAAGTAATTAATGATGCAGAATTTAGTATGTGAAAGGAATTGATAGCTATATTCTGTAGATGTTCTTGAACACTTTCCAGTTCCAAAGCAATGATGTTATGCAGCTCACATTGGGATTTTCAGGATTGAAAGAGCGATATGTTCATTATTCATTATATCCATAATGGAAAGTAGCTTGAATGTTAAACTGCTGTATAAAGGAAATTCAAATCCTAGTAACCTAGAATGGATTGTCAGTGTACTAACATTGACAATTGCTATGCTGGATATTCATCTGAACTCCTGTATCCCTGGAACTGGCCACTGCCAAGAGCCTACATTTTCCAATAAATGGAGAGTTAGACACCTGAAACTAGAATTCACAACAGCTGCTGTGAATTATGGATTGGCAGCCAGTAGGAATTATTTAAGGAAACTGTAAGAGATTATCTGAAATTGACGTCACGTAGTCCTAGGTTAAACACCTACGAGAAAACAGTCAGAATATGAAACCATATCAGTAAGTTCACACACGAGGGCATAAAATAAGAGGCTTTTTGTCTAAAGGCTGGTAGCTGATACTCTCCTACTCCAGAAGTGGAAGTACCTCAGCATGGAAGAGCACATTCCACCATCTAACACATTTTATCGTTTCTGTGAGGGCATGATCCCTTCATCATATATGAGGCATACCTCTGGCATTCAGAGGAACCCAAGTCCTTCATACAGCACTTAAAATTTCTGCAACCATACATTCTGGCAGGTCTCATCTTTCAACATTTCATATGTAGAAAGTTTTTAATTTAAATCACAGAATCACAGAATTGTAGGGGTTGGAAGGGACCTCCAGAGATCATCGAGTCCAACCCCCTGCCAAAGCAGGTTCCCTACAGTAGGTCGCACAGGTAGGCATCCAGGCAGGTCTTGAACATCTCCAGAGAAGGAGACTCCACCACCTCCCTGGGCAGCCTGTTCCAGTGCTCCGTCACCTCACTGTAAAGAAGTTCTTGCGCACATTTGTGCAGAACTTCCTATGCTGCAGTTTCCAGCCGTTTCCCCTTGTCCTGTCTCCACTCACCACTGAAAACAGTCTGGCCTCGCCATTCTGCCCCCCACACCTTAGATATTTATAGACCTGGATCAGGTCCCCTCTCAGTCTCCTTTTCTCAAGGCTGAACAGACCCAGTTCACTCAGCCTTTCCTCATAGGGGAGATGCTCCAGGCCCTTC
The DNA here is from genome assembly GCF_019238085.1 of Lagopus leucura. NCBI lineage: Eukaryota > Metazoa > Chordata > Aves > Galliformes > Phasianidae > Lagopus > Lagopus leucura. The sequence continues at coordinate 5,930,921 of NW_024962252.1, read as the reverse complement.
ACCATCTTCGTGGCCCTCCGCTGGACTCTTTCCAAGAGATCCCTGTCTTTTTTGTACTGGGGAGCCCAGAACTGGATGCAGTACTCCAGATGAGGCCTTACCAGGGCAGAGTAGAGGGGGAGGATCACCTCCTTTGACCTGCTGGCCACGCTCTTTTTAATGCACCCCAGGATGCCATTGGCCTTTTTGGCCACAAGGGCACACTGCTGGCTCATGGCCAGCCTGTCATCCACCAGGACATCCAGGTCCCTTTCCGCAGAGCTCCCCTCCAGCAGGTCATCCCCCAACCTGTACTGGTGCATGGAATTATTCCTCCCCAGATGCAAGACTCTACACTTGCTTTTGTTAAACCTCATCCGGTTTTTTTTTTGCCCAGCTCTCCAGCCTGCCCAGGTCTTGCTGAATGGCAACACAGCCTTCAGGCGTGTCAGCCAATCCTCCCAACTTCGTATCATCCTAGAACATCCTTCTTACCTAGTTTAAAGACCTAGTTTAAATTCTGTGTTTAAAATCTGCCTAAATGTTTATTTTAATGTTTCTGTTCATGTTTATACCTCTGATCTTGGAGGAACAGAATTGGAAATGTAGGTCATTTAGATTGTGCCAGATGAATTGGAGAGAGGACAGAACTGTTGACTGTACAGGAAGAATTTCTTTGGACAGACTATATGATCTAACCTGAAAACAAAGTAAATAAAGCTGAGCTGGAGGATGTAACCACAGCAGAAACATATAGTGCTGAGATTTATCTAAACCACTATAATGTGGTGAGAGAAGAGATAAGGTGATGGATTGTCTGCTGTGAGCACATTTTTCTAACTCCATGTTTTCTCCACTTCCTCTGCCATTCTTTGCTACAAAGAATCAACTCTTACTCTGCAGCCCAGAAGAAAGAAGACAGTCTGAAAAACAGGCATGGCATTACTCCTGCACCACAGATAACATCAGAGAGTGTGTATGGAAGAGGACAAATATATCCACTGCTTTCGATATTTTTATCAGCCCTTTCCTGCTTCCTCCATGCCATTAGATCCCTTAGACTGTATTTGCTCATTCCTCAAATCCTCTCTATAACTCAAAGCAGTGGCCAGTGTTGAATCTCATACGTAGTTCTCATCATGATACTCACATTGTCTTGCTAAGAATCAAATATATTTTTCCTAAGGATATAAAGTGAAAGAACATTTCAACTCCAGTGGTTATCATCATCATCTCAGTTAACTGTAATTACTGCCTTTATTATCCACAATATATTATTCTATTTATTCTATATATAGCTTAGTTTGAAGTTGTTAAGTATATGGATTCCTGAAATAATTTCAAGGAAAGAAATATTACTGAAAATGAAGACCAGAAACTGTTCAGTCATTTCCAAATTCTACACTAATTTATACCCTAGTAGTTGTCCCAGCACTTTTTCTTCACACTCCTTTGCATTTCTGGAGGAAAAAAAATAAAGATATTCTAATGTTAATATTTCATTCCATCTCCACTTCTGCATTTTATGCTGTTGTAATTATCAGATGTGAGAAGAGATAAACAGGGAAAATGCTTCTAATCCATTTTATACAAATATGAATAATACCAAACAGAGGAATATTTGCATTAATCTTTTTGCCAGCCAAATCACTATCCTAATGTTGCCACTCATACTTTTAAGCACATCTTAAATAAAACAAATGTGATGTCCTAAGTTTTTTTTTGCAATACGAACAATCACAGTCAGTATGTTCCAGTTCATACTTCTGCCTTGCTTATAAAATAACTGTCACTTTTTCACTAAGAAGTGTGTCTTATTAATTAAAAATTATCATTGCTCTGCTGCATTCTGTTGACATATGTGTATTGTCTAAACCTGCTCTCTGCACCAGTAGCACAATTTTAACTTATTCCAGGATCCACAGAGCATTCTTCTTGCATCTCATCAGCATGGTGTTGCCAGAAGTTATTCTTTAGAAAAGAAAAAAAAAAAACCAACACAAGGTAATAAAGCTAGTACGTAGTGATAAAAAAGGACAACGTTTCAAAGTAAGCCACAAAAGACAAAGTCAAAGCAGCAGCTGCACCACACTGGTGATGAGCCCAAGAAGAGTAAAGCACATCTGCTTCTTACTGTTCCTTTTTTGGCAGGCTTAATGTAAAGCCCTCTGTTGGTAATTTTTAAATACAGCTAAAGCTGTCAGCCTAAAAGATAATTAAATTACTGAGAATGTTTTTCTCTCCTGTTTTGTTTTGGAAAAAAATAGTGTGGCGGTGTTTGGGGTTTTTCATTTTTGCTTCACTTGGAGAGCAGGGAGAATATAATGCCTATTTGCTAAATGATCATTCATGTAATCAGTCTGCAGTGCATTAAGCCTGTCTGAGTACAGGATATCTTGTACTACCCAGTGTGAAGGATTAAAAAAGTTGGAAGATTAGGGCTCGAAAAAGAGAGCAAAGCAAGACTGCAGCTCCCTTCCCTCTGTGAGAACAATGACTTCACTATTTAGAATAAAGGTTTATTGTTCTCCTAGTTTGCTGTAGTAAATCCATTTTTATTGTGGATTAACAACACTTCATAGTGGATTATTACTTTGGATAGGTTTCCACATGAAAATCTGAGGCACCTTGAGTCGTCCCAGCAGAAAATTCCCTTCTGTATTCATAATTTCAGAAAGCAATAAACTACCATTCCCCTGAGAAACGGTAAGAGGAAACAGCTATGCAGGAGATGCTGAGATCTGTAGGTATGGCTCAACTCTACCTGTTCTTTGCTTACCAACACAAATCTTGCTCTAGTGAGTGTTCTCAGGTACGTGAGCATTTGGTCCAGCCTGTCTGATTCTGTGATTTGCTGAGTGCTCAGAGTACAGCATAGAAGTGCACAGTTCCTAGGCACTCATGCTATCCATTATAAGTGGCTATCTAGGCATTTTAACTATGATAGTGCTTAACACCAAAGAGTTACAGACAATTTAGATTTTCTAAAATGCAGTGCTGCCAGACATTTAGTCACTGAAGGTAAATGTGGCTGGATGTAAATTAAACCATCCTGGGAATTTCTAGTGCTCCAGAAAGCTATCATCTACACAAACAAAGAGTCAGAATTGTCTTTGGCATGGTTTCAGCATTTGTCCACTGGGACTAATTCCCAGGCACCATTCAAGATCTACCATGTGCCAGACAATGTTCATAATGTACAACATAGTTATGATAATTATGGTCTTGAGATTAAGACTGGAGTTTAAGACAGCAGAAAGTACCAAAGGGTCCAGATCATGCCAAGTGACCAGACAGACAAGAGCAGACCAATCATTGCTTAATTTACTTATTCATTGTTTAGCGATGGGCCTTGCCATCAATAGTTTTCTCAAAGTAAACATTTTTTCTCCAAAAAGTACAAAGGAAGCCACTCTCAATTGGTTCTGCCTACGAGGCAGCTGGTATCTCTCACTACAATTGGAGCACTGAATTTATAGGAAGCTGTCTAAATAAATTCACTGCTTCATGCAATGTGTATAGACCCTGGCCCCACACACTCTCCCAGATATGGAAGAAGAGAGGTGTTGAAACACAAGGTAGTCTGGTACTAGTTTTAGGTGACTCCCTTCAGAGAACTGAACATCCAACATTCAGGGCAGACCCCTTTCTTAAAGAAGCCTGCTGCTTCCCATGGCCTCCAATGAATGACATCAGCAAGAAACTGCCTAGCCTGCTATAGCCAACAGGTCATTACCCATTACTATTTTTCTATGTGGGGGATGATGAAACCCCTAAATGCAGTTCTAGGGCCATCAAAAAGGACTTCAGAGCGTTAGGATGCCTGCTAAAGGTACTGAAGGCACAGGTCATCTTATCTTCTCTGCTCTCTGTAAGGACACTGAAAGAAACAGAAGAGCCCTGTCTATAAGCAGTTGGCTTCATGGCTGATGCAACCTTCAAGCTTGGGGTTTTTTGGTAACAGAATGGCCTACGTGGCACCACGCTTACTGTCACCAAATGAGTTTCACCTCTGTCAAAGGGGAAAGATGATCATTGAGGGAAAAGATAGCAGGGCTAGTTGACAGGGCTTGTAACTAGGTTTGAGTGGGGAGGATAATGAGCTTGCCCATGATAATGTGTGGGACGGCACAGCTAAGTTAGAGAGACAGTGTGTTAGTGGGGGCCTTCAACCTGCTATGATGTGCTGGCAATACTGCAGCACACTTGAAATCTTATGACAATGAGCCAGGGACCACTGAGGCAGCAGGAGAAGGCAACAGGGAAACTCAAGGAAAATACTTCAAAGAAATTAAGGAGTTATCCTTGAAGAAGGCTACAATGCCTGGTGGGATGATTCCCATGGCTGGAGTGTGGCTATTGATGGCTGCATGCTGTTCAGAAGGGACTCAATCTGTTCACAGAAGAGACAGGCTAAGAAGGGGAGGAGGTGTTTCTGCGGAGGAGGCATTGCTGTCTATATCAAGGAAAGAATAGAGTGTGAAGAGCTATCCCTGAAGAATGGCCATGAGCAAGTCAAATGCTTGTGGGTGAGACTTAGAGACAAAGGCAACCTTGTGTTTGTTTTGTACTGCCAACAGTCTGATCGAGAGAAGACTGTAGGTAAAATTTTCTTCTCACAGCTATAGAAGGAAGAAGTTCCTTTCGTTCCAAATGGTGCAGGGTTTTATTAATTGCTTTTTCCTTTTTTTTTTTTTTCTATTTTGTTTTCTTTTAATATCTTTTGCAGCAGAGGAGCTCTTTGAGGAAACAAAAGCTCTTTGAACAACAAAAAAATATATAGTAAATAAATATTTAGTAACAATATATAGTAAATTAGAGTTAAAATTGGTTTGAATTATTTGAACAATAGTGGTCTTTATCCTAGAATTTTATTTTGTATGGATTAACTTCAATTCTGTTTACAGAATGAATATTTTCAGGTTGGTTTGTTGTTTTTCTGTATTTTATTGTCGTTGTTCAGTTGGTTTTGATTGCTCGCATTTTTACTGCTCTTACTTTGTTACCATTCAGTAGTTGGTAATCTAACAATTTTTAAATAATATAAGCAAGAAAATAGAAATTCATACCATGGTTTTATGACTTTTTTTTCAGCTGTTTTTCGTTACTGTAACTCAGTCTGCAATTGCCCTCTTCATTGTTCAAATATATGAATCTTTTTTATGAGTCTAAAATTCTGAATGACTTCAGCAATCTAATGAAACTGAAGATGAATATTAAACTGCAGGGTAGACTCATAATGGAGATATATCTGCATATAGATGAATGACAGTAAAAATGTTTGGGACCATTTTCTCTTTAGAGAATAAGCACAAGCTGCTCACAAAATTCCATGTTTTCTACTTAGTTAAGTTAAAATAAAGTGTGTTGTAAGCTTGAAGTACTGAATAAGTAGAATCACACCTGGTTTTCTTATAGATAGATGGCTGCATTTCCTTAAACAGTAGTTATTTGGTGCTAAGGAAGCATCAGTATCTTTCTGTTGAAACAGATTTCTTCAACAAGTAAATTCATTCTCCACAAACTATGATTTATGCTTGATTTTCAAAGTGAAACAAATTGTAGTAATGTGAGCCAGTTACTGAAAATGTTAAGTGTTAGTTAACTGAGTATGAATGTAATAGTACTGGGAGAGTGTGGATTGACAAATCATTGTCTTATATCACCTAAACAACCTTCTCAGGTTAAGTGACTAGCAATAAAAAGAAGCAATTTAATGTCAAGCTTCCAATTCGTGTAGGGAACACAGCATGGAAAAAAAGAACACGTGGTGAACTGTGCATTCATCAGTGAAGGCCAGCAGCCAAAAACCAAGACAGCATGAGCAGTTGCTGGTGATCAGGAAGTCTCATGGGGAGATGATTAAGCTCATATTTGGCTTCTTGGTTAAATTCGATGTAAGACAGCATCACTGAAGAGAATGTGCAGAGAAACCAAGCAGTTAATGTGGCAGCTGGTGAAGACAGGAGATCAGAGGCACTGCCGAAGACTGAAAATGCCAATACAAAAATGGTGGCAATAAATGGGAGGACATAGTATCCTACTTGATGTGACCGCCTCTGACTGGCCAGAGCTTTCCGTCTAAACTGAAACGATGCAGCAGAACACTCCCTCTTCTGCCATCCGCAGATTATACCCAGTGCTCCCTCCTTTGGTAGGGATTGGTGTGTGTGAGAGACATTTCAGCATAACTGTAATAACTGTTTATGTATCATGTAACAGGGAGGAGGAGAGCAGACAAGAAATCAACAATAAAGGGGAATAGGAAATTAACGGGTCATTGTGAAAACTCTATAGGGAAAGAATCCAAGTCCCACATTACATAAAAGAAGGGATGCAAAGAGATGACACATGGGTTGGAAGGATCCCCAGAGATCATCTAGTTACAGCCCTCCTGCCATGGGCATTGCTGCCACCCACTAGATCAGATTACCCAGGAACCAATCAATCCTGGCCTTGAATATCACTAGGGATGGGGCATCCACAACTTCTCTGGGCAACCTATGCTATTGCCCCATCACCCTGTGAGGGAAGAATTTATTGTAGAGTTCTCTATTCTTGGAGATGTCAGAAGGGCGACTACCAAAACTGCTATCTTGAACTTCAAGAGGGTGGACTTTGACCTGCTCAGGACTCTTGTAGCACGGGTCCCTTGGGAGTCGCTCCTTAAGGGTAAAGGGGTCAAGGAAGCCTGGACGCTCCTCAAGGTGGAAATCTTAAAAAACAAAAACAGGCTGTCCCTTAATAGCGTAAGGCGAGCCGTAGGGGGAGAAGACCGGTGTGGATGAGCCGGGAATTACTGTCAAGACTCAGGAAGAAAAAGAAAGTCTATGTCCTCTGGAAGAAGGGACAGGCTACTAGGGGAGATTACAAGGAAGTTGCTAAGCTATGCAAGGAGGAAGTCTGGAAGGCGAAAGCCCATCTTGAACTTAGATTGGCCACTGCAGTGAAGGAGAATAAGAAATCCTTTTACAAATATATCAATGGCAAGAGAAAAACCAAGGATAATCTCTGTCCTTTAATTGATTCAGTGGGGAATGTGACCACAGATGACAAGGAGAAGGCTGAGGTCCTCAACGCCTTCTTTACATCTGCCTTTAATAGTCAGACCAGTTATATTCAGGCACTTTGTGCCCTGATCTGGATATCTGGGCTGACATGCAGAATGTCTCCCCGGAGATTGAGGTGGAGGCTGTTAGGGAGCTCCTCCTCCACCTGGACTGTCACAAGTCCATGGGACCGGATGGGCTTCATCTTAGGGTGCTGAGGGAGTTGGCAGGGGTGATTGCTAAGCCGCTCTCGGCTATCTACCAGTGCTCCTGGTTGACTGGAGAGGTTTCAGAGGATTGGAGGCTTGCTGATGTGACTCCCATCTACAAGAAGGGCCATAAGGAGGATCCGGGGAACTACAGGCCTGTCAGCCTGACATCAGTGCCAGGGAAGGTCATGGAACAAATCCTCCTGGGAGAGATCACACAGCTTGTCCACAGGATCAGGCCCAGCCAGCATGGGTTCATGAAAGTCAGGTCATGTTTGACCAACCTCATCTCTTTCTACGACTGGGTGACCAGACTGGTAGATGAGGGAAAGGCTGTTGATGTAGTCTACCTAGACTTCAGCAAAGCCTTTGACATGGTCTCTCACAGTATCCTTCTGCAGAAACTGGCTGCCTGTGGCTTGGACAGTTTCACCCTCCGTTGGATAAGGAACTGGCTGGAGGGCCGTGCTCAACGGGTGGTGGTCAATGGAGTGAAGTCTAGCTAAAGACCTGTTTCAAGTGGTGTCCCCTAGGGGTCGGTGCTGGGGCCCATCCTGTTTAATGTCTTCATTGACGACTTAGATGAAGGGATTGAGTGTACCCTGAGTAAGTTTGCAGATGACACCAAGTTGGGAGGTTGTGTCGATCTGCCTGAGGGCAGGGAGGCCCTGCAGAGGGATCTAGGTAAGCTGGATTGCTGGGCCGAGGTGAATGGGATGAGGTTTAACAAGGCCAAGTGTCGGGTTCTGCACTTTGGCCACAACAACCCCATGCAGCATTACAGGCTTGGGGATGAGTGGCTGGATGACTGTGAAGAGGAAAGGGACCTGGGGGTGCTGGTTGATGCTCGGCTGAACATGAGCCGACAGTGTGCCCAGGTGGCCAAGAGGGCCAACGGCATCCTGGTCTGCATTAGAAATGGTGGGGCCAGCAGGAGCAGGGAGGTGATCATCCCCCTGTACTCAGCACTGGTGAGGCTGCACCTCGAGTATTGTGTTCAGTTTTGGGCCCCTCACTACAAGAAAGACATTGAGGCCCTGGAGCATGTCCAGAGACTGGCAACAAAACTGGTGAGGGGTCTGGAGCACAAACCTTATGAGGAGCAGCTGAGGAAGCTGGGATTGTTCAGTCTGGAGAAGAGGAGGCTCAGGGGAGACCTCATTGCACTCTACAACTTCCTGAAGGGAGGCTGCGGTGCAAAAGATGGATCTCTCATGGAGATCTTTCCCCAGTTTGTACCAGTACCTGGGATTGCCTCGACCCAAGTGCAGCACCCTGCACTTGGCCTTCTTGAACTCTATCAGGTTTTCAAGGCCCCACTTCTCCAGCCCGTCCAGGTCCCTCTGGATGGCTTCCCTTCCTTCCAGCGCATCGGCTGCACCATTCAGCTTTATGTCATCTGCAGACTTGCTGAGGGTGCACTCGATGCCCTCGTCTGTGTCGTGGATGAAGATGCTGTAGAGCACCGGTCCCACAACCGACCCCTGAGGGACACCGCTTGTGACCAGCCTCCACCCTGACGCAGAACCATTGATCACAACCCTTTGCCTGTGTCCGGCCAGCCAATTTCTAATCCATCGAACAGTGCCTCCTTCACATCCACACCTCTCCAGATTAGAGAAGGATGTGGTGAGGGACCATGTCAAAGGCCTTGCAGAAGTGTGGTAGTAGTCCATCCACCACCCCTCCCGCGTCCACTGAAGCTGTCATGCCATCACAGAAGGCCACCATCTTGTTGGTCAAGAACAATTTATCTTCGTTAAATCTGTGTTGCCTGTTCTTATTCATCATCTCCATCATAAGCCCAAAAAATGACTTCAAGAGGACTTTTTCCCGTTTTCTGAAGGACTGTACTGAGTCATTCTAGCCTGTAAGTTCATGGAGCATTGTTGCTGCCTTTTGTGAAGATAGCCAGAACGTTCACTTTTTTTAGGTAGTGGGGTTCTCTTCAGTCATCACAGCCTTTTAAATATAGTAGAATTAAAATGGGTCAAGTCCTCTCACACAAACCCTTGCTCAGTCCTTGTCCTCTTCCTGGACCATGCACAGAGGCGTGAACCAATGAAGACTAGGGCTATGGCAGTCTTACCTGTGTCTGCTGCTCCCATAATATCTAACCCAGTCAGAAAAGAATTTACATATTTCTCATTCAGTCATTATGATCTTAAATGGGATTTACAACCATCATATGACAGTAAGATTTGAATACAAATAACTAAATGAGGGTATCTGTATGGGGCAAGTGGTCAAAAGTGAATGCAGAGAAGTTGATACTATAGTATGCAAGCCCCTCTAAATATATCTGCTTCTTTCTATTCCATCTAAAACTCCATTTCACTTCATTCCCAAAGTTAATGAATTCATGACTAATGAAAGTTTTTGTTGGCCTTCCTACAAAAAGTGTGGACAAGGAGAGACAGGAGAACTGCTTCAAGGAGAAGCAGTTAACACAGAAGATAGCTGATTGAAAATACGACAAGAGTAAGGGGAAAATATGAAATCCAATAAGCAAATCTCACAGATGACCAACTTACAAACTTCTACAAAGTAATGTATATAACCTGCAACAGAGATGATAGTTGAAATGTCTCCTTTCCTTTCTGTCCATATACCCAGTCTGGTTACTATCTCAAAAGCTTCCATTCCCAGAGTGATCCACCTGTTATCAAACATTCTTTTGGCTTAATCTTTCTAATTCTATATCTACTGAAGAATTCTAGTTCCTCTTTTGGTTTATGATATTTTTCCCTTCACTGTATTTCTCACAGCAGTTTCCTACTTGCTGGCAAATGTGTATCATCTCCTGATTGATTCAATTATTGTTATCCCTTGATATTTTGTGGTTTCTCCTCTTAGTAAAGGACAATTAATGAAGTAATGGACAGTTAATAAAGTAATTTTTTTCTAATATACACCGCCACTTCTGGTAGAATAATTGGAGTATTTTTGGAGAAAATATCTCCGCTGATCTACTCTATTTATATCTTGTGATTCTCTGTTGAAATCAGAAACAAAATTGTTCAGAAACACTCTTTATCTGAAGAGATATGAAATTAAAAGTCCTCGGATCGTATCTGCTTTCCTGCAAGTTAAAGGAACCTCAATTTGTAAAACTGCTTTACAGTAATTAAGCTACTTGATATATGCCAGCTTTAGTTTGGCCTAGCAACCTGTGGGTTCACCAAGAAGAGTTCTTTATAAATGAGGTCAAGGAGCCCTCAAAGACCATCATTCTTCAACATTGGTGCTAATCCTATGCATAGAAGTGTCTTAATCCAATTGGAAATGAAAAGCAGGTAGATGCAATTCACAATGTACAGAATGAGGCTTCTTCTGGTCTTTTTGCTACTTCAAGAAGAGTTTCTTGTTGCATACCATCTGCCAGCTGCATGAACAAATATAATTGCACACATAGGTGTAATTCAATAATGACAAAATAATCTAGAATAGAACATGCATACCAATATAAACATATTAAACTTTATAATAGATTGCTCTTTTCCTAGTAAGGCGTGTGCCTTTTCCAGGCACTGAAGTAGTTTCATTTCTTTTCTTTCCAAGCTGCTTATTTACTTTGTAATATATTTAATAATTCCAAGGGAAGTTAATTTGCTGTCTCATTTAATTCATAAAGCTAATTCATATAAATGGGGATCAGACTTCATAGAAGCTAACACCTACGCTGAAAAGTGAAATGAAAACAATAGTCTTATTAGTACTTTTTTTTTCCAGATGATTCATTAGGATGTGGATTTCCCCTCCATTTTTCTCATTTTTCTAAAGAGTCCTGAAAATACTGAAAGTCTGGCAGACTTTTTTTTTTCCCCAGTAGACAACAATACTTTGCAACATCCTTAAATGTCCACTAGGGTTCCTCTCTGAATTAGAGGGGCATGCCTGTATGCCTCTAATCCTTTCTTCAGCACTTTTTGGTTTCTTTTCTCTAGTGTTCATGACTTTATGTTGTTAAGGTTATTAAAGAGTTAGGAAAAAAAAAAGTACTTAATATATCAAAAAGCTAGTGTTCCTTTTAATTTGACAGACTTGCACTAACTGAAGATTACAGTAAAATTGTATTTTTCTTTTCCTCCAAATTTCTAACAATTTTGATGTATTTATCTATTTGATTTATCTATGATTCTATGATTTTTATGATTCAGTTGTCATTTCTCAGCCTGTTAAAAATTCTTTTTGGCTATTTCATGATGACACCACTACTAATGAATTTATAAGCAATATGTTATTTTTCAGCCTCCAGTATGATTTATTCAAATGTCTTCCCCACTTAGAACCAGGTATCCAGGGTGCATACAACAAGAACACATTTTTATTGAGATTTTTGCGTTACCAGTTGGGAGAACTGAGGTCCTCCAAAAAGAAATTCAGAGACTGCATGAGTCTCTTGTAATATACCTTAAAAGTAGAGACATTAATGAGACTTGCAAGGTTGTATAACAGTTGAGTAATTTGGGATTTTTCTTCCTTTCTTATGGTTCTTGCTATAGCCATACACTATAAGTTTATTGTTTGTGGCAGGATTCAAAAGAATGTTTTCTGCTTACAGTACAGTGGTAAGAAGAAAAGAAAGAAAAAAGAAAAAGGAAAAAGAAAAAAAAAATCAAGCTTACAAAGAACCACAGTGTACAGTAAGTATAAGGCACTATGAAAGTCTTAAGCTTTGTGGGTTCTTAAGAAGAGCAAAGTGCTGAGAGCTCAGTATCCGATAAATCAGGATAATGCAGTTTTAAGTTCTGGTATCTCATTACCTGTCATGGCTCTTAGATTCAAGCAAAGCCTGGGGAGCTGGAAGATATCAGATCTCAAAACTAATCCTGTTTTCCTGTCTTCATTCTGTATCAGTAAGTGCTGCTTTTTGCTGCTGCTATTAAAGTAAGCAAATTAAATGGATTTTTCCTTCCTGCCACTGATAAGAGGGGGCCTGGGGTATTTACTAGGGGGTGCACTGATTCCTCATCTTTTATAGAAACTATTGTGAAGAGCAAAGTATGTTCCTTCTCTACTAGCATACCAACAATATAACCTGGGGGGCAACAATTTATTTTTAGTCAGTCCTTCTGTGGGCCAAACAGTGGAAGCCGAGTGCCTGTGTGTCCTCTGTGCCTCTGAAAATCCTCAGCCAAGTTGCTTTCAGACCAAAATCTATGTATTCCACTTTTGTTACCTCTGTCAACATTACCAGTTTTGTTCAATCACTTATTTTGGAAGATCTTCTGCCACCAAGATGAATGCTGTGTTGATTCATTGCCCTGTCCCAGGTATACATGGAGAAAGTACTCAAATGTGTCAACTTGTTTTTCTCTTGCTATCTTTTCATTTCTGTTATTTCTTTCCTTGTTCATAGCGCCATGGCTCTTCTATTATTTTTATTTAATTGCAGTCACAGTATTCTACATTCCTACTGGAACACTTAATTAAAAAATCTCTGACTACTTCACAGATTAAAACTGTACTTAAAGTTCTGCTGACTTGTCTTTTCTACTCTCTTTCACTTTTTTTCTTGTAACTGTGAAAAAACCTCCCCTTCCTATAAACTCATATGGATGGCTAAAATAAAATGTTTGACTGATTTAATTCACAGTCCTAGTTAGAGCCCTACATAATTCACTAGCATTCTTTCATACTTAAGGCCTACCTTATCAAAATATTGTGCCATCAGAAGTAAAAGGGAGTTGCACTAAAATAGTAATAGTGAAGTATCCAGACTTTGCATGACTTTGGAAACAAAAATCAAAACTTAAATCCATTCCTTTTTGTCCAGAGTTTTATAGGAGCTGTAGCTGTGTTAGTTTCCCTATTATCTGCAAACGCGATGACATCTTAGTCAGAAGTACCATGCTTCAAGGAAAAAAAGATATTTTAAGCTCTCTGCCGAAAACTACACCCCAAGTGTAAAATATTAGAAACAGTGAGGTAGAAGCACATACACCTTAAAAATGTACTCATGCTAACAGCTGACTCTTACTGCTCTTCACACCAAATCTGATAAAAACTCACATCGTTTTCTTGTAACCGACTGGATTTTTGCAGAATTTTCTCTCATTATTTCACCACTGCAGGTTTCAGTGCCAGTGGCATGAGTGACAGGTTTTCTGAACCTGAACTTTGATGTTTTTGATGTCAATGTACTTTCAATCAACCTTGAAGAGCTGGATTGCTGTGTCACCGCTAAATGAAATTACAGAGCTACACAACATGACAAATTTTCCAATTGCACTATTATGACTATAACATTACACATTTTTCTTTAGAAACAAAATATAGAGAAAATAGAATCTAAAGTCTTCAACAGAAAATTCTCAAAAACGAGTACCTGAAAGGGCAAAAAATGATCTCTTATTAAGAGTTAATTAAAAAAAAAAAATTACAGATTTAATGAATGAACCATTTTGATATTCTAAGTTACTTAAGTCAAACCTTCTGACTCAGATAACTGCTGAAAGCACAAGCTAGAGAATTTATCCTTTGCCCTCATGAGATTGAAAGGAAAATCTGCCTTCCTCCTAGAATTTTCAGATACTGTGGCATATCTCACCTGCTTTGGGTAGCTGCAGAAGACACAGTCTGGTCAAGGGGAAGAGGAAAGCACTTTTTATCATTAAAAAAAATTGCTTTAGAATAAAATGATTCACCCTGTCACACAGATATGGTTTTATCACTGATTACAAAGATATCCTTGGTTTTTATTATTTTATTTATTTATATTATTTTATTATTTTATTTATTCAGAGAAATGTAATGATAGATCTGATCTACACTCTGCTGGGATTATATGTCAACGTGAGAAAATGAGAACACTCATTTTTTCTGTAAAAACAAAGCAGGAAGAATACTGGGAGAAGGCAGACTAACCTGCTGGGTAGCAGAAGAGATTAGCTCAAGTCTCTGTTGCAGTTAAATTCAACTGATCTATGCAAAGTGTAATAGATACAGAAAAAGAAACAGAAAAAATCTAATTGCAGAAAACCTCTTTGGCTGCTGGTTAGGATATTTGTGGAAACTTGTGCACAAGAATTTCTGTTTGAAGTTTTGGTTAATATTATAAACTTAATGACTGCAAACATTCATTTAAATAAGCTTGCAGTTTATATCAGTAGACATACAGGAAAGTTGAAGATTTAGGGCTTCCTATCTGGTGAATTCATCTGGCTGTAGACATCTGGTGTGCCTTGCTGAGAATCAGTTCCAGTTTCTATTGATGGACGTATATGCTTTTAAGGAGGACTTTGTCTATTTTAGCAGAACTCACATCCTTAATATTTTCAAAGGCAGAATAAATTCACACTTCTTTGAATGCCACTTGACTGCACCTAAAAATGTTAGCAGCTTGAGAGAGTGCTAATTAGAGCATCATAAAATTTATTGGTCTTCTTTGACGCTAATTTAACCAGGAGATGAAACTCAAGCTGTTAGGAAAAGCTGAGAGTTTTACTTCCATCTTAATGCCTGAGCAAGGAATCTTAAAAATCTGAATTCAGTTTTAGTTCACATAAATAAAAGACACTTTTTGTTAAGTGTCTTTTCGTCATATGTTTGTTTATTTCCAGGCTCCAGAGTCACTTATCCCTGGCAGACCTTTTATGTATGTACTGGGAAAGAGAAATCCATGATAGCATTTTTTCTCATTCTTCTCTTCTGAACACAGGGCACATACACCTGCAAATGTGTAACTGCACCTGACAAATAAAATTAATACAAAGTCATACATAATAACAGAACATAAATTTTCATACCAGTGCCCACAGAAATGGGACCCAAATAATTATTTCCAGGCTCTGGTAACTGAATACACATACAAATAGATAAAACCTGCAATGTTTGAATACACACTTAATTCAGAGATCTGTTAGGTGTCTGTCTCTACAGTGCCATGAAGGAAGGATTAAATATAGAGCAACATTACTTTTTTCAGAAGAATTGATTGAATCCCAAATCAAGCAATTAAACGCTTATATCACAGGTATCTAGACAGAACTATGTATCATATATGATTAATAGAATTAGGTAATATCTCACCAGGATCTCAGGGAGTAGATTTTGTCCATCTTCATTTCTGTCACTTAAGTCTGCAGATAAGCTTCCCCACTGCAGGTCTTCACGGGTATCCATGTCTTTTCAGTGCTCTTTATAGATATGTACAGCAATATACGGTACTTTCACATAGTAAACTTGCACACATGTGGTATGGGCACTCCTACAGTTACTAGCTGTTCTTCCACTGCCAAAAATTCACACACAGATTAGATTCCTTGTTAGATGAACTGAGACTCTACAGCCCTGATCCAAAAACAGCAGCAAGGAAACCTGTGAAATCTATTTGGTTGGAAAACAGGCTTTTCATGTCATACTTTAGAAAGAGTTTTCAGTATCAGTCTTAGTCTTGCATAATTTACATGGCAAGTCTGAAGTACCTGGCACCCACTGTTTTTTGCCATATTTGAGGTTTGAAAATCCGGCTAGGTTTATTGAAGCTAAAACTTCAATCTATATGAACTTTTTTCTAAATAGTACGCAAGATCTTCTGAAAATCTGAATCTGGAAACTATTAAAATATCTTGTTCTCTTATCCTTAGAACTTATCTTCTTTGAGAATACACTTCATGTAATTGTAATAGTTTGATGAAACAGCACTCTTGAGAGAGATAAAAGTCCACCTTCTCTGTATAGTCAGAAAAACCTGCCAAGTTCCTTAAAAATTATTGATCTATAGCAATGGGGAAAAGTAAAATAATTAAATAAATAAATTTAGACATATTTTTAACTGAAGTATATCTATATTATTTGCATTCTGCAGTGCGACACACAAAGGCTGCTCTGAAAGTAGCACTTCCTATTTCATTTTTCTCGTCTACAACTTCTGATGTGTTTGTTGGTTGTATGACAATAGAGGTTGAACCTTCTCACCAACATTTTGTTACATGTTGTTGCCATACGACAGATGGCACAAAAGAGCAGTCTGACAGAATTGCATGTGACGTGGAAGTCTGCACAAAGCAAAGATGTGGAATTTAATTCTTCCTTGCTGAAAAAAATCGCTCTCGTTGACATTTGTTGACACTTGTTGAACGTTTATGAAGACCAAACAATTGTGAGCACAGTGAGGCAGTAGGTGGTGTATTTCAGGAGGGGTGATATTGAGGTAAAAGACAAGCTGTGTTCTAGAAGGCCATGCAGATTCTTCTGAGCAAGGCATGCAGGCTCTTATCTATTGCTGGCAAAATTTCATATCTTATGGTGGTGATTATGTTGAAAATATCTTTGAGCCGAAAATTTGTTCTATCAGTGTTGTACTGCTCTTTCTATCTACTGTATCTTATATGGAAATAGAGAATATTATGTAAATTTTCAGTCAACATTGTCTGTGATAAGTTGGAATGGTAAATGTTTTTTGAATATTTGGGATTTTCCACATGAATAATTCAAATTGCATTGAATTCCACAGAGAATTTCCCAAAAGTAATTAAAATGTTCAGAAGAAATTTTAAACATTTCCATTAACACTGCTAACACACTAACAATTTGTTTATTTTTTTAATATACATGCACTGGAAGTGTCCGTGACAACTGAGGATTGTTTTAAATGCCAAATTACTTAATTATTTTTAACTAATTAATTATTCATGTTTTAATACCCAGAAGGCATATTACATGTGTGGAGGGGCTGTATTCTCAGTACACAGAAGTACAAAGACATTTACAGTTTCATTTTCATACTATATCATGAGTTGGAAGGGACCCACAACTCCTGGACACAAAAAAGACCACCCAAAGTCCAAACCCTTTGCCAAAGCGCACTGAACTCTGGCACTCGGGGCCATGCCCTTAGACCTGGGCAGCCTGTACTATGTCCACCGCTCTCGGGTACAGACCTTGTCCCTGAGCCCCAGCTACCCCTCCCTGATGTACCTCCATGCTGTCCCTCGGGTCCTGTTGCTGTCACAGAGAGCAGAGGACAGTACTGCCTGTCTGCTCCTTGTGAGGAGCTGCAGCCGTCATGGTGCCTCCCCTCAGACTCCTTTGGCTGAACAAACCACGGGATCCCACTTCTCATATGCCTTTGCCCTCTAGAACCTTCACCATCTTCATATCCCTCCTTTGGATGCTCTCTAATAGTTTATTCTTATATTATGGCCCCCAAACCTGCACTTAGTGCTGAAGGTGAGGCTGCACAGTTCAAAGCAGAATATTTTAGACTAAGATTAGACTTTAAGATTAGTTGTCTTGAATCTTGAACATACAGAAATTGCATAAATTAAACCATACAAAATGCTTAAGTTAGGAACTATTGAGAGGGCAGCATTTGGGTGGTCTAACTAGTGCATCTTTCATCATGACTGGCTAAACAAGATAAAATGTGACTGGCCAAATGTGAAGTGTCCCAAATACACAAAGCCAACAAAATGCATTTTCTTTGGCTCCTTCTGTTATGAAACTCTACTGTCTCCAGAACAAGGTACAATAATAAAGTCATTCTGTATTTACTATTTATTTCAAATGTTTGGGTTTTTTTTTTTTTCTGTATGAATATGATTAAATTCTATGCTTGTACATGTTATTACGTATTAAATATATTATGAATCACTATATTAAATGACATAACATCATAGAATGGTTTATGTTGGGAGGGACCATTAACATCACGTAGTTCCAACCCCCTGTACGGTCAAGTACACATCTGTCTAGACTAGGTTGCTCACAGTCCCATCCAGCCTGGCCTTGAATACTTCCATGGAGGGGGCTTTTACAGCCTCTCTGGGCAGCCTGTTGCAGTGTCTCACCACCCTCACTGTGAAGATTTTCTTCCTAATGTCTACTCTAAATCTACCCTCTTACAGTTTATACTCACTTCCTGTTGTCCTGTCACTACCTGCCCTTATAAAATGTTCATCCACAGCTTAATGTCTGTATATAATATTCTAATTATACAGATACATATGGCTTGAGGTGAGAATATACTCAAATTAGTAAAGAGAAATGATTTCTAGAATCTTCCCATCTTCTTAATAGTTTTGTTAGCATTAAAATGCACACAGTATGTTACAAAAGAATGAATGCTTACTGCAGAAGGAAACAGGAGCATTATTTCATGTTCCAGGAATCATGTGCAAATGAATTTTTAGCATTGACACTTGACTAAAAACAGGGAAGTAGCATTTGTGGATTTTTCCTTAAAATTTTTACTTATGTCTGATCTCAGAAGCATTATCATCCTCCTGCTCTCAACTGTCAAAAACATCAGCAACTCTTGCTCTTTAGTTGTGAGAATATTTTGTCACGAAAAGATGGAAACCAAATCTAATTTTTTTTTATTTTTTAAACTTATGTACCAGCGTGTAAAGAATAAAGTGATTGTTTTTAACATTGCTGTATTTTTTGATTTTTTTTTCCAAAGAAAACATTTCCTGCATCTTTGTAAAAAAATATTTCCCTCATCACTGAAGGCAACTGATGTGGTCTTAGTCAACATCATCATGTTCATTTTCCATTACTTAAATAGATATGCTTTTCCAGCTATGGAAAGCAGCTGTGTTATAAAACCAATAATCTGATTTATCTCCTACATCAGTTCTTTATGCTGTTCATTTATGTTGTCAAAGAAATGCATTTTCTTACAAAACATTTGTTATCTGAAGCACTGCTCTTTTCATTGGTAATCTTTTTTAATCTTGTAATTATGAGATTTCTGCAGCAGTCCACATACTTCCGTTCTCTAGACATGTAAATTGCATTCTGGAATGTTTCACTACTTCCAGAAGTGTTACTCACTTCCAGTAGTGCAAAATAGCTGTAGCATCATTTGGCTTTGTATGCATTAAAATGAGAGACACTTTCTTCTCCAAGTTTCTGCAGACTCTTCATAAGACATCTGCAATTTACATACACACTAAAATAGGTAAGGTAGTGGTGTGAGATTCTGGTCATAATCAAAGATCATGACTGGCATAGTAGAAAAAATGCAGCCATCAGAATAATTGATAAGACCAAACAGCAAAGGTGTTTCCCTTTTAATGATAGTAAAATGAGACGTGCACAAGCACACGCAAACATATGCATACAGACGATGCCAGAGGAATTAATTATGCCTGGCTTGTTCTGAAACAGGTGCCAGAGCATCTGTTTGATTTATTATGATCTTATGTACAATAAAAGGATGTCCCCATTTATGCTTGCAGTCATGGAAAGCTGCAACAAACTTTTAAAAAATCCTAGGCAAGTTATAAGGAGGTTTTATGGATCACCTTTATGTGTGTGTTTGGAATATTTCTGAGTTACGTGTGTATATACTAGGTCCAATGTATCCCATATATTTGGCAAGTCCTAGTTATTGGAATATATTAGTTGCAATGATACAACACTTAAATTACCAGAACTCTTATACAGAGAATTGTCATGTAACACTGTAAACAATCCTTTCTAAACTGGGACACTATACATTCTCCTTTATTCACAGCCCATCAATGTAAAAATTATGGAGAAGAAGTGGCCTGGGGAGACCTTATCACTCTCTACAAGTGCCTGAAAGGAGATTGTAATAATGTGGATGTTGGCCTCTTCTCCCAGGTAATTAGCAATAGGACAGGAGGTAGTAGCCTTGAGCTGAGCCAAGATAGGTTCAGGTTTGGTATTAGGAAAAAATTCTACTCCAAAATAGTGGTAATGTACTGTAAACAGGCTGCCCAAGGAGGTAGTGGTCACTGAAGGTTTTCAAGGAAAAGGTAGATGTTGCACTGAGTGTTCTAGAGTTTTCACAGGCATGGATGATGGTTGGACTAGACGATCTTATTGGTCTTTTCAACCTTAATGATTCTATGATTTTATGATTATTGAGTATATATCCCTGATTTAACCCGTGGATCAGACAAGGTTAGGCAAATTATATTTTTGTATCATAACAATGTAAGCACTAAGCAATATGATCTGCTGTCTTTAAAAAGCAAATACATAGTAAATAAAAGCAAGCAAACAAAAAACCTAACAAATGAACCAAAAAGAAAACAAAGCAAGAAAATGCAAGAAGTCTAGAAAATACTTTAAATTCTTGTACTTTTTTCCCAAGCATGCTACTTTTTGGAATATGCAAGTCAATAAATTCACTCTCTGCAAACTGCTCATCTACACAGTCACGTAGCTATGAAAACATTTGTAAGGTTTAACTAAACTAGGTTATTCTGTGACCTGTATGTATTCAAAATTGTAACTTCATGCATACGAATTTTGACAGTGGCCATTCAAGATCTATGTGAAAAAGAGTACATGAAAGCTTAACCATGACATGATCAAAACATCTGATATTTGCATCTATGAACTATGGAGAAAATATTTTATAGAAGTTTAGATCTGACTAATGTCTAAATATAATCTCACTGTTAATTTTTAGTCAATTAAATTTTTATTTTCTCAATCCTGGTTTCACCTATCTGTCTTTTTGGATCTCTGGATAAATCCTTGAAAATTCTATATCAATTTTTAAAAACTTTTAAAAATTTTTTAACTTTTTTTTTTAAATTTTAAAACCTTGTCTATTCATTGTGAAAGAAAGAAAAGACAAAAATTAATTGTACGTAATTAAAGTCTAATACTTCTTTCAATTACAGAGTTATCGAGGAGAATACAGGTAATTTCAATTCTTTCTCTTTAATATATATTACAATTCTGAAATGGGAGTGCTGTGAATATATAAGGTTTTTAATTCTTATGGTAGTGTTTTGTTTTTTGTGGTTATCTCGTTGTTTTTACTAAAGATATTAAAACAGTATAAGGAGGAAAAACATCCTAATGAGCAATATAATATTTCCTGTAGATATGTCAGCTCCCACAGCAAAAGAACAGTAAGAAAGCCAGAACAGTTAGGACCATTGTGCTGTAATAGATGTCAGCACTCAAGTTCTAGTAGCTTATCAAGGTTTAAAAAAAATGTGCTAAAATCTCTGAGGTGCAGGAACACTTCCCTGTGCACACATATCAACTAGAATATGATCCTTCCAGCCTTTCGCACACTTCAGAAGTGAACTCCATCTGGCTATTCCCAGTTGCTGATCCTTGACATTTCAGTGATGGGTCACCAGTTCAACAGTTTGCTTAACTGCAGTTAGGTTCAAATGGTTTGAAAACAGAGTTTAGCTTTTACTGCCATTTGTGGCAAAGTCAGTTTTCTCAAATGTTGATTTTTAACTCATCTAAATATGTAAATGTCTGGCTCCAATGTAATTGGTATCCGATTCATAATTCTATACAAAGTCATTCCCTTGAAAAGAACTGCAGGAACCAGGCACATCAAGGATAATTGCTTTGCAATGGGCTTCAACTCTCAGCTCCACACTTTTTCAAGATGCAGAAGTAAAGAGTAAGTCCTAAGGATGTAGGAATGAAAAGTCAATGCCCAGCAGTCACATAGCAGAAGCTCGCTTCTCATGCCCTTACCCACACCTAAGGAGTAATCCCTGACATACATGTGAATTCTGTACTATGAGCATGTAGATCAAAAGCTCTTTCTATGTAGAGCTGGGGAAGGATCAAGACTTAATTCATTTTTAGGAATTCTTTGATATTAAAGGTGGAGGGAGTAAAACAGTAATATTGGAAATGCAGCTGCTTTGTAATTGCTATAGCAGTAATTTCTGTTCTAGAAGGATGGTTTTGGTCAAGATATTAATTTAAATATCGTGTATCAACTGTAACTAATCAGTAATCTCAGTACATTTTCCTTCAAACTTATCCTACTGATATGATGTAGACATCACTGTCATTGGCAAACGCTCAATTTTGTGCATAACACAGTAGTATTACCATTCTCTACCTTGTATTTTATTTGCACAAGACTTCAGAAGCAAAAAAATTTCTATAATTAACTTGCTTACTCCAATCCTAAAAGCAGTCCAGACTGCATTTTTCACTGCTTTAACCCATCAGGAATGAAGGGGAACACCTTTTCTGCAATTATATCTCAGGAAGAAATTACATTAGAAAAGCATATTGTAAGAGAGGTCACTGATATGGACTTGTAATACAGGCAACCTGTTAAATTGACAACAATCTTAGATCTGTATTGACAGTGCCTAATGTTGAGCTTTTGTATGAGCTGTTTCTTCCACAAGAAGAAAAGTATGACAAAATATGCAGGCAATATTTTTAATTAATATTGTATTTCCTATGTCCCTAACAGTTCATCTTCTACTCTGTGCATATTTCAAAATGCCAGCCAAGTTTAAACTTGATTAATAATCATTGAAATACTAATAAGTAATTTGCTTTAAAAACATAACAGAGAAGATTTGTTTTGTTGTTGTTTTGTTTTGTTTTGTTTTTTGGAAGGGGAAGCATACAGAAGTTGAAAACATAAACAAGTGTATATTTATATTGGCAGAAACCTTTGATTCGTTCAGATTAAACTTTCACAGCCAGAAATATATTACATCAAAATAAAAATTAAAAAAAAAAAACATATTCAAGTGATTGCATTCATAACTAACAGGGAAATACATGCAAATCTGAATTTGAATATTAAAAATAAGTAAATGAAACCCCTGTAAATAAAGAATATTTGCATGCAATTCACTGACTGATATTCAGTCTGCACAATTTAACAGTGAAATTGCAGTAGGATTATTGGATAGAGGCTTTCCAGTCTAAAAACCCAACTACAAAACAAATGACTTACATGCTGTGCTTACATTCAGGTAATAGACAGAAATGGCTGCTCGCTCGGGGGTTCCCACTCCAACTGATTGCAAAGCTAGCTGGTGGTCATGACTCTCTTCCAATTGTGTAGCATCTGGTTTGTGCTTTTTCCTACTGAAATGATTTTTCTGACACGTTCAAATAAAAACTGTTTGCTCTTTGCCCACTCACTGTTAAGAAGCCTGACCTTATTTTTCCCTCCTGAAGGTGCATACATATGCCAGCCACAAAAGCTCCTGGGCTGCTGCTGATTTAAGAGTTGACACCAAATGGGTTGATAAGACCTCAGAATATCAACTCCCTTCATAACTACTTAACCAAGGTGAAGGACTAAATGCTTTCCAAACTGCTTGAGATATGCATTGAGACAACATGCTACACATTCCGCAAAGAACACTGATGTTTTGAAGTGCTGGTAATCTAAACCTGGTAACAATATTTTCCCTAGCAGCTCTCACAGTCAATAAGGAGAATCTGAGCATTGCACCCTGAGCACCTCACAGTCATCTCCAGTACTCTGTTAATGTTATTTCTTCCTGATTGTTAATATTCTATTAATTGATGCATTATTTCATGATATATCCATGCAGACAGATTATAGCATTAAAGGTTAATGAAAATAGTTATGAAAATAGTATGAAATTAATAGTGTGCTTTCGTCCTCACTCCCATGTCATTGATTCTTCAAGTAATCCAATTATTATGTGAGAACTACATCTTTTAACACTTAATTGTGACAGCCGTTTTATTATTTGGCATTGAATTGCAAAAATTTCATTCCAACAGTAAGGGCCTCTGTAATTTTCTAGAAAGTGCTACACCTATGAAATTGCATGTACTGAGTACAACAGTACAGTGACAGATTTTGGCCTTACTGGATAATTTTGAGTCTCCGGATCCTTTGTAATTTTGTACTCTCAGAAATTAGACTGTTAAGCTTTGACCAGCCAGCTGATTGTCCCGAGCTGTTGAACTACATGTCTTAAAAAGGGAAACTGTAAGCTCACAGTGAGCTATGGAGTTGCAGGCCAACAGAGCCACCCTAGTGGGAGAAAGAAAGCAATATTAATTTTGGAAATTACTCCATTCCTACAACAAAACTAATCTCAAGAGAGCTGCCAGAACAATCAAAAATACATTCATGCTGTCAGGGTGTTAGGATGGATTTAAGTAATCCTGAACTCCTCTGCAGCAGTTCACACAACGCGTTACAAAGACAGAATTCAGAGCATAGCAGCACAATAATAAATGTCATGGAAAAATACACAGATCTACAGGGGAAAAGAAAAACAGAAAAGAAAAGGAAAAAAGAAAAAAAAAAGAGAGAGTCAGAAAGGTTATTATGAAACAAACATGACTAGAGAAGACAAAATAGCTTTATGCAAGCAATTATATTCATGAGGTCGGATTCAATTATTCATATTAACTAAAGTAAGAAATAAACAATAAATACAGCAGAGAAGAGTTTTGAAAGGAAAATTGTTTATAAAAGTAGCACTGAAATGAAGATTTCAATGATAAGCAAAAATATTCCAGGGGTTCTCTTATCATGAGTTTTCTTTTCACAGAAAGGAGAGTTAAACAACATCCTGCAATTGCAGAAAGAGATTTTATTGGTCATTACAGTGATTTCTTTTTGACATAATAAAATGAATGCTAAATTCAGGTTACTCCTAAAAAAAATAATTGCAACATCGTCAAATACCAGGATCTATGATGTAGTGAAAAAAGTCAGCTGATTTGTGAAACTATTTAGAGTGGAAAAGCCCAAAATCATATAAAAAGAAATAGGAGGAATGTGAAAATGTGTGATTTGGTCTGCCTGCATAGGAAACAAGGAAGGACTGATGTGATATTCCTGGATAAGCAGAACAGAACAGAGCATATAAATTATGCTCTATTATAAAAATAGGAATAAGGGGAATCAGTACTTGAGACTGTTCTCCGAGGGGCCTCTGGACATGGCTTTCTGCTGGGCTGAAAAGGCTGTCTTCTGGGAAGCCTATCAGGTACACTGAATAAATCATCATACTCTTTCAAAGACACCTACATGCTACATGGGGTGCAAACTTGTAGTTTATCTGATCTAAATGATTCAGTAGAGACCACGTGCCCTTTTTAAGAGTTACAATATCTAGATTTACTTAGAGTATATTTAAAACCTATGAATAAGTCAATAACTACCCCATATCTCAGCAGGAACATACATCATGATATTTCCTGGCAGTCATCCTCCATGGAATATCATGCAGTGCAATGTAAACAAGACTTTTCAGAGAAAACTGACTTTGGAGGAGTCTTAAGAATTGCTCTTCATAATGGAAGGGAGAATCGCTAAAATGTTAAAGATTTAAGATGAGTATATGAGGACAACCTCACCTTTTCTAAAATCTTGCTTGTCAAAAGTGTTCAAAAGTGATACTCTATTGTTAGTTCTTAATTTTGCATTAGCTGACCTGATAAAAATGCAATAAATTTCATTAAGGAACTTAATCAAAGTTTTTTTATATGAATAACAAATTGAGAAGGATCCTCAGCTCATTAAAAAAGTGCAATAAAGAAATGTATATGTTTGAATCTGTTATGTGTTTCTGCTCGCCATTTCAATAAATAGTATTTGTCTGAAAAACTGTGAAAACCTGTGCTAAAAGTTTCATAAAGCAATCTACCAGTTATAAATAAATGGAATAGCTATCAGTGGCTAAAATTCGGTGGAACTGAAAAATTCATTCAGTTTCTACACTTATCTTTGCACTTCATATGCAATGGCCTATGTAAAAATATGAACACGAGAAAGAATAGCAACCAATATAACAATGATGTTCTCAGCATTAACTGAGAAAAAAAAAAAAGGCTCTTTCAGAAGAAGAATATTTTTCAATTGGGAAATGTAACTTCTACCTCACTTCAAGTAGTTCCCTCTGGTCTTATTATTGGAATGATAGAGAACAGAGGGAATTTGAAATCAGATTCTATTTTTAGAAGAATACCTAGGATAGAAATTATGCCACACATACAGTAGATAAGAAATGCTACCATTACAACTCCTACCTATGGAAAACCAAGTAAAGCTTTTTATTCTCTACTAGTATAATGAATATACTGCCCACCTGTGTACACTGTAATGATTACACCATGAGTTTGAGATCCTTTAGTCATCTAGCAGCCACATGGGAGAAGGTGGTAAGGGAGGTAAAAAAAAAAAAAAAAAAATTCTATCTTCTCGAAAATGCTAGACAACTTTGGGTGAGCTGGTTATTCTGCAATTGATGTACTTTCAATTACAGTTTCAGTTTCTAGACCTACCTTTGCTCTTCACATGGAATAACTCATCAGATTGGAAGCTGCTAGAATGCAGGCCCAGAAGTAAGTACTTTTATTTACTCCAGACCCATTTATTCACAACACATGCCAGCAAGATAGGCTGATCCAAATTCTGCACCAAAAGTTTTCAAAAGCCAACCATGCCATCGAGAGATCATCCAGTAACCTGCATCATGTGCAGCCAGTTCACATACTCATGCTGAGATCTTGGAAAGAACAGGTCCTATTATTATCACATCTTTTTTAAACAATGCAAGGCAAAAAAGATGCAGCACGTAAACAGCTCTGACAAACAGGTGTTTCACAATAGTATGGCCCTCATCATCTCTGTGAAGCTCTAGCTTTCCATCCTTGTCCATCTCAGTAGGTGAAAAATTTCTAATTCTGTGGCAATCCTTATCATTGAACTAAAAATGGAGACTGCAGCAGAATTTAGCAGAATATGAGTTAGTTTCATGTTTAAGAAACAACTGAGGGAGCAATGTGGGGAGAGTCTGGGGGGAGTGGGGAAAAGAGCAGAAATAAAACTGAATTTCATTTGAAACAAATTTTAAAAATTCATTAAAAGT
Source organism: Lagopus leucura (assembly GCF_019238085.1). Taxonomy (NCBI): domain Eukaryota; kingdom Metazoa; phylum Chordata; class Aves; order Galliformes; family Phasianidae; genus Lagopus; species Lagopus leucura. Next base: position 5,904,095 of record NW_024962252.1, on the reverse strand, counting down.
TCATAGTCACTCACAGATTGACATTCTTCTCTTTCTTTTTTAAAATATGCTTCCTGTTATCAAACATCTACTAGTTCAGTACCATTCTCAAAGCATCAGAGTTACAAGTGCTTTTTCAGTGATGCTTTCTCTACAAAATGATTAACTGTACACAAATTATGATTCTGGCAAATACCTGTATATCTTCCAAAAAGTCATCTGCATGATACTGTCTACAAAATGTCAAATCTTTACCTGATAAACCGTTAAAAAAGACTTTCTAAACAGGCTTGCAACCCACAGTCTTTAGTTGTTCGTGACCAAAGATTCAGTTTTTTGAGTCAGAATTGTGTGATATTGACTCCCTTTTACAAGGAGAATTGTACGGCAACAGAGTAGATAAGGTAAAGTTATGCAAGATGAGAAAAGTAAAATCAAAAAAATGTTGTTGAGATATTGATGGCTATCAAATCAGTGTTTCAAAATACTTTCTTGGAAAGATATAAAATGTTAAGAAATAAAAGAATGGTGAACCACAGAAAAAGCAAGGATGTCCCAAAGAACAATGGAAGTTGATTCTTTCATTATTGCCTAACTGTCTGATGACTGCTGGCTAACAGAGACTTATCAGGTATTTCAGTAACTTATAAAATCCTAGCTATCTATTATTAATGAAGAGAAATTTATTGTGCACTAGCAAGTGGTCAAATCCTCCTTTGAGAGTGTCTTTCTACATGTTGTAACATGCACAAACAAAAGAGACTGAATAGAGGAAATGCATGAATAACTATCTAGCAGGCAGAGGACATAATTTCAGCATGACCTTTCTTCTTAGTCTGAGCTAAGGGAAGCAAGCAAAAGGGGCTGAGGGGACTGATGTATTTATTCAATAACAATGAAGACAAACAAATGTAATCTCAACTTGAAGTCAGTGCCAAGCCAGCACTTCTTTGTGCTTAGTCCAGTTTCACTGCACACCTTCCAAGCCCAGACCAGTTTCCCAAAGCTCTTTCCAACTTCCTGCTGTGGTAGGTAGGTACCCAATAGGTCAATTGAGTTGTTTTGGAAACCCCAAAGAGAGAGTGACCAATAGACTGAGAATTGCTGCAGGCAATGTGCAGTGTTACTGCCATTCTCAAAACTATATCGTTGACTAGGTCATCCTGCTGCAGAATAAAAAAATATTCACATTTCAGACTGATTCGCTTTTTTTAACAACATAATTATTTACAGTTACACTTTTCCCAAAATGAAGGAAATTGTAACAGAGTGTAAGTAAATAGCTGAAAAATCTGCAGTTATTAAAATATACACAGAAAGCTTTTGCTTTCAAACAGTTCTTTTTCTCTTGCTGAGGGTGGTGGTTTTGAGACAGTAAGGAAGTGACAAATGATGCACAATGTCAACTGTGGAAACTACTTAGTCAGGTGCAGAGAATTAAAAATATGCTGTAATGACAGTTCTGCAACACAGATTTGTCCAAGCCAATCATCCTGGGGCTTATTCTGATTACAGACAGAAAAGCACTAAGATTATGGGGACTATATGGTTCCAGATACTTACCTGCTATCATTTGTGAAACTGGGAGATCATTTCAGTTATTGATCCAAATTTTCAGCTCATATTTGAGGATTTTTTAAATTTTCTTTACGTAATTCTTCATTTTCTCTTCTGTTCTGATCCAGTAATATGCATTTTACTTGCACACCATTATCAGGGTTTTCTCAAGGAACACCTGAATTTTTAGGACAATCAGGTTTTCAGGTCAGAGGACTGCCAGGCATTATGTTTGGCAGTGACGTCTGGGATCTTGCAGAGCTGAGAGCTGTCAGTACAGACCACCAGCTGGCACAGCATTCTTACTAGACATGCTTGAGCATATTGTTACCTGCATTTTTGCTTAAGCTATCTCCTTTGAGTTTTGTTCTTTAGGCAAGTTCACTCATGTGTTGCATCATGTTTTCAAATAGAAAGAAGAAAGCAAAAGACATCAAATTTTAGACACTTGAAGTATAGTTACCAGTCACACTAGGCTCCCTTTATAGTGATCACGGAGGTGAATCCTCAGAGTACAATTCATCCCATCTATCTGAAGTATCTAAATGGGATATCTGGCTTCAAATTTGTGATGTTTAGCAGTAAAAGTGGTAGCCAGAGACACTTCCAACAATGATACTAATCTAGATTTTTAATGAAATAGCCCACTGTTCCCTTTTCCCAGTCCCCGCAGAGTTCCAGTTCCAGAAACAAAATGTCTGAGTAATCCATCCTCCCCACCATTTCACTAATCCATTTGACAGAAACAAAATGAAATGGATAGGTGATTCCTTAATGTCTCAGGACAAATCAGAAGATGATCAGAGTCTGACAATGGTATTCTATTCCAATTGTGTCAAAGGGCAAATTGATTTCAGTGAAGACGGAACTTCAACTTGAAGATCATTACTCCTGAAAATAAAAAAAAAAAAAACATAAATACATTTTCTGTAAATATTAGCACATCGTTCAGATTTAAAACAAACAAACAAGCAACTAAACAAACAAACAAACACATTCTGTACTTTCTGATGTGAAATCATAGCAAATGAGTTTGACATAATGTGAACAGCCCAGGAAACATTTTTTCTTGCACATAATTTATATGTTTGCAAGAAAGTTCTATGATTAATGCTGAAAAGATACAAGCTGAAGATTACATCTTCATATAAAGACAACACTGTATTCTTCCAATAGTATATGCAGAAAGTTAATTGGAAAATAATAAAATACTTCATTTGTGTTTGCTTTGCTGTAAATGAAATAGTATAACCTAAGTGAAAACAGTACCAAAAGTATAAGGCAGCATATTTTACATTATTCCATTTAAGAAAGAAAAGGTCGTAGTGTACTGATTTCTTTTTCCACAGCTACCTACAGAAAGGCAGTAGAACTCCAAAATAAATAGTGGCTAGTTCTTCAACATAAAGCAGCAAGTCCCAAATAATGAGGAGACAGGAAAACATAGATTGGTGTACAGAACTGTCAATGACTGGGGAAAAAAATTATGCCACTAATAGGAATCCTTTCTTCATCCAAAAATAATTCCTGTAACATTGAAAAATTAGTAATAATTTTATTTATAGCCATATTGATGCATTTTATTGCAAAATGAATTCAGAAGAAATAGTAACGTGACAAATTACATAGCCTTTAGAATAACAGTAATATGGTGAGTCTTGCTCCAAATTTCATGTTCTTTCTCCTTCAAATATCAGATATGTGAATTTCAAAGCATTTTATATTTACTTAAAGATCATGTGACCACATTGTATTTTAACCAAAACAGAAAAAAAAGGAAAAGATACGCAGAGCTTTTCTAGTTGCAAACTTTCCTGTGTTTCTTCATCCACTGTTTTAGGCATTTTGTGCAGATGTCCCACTGATAAGGACTGTGTAATCAAACTGCAGAAAATTCATCCTTACTGTTTTGACTGAACTCTCAGTGTTTCATAAAAATGCTTTATTTCTCCTGCTGGTGAAATTACCCACTTGACTGACATTGAGAACATTGCACTGAAAAAGGAGGAACATTTTTCTTCGATATTTCGCAAGAAAACTGCAAACCCAGGCACTAGAGTACACTGAAATTACTCTTTCAATTAATCCCATATTGCAAAACGTTATCATAAGTCGACATTCATATCCCGTATCATTTTTCAGTCCAATCATTTTTACAGAAATTTATAAACATGATAATACCAACACTGTTACAACATGTACATGAGTGGTAGCAAAAAATCAGTTTGGATCATTGTGGTTGATGGAGAGACTGAGAGGTTGGAATCTTTCTGATAGGAGTGTGTAGAAAAGTAAAAGTTTAGATATTTCCATTAAAAATTAATTGAGCTAAAAGCAGTGGAAGATTGAATGAATTAAAATGCAATTTGATTTTGTTCCAAAAAATTTCCTAAGATGTGGGTAAAGAAAAGACTTAGAAAATCTGAGGATTTGTAAAGAAGCTGAGATCATATTCCCATTTACCACATCCATGTGCAGGACAGCCGGGGGATCGGGCACAGCCAGCATGGTTCCATGAAAGTCAGGTGCTGCCTAAGCAATATCATCCCCTTCTATGACTGGGTGAATGAGGGAAACGCTGTTGATGTAGTCTGCTCAGTCTTCAGCAAAGCCTTTGACTCTATCTCCCACAGCATTATCCTGATGAAGGTGCCAGCTCATAGATTTGACAGTTGTGTTATTTGATGGGTAAAAAATTGTCTGCATGGTCAGTGAATGTGCGTTTGTTGCACAGAAACACTTCAAACCTATCTGCATAAAGATTCCACACACAAAAAAATTCTTTATGACTGTGGTACAAGAGTTCACCTACTATGCATGAATTATGACAGAAACTGTTAAGAATTTATATTCTCTATAAGCAAAGAACTGATACAGAATTCCCATCATCATAGAATTATAGAATCATAGAATGGTTTATGTTGGAAGGGACCATTAAGATCATCTAACCAACCCCCCCCGCTATAGGTAGGGACACCTCCCACCAGACCAGGGTGTTCACAGCCCCATCCAGCCTGGCCTTGAACAATTCCAGGGAGGGGGCATTCACAACTCCTCTGGGCAACCTGTTCCAGTGTCTCACCACCTTCACAACAAAGAATTACTTCCCAATATCTAGTCTAAAACTATCCTCTTATAGTTTACAATCATTTCCCATTTTTTCTTTTGCTATATGCCCTTCTAAAAAGTCTCTCCCCAGCTTTCCTGTAGGCCCCCTTCAGGCATTAGAAGCCCCTCCCCAAGAGCCTTCTCTTCTCCAGACTGGAGAGCCCCAGATCTATCAGCCTGTCATTGTAGGGTATATGCTTCAGCCCTCTGATCATCTTCGTGGCCCAGAATTGGATGCAGTGCTCCAGACGGGGTCTCATGAGAAAAGAGAGGAGCAGAATTACCTCCCTTGAGCTGCTGCTCACACCTCTCTTGATGCAACCCAGGATATGGTTGGTCTTCTGGGCTGCAAGAGCACATTGCTGTCATCTTCCAATTTATGTTTGTTTTTAGCATTATTGTATCATTAACTACCAACAGTAGAGAAGGAAGTCTTTTTCACTTTCACAGTAAAAATGGGGTAATTTCAAACCAACATCGAATGTTTTGTCAATAAACCACTGGTTTGTAGGTGATGTTTAACTACCTTGTCTCATAACTATCTCCCTTTAATTTAGTATTTTTGTGACAAAACTATATTCCCTAAAGCACTCTAAAATACATTTTTAACTATTTAACTTATTTAACTACTTAACATACAAAACATTTTACTTTGATTCTCATTTTTTTAAAAGAAAACTCAGCTGAATGGATAACAGGTATCTGGCAATGGATTGAGAAAATAAATGAGTGCACATCTTTGTCAAGTTTGATATTTTAACAAGTTGTTAGCTGTTAGCACTTATATCCGCTATCTTTTTGTTTTAATGTTTGGGAGGCTGCTATTGACTGGAAATGATATAATTTTTTTGCTTATTGGACAGTATTTTTGTACACAAACTTGTAAATAGTGTTTTTGCTTTTGTTGTGGTAAAACATGATATAATTAACACTAAGCACTGCATGAAATGACTGGTTTGGAAAATTATAGCCAGCTGAGATTTTGATAGCAGCATTAAAATTGTATTTTTGCAGGCGTTTCTGCCACTTGTGGATTCTCCAGTAATGTTACTGATTTTTAATCTGTCTGCAATTTTAATCAGAAGTAGAAATACAGATACCAGTGAAACTAGATAAGTTTTACAGAAGACTTCATGAAATATTATGAACATTATTTTGCATTTGGCATGTAGAAATTTGTCTCTACACCTAGAAAAATATTGGTTTCATAACAGTAAGAGCATCTCTAGCTATAAAATTTAATAGATGGGTGCTGTGAAATATCATTCTTTGGGGAACAAGACTGAGCTTTAGTAAACACTGTCAAATTATATTAATATATCTTTATGAGAGTCAATCAGGGAACACCTCAGGCCTGATGTTACCCAGAAAGACATTTATTAAAAAGCATTTTATTAAAACAACAACAACAACAACAACAAAATAAAACAAGCAAAGAAAAAAAAACAAACATTTGTAAAGTGACAGGAGATTATTAATATTATTCTGGAATACACGCATAAATTTTGAGTTTTAATTTGTAGAGCAATATACTGTATCTAAGTTTTATAAGTATTATTTTATAATATAATATATATTTATAAGTAGTAAATCTCCTCCTTCGGTTCGATGTTGACATTATTCAGCCAGTGGAGTTTGACACTGACTTTAAATTGACTTGTTTTTGCAAGGTAAGAAATTATTTGGGAATCACATACAGCTTATTTCTGCTGCCCTTTAAATCACTGGTAATTTTCTACTCAACATCAGCATAAAGCTCTTTGCCATCGTTGCTATGGGAATGTCATGTTTCTCTCCGTTATGTTATTCCCCAGTATCCTATGACTTACATACTTTTCTCAGCAATGCATTTGTACTTTTTTTGCATACACAGTCAGGACAACATATATACAGTAAAGAAAGGCATAAAATAATGTCGCGTACCAAAACGCCAAATCAGTTCAAGGAAGGCAGTCATAACTCTAAAAGATTCACTGAAAGGATTTGCTCTATTCTCAAGCCCAAAGAACTCCTGAAGAGTCATCCAGAAATGAAAAAACAATAATCTGAAAGAGAATCTCCTGAAGCAGTGAAAATGGAGGGCTGTCACACAGCCTCAGTGACAAAGCCTATTTCTTGTCATCCTTCAGAGGCCATCAGTTCTTATTCTCATACTTTTTGTGTTTTAGTTCAGTATTTATACTTTTAGACTACACAGAAAATGGAGTTTTTGTACCTTGCCAATCAGTCTGAGCACATTTTCAGCTAATAAAGTTTATAGCTTATTGATATAACACTCAGAGGACTTTACAAGCATTATTGATTAGCCTTCCAAATGCGCTTTGAGACATGTTAGAACGTTCCCATTAATATTAGAGCTCGTGAGACCAACAGTTAGATGTCTCACCCTAGGTCTGGCAGTAGATCAGCATCAGGAACAGATTACAGCTGAGTCTTGAGATCATAATGCTCTGCAAATTATTGTTATGCAATTGTGTTTCATTCACACCATTAATTGCACTATCCATAAAGAGCTTTGGAGACAAGTGATAAAAAAAGAAAACCAAAACCAGTACATTTGAGTACAAAGACTCTAGACAGTTACAAATATAAAATGTTTCATAGCAAGCAAATCAAACATAAAAGCTGCCACTTATAGTCACATTCATGCTGAGAATCCCTCCTTCCTTAGTGAAGCTGCTTAAAGGGTAGCTGTTTCCATTATTTTTCCATACAACTATAATCATGTCACTGCTTTCTGTGGCTGTCTCACTCCAGAGGCCTTTCTAACCACCTCTATATGATTTGAATGCAGTTTCTCAGACATTAATATTAATACTTAACTGTGAACATCAAACTCTTTAATTGCTTTCCTAGT
>NW_024962252.1:5838995-5875798 GCF_019238085.1 Lagopus leucura | reverse complement strand
TCTGATACACAGTTGTATCTCACTCCTAAAATAAGTGACAGTAATTTACTTGTAAGTATATATACCATTATACTAAATATTATATATGTATAATATATGTGTGTGTGTATATATATTAGAATATACTAGATATATTCTAGTATATATCTATCTACATATATGTATATATATATATATATATATATACTGGAAAATTAAGCAACTACACAGTTATAGTAACAGGAATATAATTGCCTACACTCTACACTTTTTAGAACTGTAGACAAGGACAAATCTCCCGAAGTATTTCTACTATGATTTGCTTGCTAGTCTGGTTCAGATACAATCCCCAATGAGCAGTCTGGAAGGGGTTACCCAGAACTGAGGTCTGAAATATTTTATTAGTATGGATGAAGCCAGACTGTGCATCAAATGCAGAGAACATACCAACAAAATTTTTGTTTTGGAAGGCAAGGCCAGAACACACTACAGTTAAGTAGCTCCAGATATCCCTAATGAAAATGCAATTTACAGTTTACAAGTTAAATGTAAGAAAACATGAAATTATGTCTTTCTGCATTACCCACACTTTTCCACAACTACACAGACAACAGTGTGGGTATCATCCATTTTTGAACACACAGAAACCATCCTCAGGTTACTCTGAATGCACATGTGCACCTTTCTCTATGTGTTATATATATAATAAATTTGGTATGATGACATCAGTTGACCAGAGTCCATCTTACTCGGTCTTTTCAGCTTCATCCCACACTGAGGCATCCACTTACTACAGCTTTCTTTTGGGAAAAATAACCAAGGCATTTAAATCAGGCTCCATGGGATGAACAGATCTGTTGACTGTGACTCCTGTCTTTTATATGTACAGCAAAGTGTTATCAACTTATTGATATCAAGTAATCTACTGACTTTCCAGGGATTCTTTTCATGTTTCTTTTCTATATCTCAGTGCAAAGAAAATAATAGAGAAAGTAGCAATTATTTCTGTGTGCTCAGGGTGTAATGAATTATTAATCTATCCAGCAGAATATATATAGGACAGTTTTTCTTAGTAAAATTGGCAAATAGATGTTTGTAGCCTTTATATAACGTTGTTCTGTCTTAATATCTCATATTTTGTAAAGGGGTCTTTAGAAGCTTCCTGAGATATGCTGATGAAATATTGATTGCCCTTTTCTTTACTTTTCCCACTCACCAAGCCCTCATTGTCACCTGCAGTATTCCTGATTTATATTTTTCTTATTATTTTGACAAATTAAAAACACTTTATACTGGTAAATAACTAATAACAAGGGAGAATTTCCTACATGTATACATAGGGGAAAAAAAAAAAAAAAAAAAAAAAAAGCATGCAGCACATACATTTCTATTACTGCTGGGTGGGCTGAATTTTGAAGTTTCGGACAATAACCTCATCTTTGAATTCATGGCCTGAATCCAGAACACTTAGTTTTTGATCATGCAGACACATCGTGGAATGTACAATTTTAAGTTCATAAGTAGTTGTAAGGAATTATGTTCATAATTTAAGATAGATTGAAAGTTTATAGGATCTTTCACTGTTCTACTGTGAAACTCATCTAAAAGCTGCTTGTTTCAGTCATTCTAATTCTTATTTTGGTGAAGCTTTTCTTTCCAGCATATTCTGAGTATTTTCTAACCTAATCAAAATTTCATCCAGAAATTGAGCTAGAAGTATATACTGAAATCCATGGAAGTTAATGCTTCAGATTAAAGCTGTGAAATTTTCTAGTACAGGAAGTCTAACAGATAAATGTGGAGGAGAAGAAAGATTTCCAACATCATTTAAAAAATGGGACAGGAAATTGTACCAATATGCACTGTAAGTTGTGTCTGCAAAACTGCTACTGTGTTATTATAAGTGCACGGCTCGGGAAAACTGGCACCAAATTTTGTTCTTACAAGTCAGAATCCAAAATGTTGACTGAAATAGATTACTGGTACCCCAATTTAACTTCAGCCTTTAACTTAATTTAACAAATTCCTGTGGAGTGTTCTCTATCGGTATCTCTCACTATAAGGTGGTTCTGTTCCATTCCCAAAAAAAGGCATATCTAATCATCTAATCCAAATTCTAAAGAACATGGAAAAGAATGCCAGGTCTTGTGAAAAAAAAAAAAAAAATCATCACCTTTTTTTTTTTTTTAGTAAGGAAATACAACGGTTTCCTTGAAAATATAATGGCTGAAGTATTTTAAGAATGAATATATCCTCAAAAAATGAAATAGAAAGTCAGTATCTAACAATATCAAACAAGAGCTGGTGCCTATTTTTAATACCATGAAGAGTGTGAATCTATGAATACTCCACAATATATCTATTCTAAATTTAAAAATGTATGTCCATAAAAATGATATGGACATTTTTTAATGTTCCATGTCAACAGAAAAAAAAAATCCCATTTTACAATTGCATGTTACATTTGCATTGCAAATTCAACTGTGCTGAAGCAAGAAGCAAACTAGCAGGTTGGTGACCATTAGCGCTTTCATTTAGTAAGTGAAAATAAAATATGCAGTGTACCTTACGATGTTCTTTTAAATTATACCCCACAACACAGTCATATGTATCACTGCAAAACCACAGTAAAGGAAGCTTGTAAAATTGAGTGCTATTCCTTAATATACTGTAAATTCAGATTCTTGTTCATATCTATCCACAACGTTTCTCAGTACAGCAGAAATAACTCCAAAAATGCATGATTTTACTAGCAATCTACATCAAACCAACCAGCAACATTAGAAAAATTGTTGTTTATGATACAGTGGTTATAGCACAATGCTAATTCTTGGTAATTTGCCACTGGAGATTAATTAATGCATAATTGTCTTGAACACTGTTTTATTTTGGTGGGGTCAGTGAATAAAAGATTTTGCCAGTTCTTGCTAAAAGGTACTTTGGGCTTCATAACTTGAAAAAAGTCATAGTGAACCCCCTATCTCATTGCTGTCACAATTCAACTAACTGCTTGTATTGGTCCTGATTCTTACTCATAGGAGGTCAATGCCATACAATCTCTTCCACCTCTGCAACAAGTTTTTTGAACTCAATTAAACTGGAATACCAGATAATTACTGAAAATACATTTCATTTTTAAAATTGACCTGAAGTCATTACAGAAATTATATCCAGGCACATAAAGAATTTATCTCTTTTTTTAGGATATTTACCCTACTAGTGATGGTACTGAAGAGCTTTGACATTCAGTAAAGATTTGCACATCTTTGTTTATTTGGCACTTGTTTATCCAGTGCTACTTTATGTCATTATTTTTATTACAAATACTCTCTTTTCTAGTGTTTTACTTGTTCTGGTTTTAAATGTCACAGCAGATGGCTAGGGAGCTACCTGTTACTTCTCTGCATAGGCTAAGAAGTAATGTTAACTATATCACTTCCTCATAGTCATTTACAGTCCACTTACATCTACCTCGAATGAGTCAATTTCCAGGTTTCTTTCCGGAGACAGCATTTCACCCAAACATTCCTGGCAGCTGAACTAGATTGCTTAATAGTATAACATTTAGAGATACTAATGCTAATGCCAAATTTAGCTTCTTTTAATCACTTTTATTCTCCAACACCGATCTTTAAACTTTGCATGTATGTAAGTCATGCTTTTCTTCATGTCGTTCTTTGTGGAATACATTACGCACCCCTCTTGTGATGATACAAAACACTCCTGTGACAGACTATGAAGTCAGTGAATTTTCCACAGTTGCCCACAGGGAGTTGAAAAATATCAGAATGGTATCTCATGCAATTACAGGAGACTAGATGAGATTTAAGAATCATCAGCAATTCCTGCACAGATAAACTGGACTACGGCACATTGAACATACAAAGTCCTGGCATTGAGAATTTTAGGGATAAGTTCATCAGTGCAGATCTCTACGAACACCACAAGGAACTTGTCAATTTAAAACTATTTAACATACTGTTCTGTGATAAGATCCCATAAAATATACACTTAAAATAAAACATGTACACCTGCTTTCAAAAACTCTGAACCAAAGTTTGTCATCCCAGGCACGGAGTACAATTGGTTGCTGTTGCTGAACTTGAAATCTCAGTGTAAAAACAGGGATCTTTAACAATATATGTCTTATTTTGGACTGTGAAATAAAATCTCATTTTTTCGACCATTTATTCTAATGAAAAATAATTAGAATACATTAGTGACAGAAAAGTGAATATAACAATTTGGCTACAGATTTATTGAACAATACCATGATCTGTTTAAGGTAGCAGGTATTCAGGGGTCTAGAGCTGTCCAGATGCCTGAAAGTTTGTATCAAGTATAGTTTCAGATGCCTGAATTCATTTTTTCTGCCCATCAATGGTTCTTTCTCAGGTCTCTTTCCATTGCTATTAGACCACTGGGAGGCAGTCCGAGACGATACTGCAAATTTTTGCCTGGCCAAAAAAAATTGAACCTCAGAAGTCTGGAATTGTATGACTGGAAAATCCTAATTCTCCATCAATTGTACTAGGAAGAGATATCTATGCATTTCTCACCTATTTCTTTGTGTAGTAAGAGTACTTGTTAAGCAGAATAAAAACACAGCAATAAAAATATCCTGCTCAAGAAATTACACTCTAATAAAATATGTATTTTTTCTTGTAAGTGTTAAAGGAAAGATAAGAAAGGGTTAATCAGGATGAGAGTCTGTGATCTTACTGCTTTAAGAACAGCATAGTATGAAGTATTTTTTTAGAAAAGAAAAATATGGAAAAGAAAAAGGTCAGCTAAGAAGCTTAGTAAGTACTATAGAAAATCAAAAATATCTTTTTAGAAACAGAAGAAATCACACTGTTTCTGTTATTTATACTATGTATTTTTATAAGGCAATGATGAAAATTCACATGATGTTTTAAAGCATCACAAAAGGAGGGCTATTAACAATGAAAAGTACTAAAATCCATCCTGATCTCTAATTCAGCTTTCAGTCTCTACATTTTACATAAATTCCTTTACTTAGGATGATCATTTTAGCATTTATTTATTTATTTATTTATATATTTATTTCTGTGACAAAATGAGATAACTAGATGTCATCCTTGAAGCTGCGTGTCTCAAACTATCTTTAACAAATACTGGTTTCTCATTTTCCCATAAAAAGTTATTTCAGGATTGCTAAATGGAATGAAACCTAATGATCAGAAAAACTGCAATCTCAGGGAAAAAAAGATATCAAAAAATGTTATTGTACACACACACACTCAAAGCACAGAAAATGAAATGCTCTTCAGTAATGTTTTTTTTTGTCCTAAAGGATAAAATGGTACTAAACTAAAATGTGAAGAATCAGCACACACATGGTCACTTTCATATTTACTGGCTAGGATTTGTAGTCATGCATCACTTATGAAAATCTAAACAATTATATTCTTTTGCTAATATTTGTGTTTTTTAGTAACTGGCTTATTTAGATAGAAGTCATTTTATCTATGTCAACCTATGTCAACAAGTGAAGTTAAAAATGTATTCACTTTGAGAGTGAGCTGGATGGACAGTAATGAAAATCTTTTAAAAATTGAAAACATTTTAAATTCAACCATCTTGTCTTCTGGGGTTTTATTCTTGCAATTTCTCATGATTTGATACAATTTATTATGACACAAACTCCCTTGTAGATATAGATTTACTGCAAAAATCTCTTTCTTGGACACTTTAAGAAAGAAAGGCTAAACTCTGAGTTACATTAAGTCACTCATCCTTTACATTCTAATAGATTTTTCTCCCGTTGCAGGGTTTGCCTATGACCAGTGCATACAGGAGAAGCCCTGGAATCTAAATAATAGTTTCCACTGCAATCTGAATCATTTGTTTTCATTGCTGTTCTCATGTCTCTAGCTCTCAGCTGTTAATGAGATCAAGATAGATTTCCACTGAGACTGAGACTGTAGTGCCATTAGCTTTTAATCCATCAAAACCCCATGCGGCCTCCTTATAAAACCTCCTTCAAATGCTTTTGTAACTTAGTAGAACTTTTATAGCATCCCTTTTTATGTAAAATATTTTGATCAAATTATATCTCATAGTCCACCCAGCTGTAACATGTGCAGTTGTCTTATGGAAATATGAATGGTTGTATTCCATGCAGCTATATGCACTTCCACGTGTCCTAAATATGACCCTCAACCGACAACTAAAGAAAATGCCATTGAGAAATGAATAGAAATTGGTTTTAGTAAAACAGGTAGGAGTGTTAGTTCAACTGAAAATTTTATTCCCTTCTCAGCCAGCTTGAAATGTCATGACAAATGATAAGCATATTTAGGATGACTGAAATAAATGTCTTTGTGTTAAAAAAAAATATATAAAACTCTTTATTGGAGAAGTTTTCTTGATATGACTATCTTAAAAAATAATCTCACCAAACTCATTCAGGACTTTCTCGTTCACTTATTACTGAACCAGACAACAAATGCTCAGGCTGTTTCAAAGTTCTTCTGGAAGCAAGGAAAAGAGTCTGTAATGGTTTGAACAGAAATTCAAGGACTTTAAGGCAGATCAAAAAAAAAACCTGAATTATTTTGAGCCTTAAAAACACTACTTTTGTATAAATTCAGTAAATACACTAGAAAGTATTTTCACAAAACGACTCGTAATTCACTGTAGTTCTGGAGCACCTTTCATTCTAGTCATAGCCTTTCTATTATACACACTCTTGCCAGTGAGTGACATCCAGTTCCAAAGTCCCTTCTGGTTCTTGAGGAACATCTACTGCTATTTGGACAATTCAATATCTTCTCTAAAGAAGAGGTTGTATAGCTGAAAACTCATATTAAGAATAGTAAAAGAGTGTGAATTAAGTGAGAAATCACTGGAAAGATAAAAATGAGCAATAGATTTTGAGAGAAGCTTAGAAGTGTAGACCATACAGGCCTGGATGAGAAGGCTTTTACAATTTGATAAATACAGACAGTTCCTTGAGAATACAGTGGAGAAAGACAAGAGGATATAACTCTAGCCAGTACTCTGTTTTCATATAACAGGTTGAGTTGCAGGCAGGTGGAAGAAAACATTTAAGTAACATGGACCAAAAAATGTACATTGTGTATGATCAGAACATGCTTTCAGAGTCTGATTTGCTCCTATATAGAGAAATAAAACAAACAAACGAAATAAAACCAACAAACAAAATAAAAAACAAATTTCTATAGAAGAAAAAAATATCCCATTCAAGACAACCAGAAAAGTATTCAGAAAGTGTGGTTCATTGTTCTTTTTATGTAGCAAGGCATGAAACAAACTACTGAGCTGGCAAGCAAGTCTATCTGTAGTTCATTGTCATAGCAATAGAGGTTGACCTCACAGACTACAAAAATTGGAAGTCTCTGAAAATATCAGACAAATCAAGGTCCTGCTTGCATATGCAGCCATCAAAAGCAAATGACTGTTGACGCTGGACAGCTAGGAATCCTGGCACACAAGGCTCTAGAGGCTACAAAGTCAACAACTCTAACAGAGATATAACCTGTTGGCACAAAGATGCCTGGCATGCCTAACCTGTCTCTAACTTCTACACATTGTGGGTATAACATGGCTTCCATAGAGGCAAGTTAAAAGATGGGCAACACATGCATTCACAGTGTAGTCTCTTTGTGTGTCTTGGATTTGAACAGCACTTTCCAGGAATGCTTTAAGAATATGAAGATTTTAAATGCCTTCCTAGTCTACTGCTCTTAAGCCTTATAATATTACCAAGTAGTAATGGGCAACAAAAAATAAATCTGCATACAATGTAGAACATGAACCTTGACAAACTCATTTGGATATTCAATAAATCTTTATCCGTGTATTTTAATGTTACTGGGTTAGATATGCCACATGAGTAGAACACTGAAAGGTAACGATAGAACACACCTCAGCAATGCTACAGAGTGCTAAACATAAGCATTGCTTTCTGTGAAATCAGAAGTGTATTTAAGTAGCAGAGGCAATGAACATGCTAGGAAGATATTTATAATTTAATCAGTATTACCACCTTTAAGGACTCTGACATGAATTACAGAAGCTATTATGATTATTAAGATCCAGACCAGGAGGAACTTTCCTTATTTACAATTTAAATTCAGACTGGGAATGAAAAATTAAATGTGAATATTTTACCCTCTTATTCTTTATTGGCAGCAAGGTATATCATATAATTGCCCCAAAATATTATTTATGATCAGTAAGCTGTAAAACAGTAAAGTCTGGGCCTACGCTTACAGTGGAATTGGAAAAAGTTCATTATTACTTATTTAAAATCCAAAGAGCAGAAGCAATATGAAGTAAATCACCAGCACATACCTTGCTGTGCTTGAACAGTTCACCTTCTCAGAATTTCTACGAACACCATTAGTTCAAACAAAAGGGAAGCAATCACCACCAGCAGCATTAAATCTGCTGTATGGTGGCCAGTATGGTTGGATTTGGAGAAACAGCATGGATCTGTATCAGGAGGAAGATATCAGGGTGGATATTAGGAACATGCTCTTTATCAGAGGGCAGTTTGCATGGAACAGGCTGCCTAGGGCAGTGGGTACGGCTCCAAGTGCAGGATTTCAAAGAGTGTTAGACACTGGTAGTTGGCGACCCTGCACATAGCAGGGGGGGTTGAAACTAGATGATCATTGTGGTCCTTTTCAATCCAGGCCATTTTATGATTCTATGAATTTATGATCATAGACTAGCAAAAAGCTACACAATATTCTGGGACAAATGCTAATGCCAAAAGCAGACTATAAAGCAGAAATGCAACTTTGAAGAAAAAGAGGCCAACAGCATCCTGGGCTGCATGAGAGTGCCAGCAGATCAGGGAAGGTCTACACTTGTAATGTCACCTAAAGTGTTGGGTCCAGTTCTGGGTTCTCCAGTACAGGGGATACATAGACTTACTGTAACAAATCCAGTGAAGGGGTTGCAAAACTGATTAAGGGACTAGGGCATCTCTCTCATGAGGAAAGGCTGAGTAAGATGGGACAGCCCAGTGAAGAGAAAAGAGCATGGCCAGCAGGTCAAGGAAGGTGAACCTCTCCATCTACTCTGCTGTGGTGAGGCCACACTTAGAATACTGTGTCCAGTCTGGGCTCCCCAGTTCAAAAAAGAGAGGGATTCCTAGAAGGAGTCCATCATAGAGCCAGAAAGATGACAAAGGGCCTGGAGCATCTCCCATATATGGAAAGGTAAATAACACAGATCTGCTCAGTCTAGGGAAAAAAATGAGGGGAGCTGATAAATGTTTATAAATATCTAAAGGGAGGTCAGAGGCAAATGAATGAGTCCAGGCTCTTCTTGGTGGTACTAAGCAATAGGACAAGAAATAATGGCCTAAAATTTGTACATAGAAAGTCCCATACAAACATGCAGAAGAACTTCTTCACAATAAGGGTGATGGAGCCCTGGAACAAAGTGTCCAGAGAGGTTGTGAAGTCCCCTTCTATGGAGATATTCAAGAGCCATCAAGACACCTACTTGTATTGTAGGGCATCTGCTTTAGCAAGGGGGCTGGACTCAATGATCTCTTGAGGTCTCTTCCATTGTTTACAATTTTATGATTCTGTGAAGGTTCACAGGGGGTCATATCCATGAAGACAGATGGCTGGGAGGAGAAAAGAAGGCAAAGCCAGGCTCTTTCCAGTAATGCCTAATGAAAAGACAAAAACGATCAGCACATGCAGAAATAAAGTAATTTGCTTTAAATATAAGAAAAAATGAGAGAAAAAAAAGAGAATGTGTTCAAACATTGGAACTGGTTGCCCAGGAGGGTTGTAGTCTCCATCCTTAGAGATCTTCAAAACTGGACAGGACACAGCCATGAGCAATATGCTCTGGCTGACCAAGCTTTGAAAAGAGGATTGGATTATACAAGTCCTCAAAGATTCCTATCATCCTGAACCATTCTGTGACTCTGTGAAGCTAAATCTAAATCACAGAAGCCAGTCTCTTGAAAGAAAAAGCCCTAAGTTGGGTAATAGCTATACATTATTTTATTTTTATGACTTATAATGACTAATATATGACTAATATGACTAATAGAGTTGTTCTATAGTGTTTAGGATTTACTAGTTTTCCTTGAATACCCTTCATATTTTTTTATATGTTACTTCTGTTTAGAAGAGTATTACTTTGTTTAGAAGAGTACCTTCTTCAGCCCTGAAGCGGGTCAGATATCACAGTAATACTATATGACTGTTTCAACAGATTTGATTATGATTATTTGATACTACACCAAATGGAATTTATAATGATAAATAAGTTTCACACCCCAGAGTATAACAGTCTAGAGACCAACAGTAAACTGCCTGTCATTAGGAGGAAAATCTACTTTTTTTTTTTCCTTACTATACTTTACACTGAGCTTCACTTTATAATTTTATATTCAATATTGAAGAAAATGTGCATCAAGAGAATGTATGAATATTAACATCTTGCTCAGCTTATACTGAGAAAATTTATAGTACCAGCTTTTGAAAACAATAGTGGAAAGAATCTGGCAAGGAAAAACTACTTCTGTTTCATTCTGAAAATCTGAAATTTATCTGCAGGCCTCATCCATCACATTTCTAGTTCTCCTTCTAAAGGAAGAATGCAGAGACAATAGTGAAGCCAGCAGCCTGATGAGCATTTTTCTTTTGTCTGTCAGTGGAGTTTAGAGTTCTCTTGGATGAACTCTGAGGCTGAGACCATTGGGAATTTACATCTCCTGTATATTAACATCAGACCAGGTATTCCCCTAATATCATTAACAAAAGTATGTAAAGCCACGGTCTCTCTGGAATTCTTAGCATGTGCACATTCAGTGCAGGGGCAAGAATTGTTTCTTGCAGAATAATGCTATTGTATGATCTTTGAAAAGAGACTCTTGCCCACTAGAGACCTACCTGAGAGGAGTGAGCAAGCCAGGTTAATGCTATTCCTCCCACGCAGCTGCATTCATGGTGTGAAGCAGCACTCTTGGCCATCTGTGTATAAAGGTGCATGTTGCTTGTCCTGGGCTAACCTTGCCCAGCAGAAAGCAAATGTGAAACAGCACTCTTAAAGGAGAAGGAAAAGCTATATATATTAAATGGAAGATATTTATAAAACTGGAGAGCAACAAAAATAAACACAACTTTTTACTCATAGCTTACACTAAAAATGCATCTTACTTTCTTCAGCTGAGTCAGTGCTGAATGTCAGTGCACTGTGGTCTTACTGCCACTCATCTGAGTTGTTTCATCCCAAGAATTGTGTCAGGGGATTGTTTACTGACACAGTGTGGATCCATTAAGTATCAGCATAAATTATTTTTATATATGTCTTTTCCAAAATACTGTTCTATATACAACATTTTATAATTCTTCTTGCAACGTAGGGATATTAGAACTGATGATTAAATTCATTAACCCAAAAATACATTCTGAGATCATTTTTAAAAATAAAATGATTGATTGAGAAAAAAGCTATAGACCAGATCCCCTTATGTTTAAGCCACTTGTCTAATACCTTCATTTAAAAATGCACTTACAAAACAAAACAAACAAACAAACAAACAGGAAT
Organism: Lagopus leucura; assembly: GCF_019238085.1. Lineage (NCBI taxonomy): Eukaryota > Metazoa > Chordata > Aves > Galliformes > Phasianidae > Lagopus > Lagopus leucura. The sequence continues at coordinate 5,864,245 of NW_024962252.1, read as the reverse complement.
TGCATTTGCAATTACATTTGTATCTGCATTCTTCTATCTTGGCTCCATAGATGAGCTGAGGCACCTCAGAGTGCTTACTGAGACTGTGACACAAGTATTAAAACAAATCACTAAACTGAGCTAAATGGATAGATCTGTGTAAATAAGAATTTCCAGGTTTCTGCTGTTCACACCAGCTTGTGTTTCTAGGAGCAAACCAATCCTCTCCCACCGCTTATAAAATTTTCAGTCCCAAAACAATTTGAAGCAATATCTTGTATAGAACAAAATGATTTCAGAAATGTTAAAAGTTAAAGGAAGCGTAGCAGAGCGTTTGCTTGGCCTTCCCTCACTTGAAAACAACACTGGCTATTCCACTGACATGACTAGCTGACATATCATTTCTTAGATACCTTTGGGTAGCAGAAGAGTATCACTTGACTTCAATATTTACGATTGAAAGTTTGTTCTGTTAGCTTATGATAAGACCTGAGTCCATGACTTTTCTCTAAAATACATTTGAACTAGTTTACACATGAAAGAGCTGTAAACTGTCCTACATTTGCTGTGCAGTAGGTGTGAGCAATTCTATACATGGAATCATTTTTCAAAGGTGAAGAACTTTCAAAATACCTGTAAATGCCCTGCCTATATCTTCTTTTTTTCTGGATTTCATCTCAGCTTAATGTAATCTTTAAGAGAGAAGAAAATAGACCATAGTCATGGAAATAAAATCCATCTACTAATTACAAAATTGATTCTGCATTGATCTTCAAGTGTTTTTTATCTCTGATTTGATATTTTAATTTAACTCCCTATTTTTTAGAAAAAGATAATCTTTACATCTTTACATTACTGTTTTTATTAATGACACCTATTAAGAACCATCTAATATTCAACATTCAGCTTTCCAAGGGCATTGACATCAAAAACCATATCGGCCACTAAGATGTAATCATCTCTGCTGTGATGCTCCACAGTAACCTTGCAAAGGAATGCCTCATTTAACTCCAAACATAGGGACATTTAAAACATTAACCGAAAGTCATGGCTGACCACCACCGTCAGTCCAAAACTGAAGGACAAATGAAGTACATGGAGGAAAATTATCCCCTAAAGTAAATCTTGTTATTTTTGATCCAGATCGGCTCAATGAAAAGATTTACAATATTTGCAGAGATGTGATTGCATACACTAAATTGAAGAATACAGACAGAACAAGTGATGAGAGATAGGCAGGATTTACCCAAGTTGCTTTGCCATTCAATGCAGCTTTTTCTAAAAAGACAGCAAAAGCTGTGTCCATCTTTGCAGTGTCTTATAGACTTAGCTGTGCATGCTATCCTACCCTCTCCTACTCAGCTCTCAGAGCTTGACACAAATACCAGGTGTGTATATTCTTAGATTATAGAAAGCTATAATCTTATGTCACATTCAAAACTTCAGAGCAAGTATTTACAGGCCGCTCCCTTTCTGTCAGTTGAGAACATAGTGTAAGTATGATATAAAACCTACATATATACAAGAAAACAAAATTTTCTGAGGAATATTTTCTTGTCCTCAGCCAAGATTATGCAGTGCATTTTGAATCCACACAGGTAAACTCTGTCACTGAAATGATATTTGCATCCATATTATACCTTGGGATAGTTCTGGGGCTAATGGCAATTTCTTGCGCTTGTGAATTGCCCAGAGAGTGTTTGCTAATTGGGGCAAAATGAGTACAAGGGAACATGATAATAATTTATCATATAGGACAATAATAAAATAATGCTTAAGCTGGTGCTCTGGCAGTTTATGTTAAAAGTTTATACGTAGCCCTCTGGTTTGGTCTCCCATCTCAGGATTATTTTCTCTTACTTTCAGTAAACTGCAATAAATTGTTGATTGTTCTCCATAAAGTTCTAGATAAACATGGATTCATAGAACATTAACAAAGCTCACCACAAAACTTTATTTCACTGTTCTGCCTTCCCTTTCTCACAAGAACAGTCCCAGCGGAACAAATTAAAACAGTTTTCAGGAACCTAGAAATGGATTTCCTTTCTGAGCAGTGACAGAGGTAGGAGATCTAAAACTACTTGAAGAAAAAGTGGGAGCAAAAAAGGAAAAGGCTGTGGATAGCGTACGATTTTCACTGGTATCTTCACATGTCATTTCTCAAGAAAATTTCATACCATTGTCTGGCACCTAATTTTTCACCCATTTTTCTCTAAGAAATTCCTCTGTTATTGAATGAAGGTGAGCAAGAGAAAGGAAACATAAAGTTGGCTCTTTGAGTTTTAGTCAGAAATGGCAATTTTCATAAACAATCTTTTTAAAATATCCCACATAATGTGATGTTAATTATTGCCTAGATATCTGAAGTAAAGGCTAGGAAAGGCATTTGTGTTAACTGAATGTTCATTCAACTCATGGTGGAGTTGCTCCACTGTTTTATTTACCCTACCTTGATGGTTTGTTTTAAATGGATTTGTGTACGAAATTCAGCTACAAATTTTTTAACACTTTTTTACTGAGCATAAAAAGGAAAAGATTTTCTAACTTTTTACCAAAGTTTGTGGACTTGATCCCATTTAGTTTTCTCATTACAGTGATGTCTTTTTTTTTTTTTTTTTAAACAGAAAACCAACCCTTTCTCTAAATTTCAATTTCCACTTCTGAGAATGAAGGTGTTAGGTTCTGTTCAGAAAAACGTTTTCAGTATTTTCTTTTTAATACATGAAAACATGTTTTTCTATGTTTTGTTCTTAGGAAATTGATGAATTGATTTGGTTGAAGCAAGCAAGCAGGAAATCAAAATGATACATTCATTTGGCAAGTAAATTTTTATTCCCTCATGTTACACTTTGTTTAAATTACAAGCCATTGAAAACAAGATGTTGTAATAGAAAATGTCAGTCAATCTTAATAATAGATAGACTTAATAACCCTGCCTATAATATAAAGGATCATGGAAAAGAAAGAAAAACAAGATTTTAAAAGTAATGCCAACTCACAGACTTGAGAAGTATTTTGAAATTCACACAGGATCTGTTCAGCCTCTGGGCAAAACTAATACAGGGAAAAAATTGCTCTTTCATCTCAGTAACACTATGAACTAAATTTTTAGCAAAAGCTCAGACTAAGAGAAATGGATGGCTCTCAATGGGATATGCAACGTGCTATTGAGCCTCTCATTTTTCGGAGTGGTATTCTAAAGCAGTAGTCATATGCAGTGTCTTCAAGATGTCATACTTTGGTGGTAATAACAGTATTTCCATAGCATTCTCCCTATTCTCCTTAGCACTTCACACAAATACTAGCCAAGAAATATTCACAACACTTGGATTGTAGCAGCAATGGAAATTGAAACACATTTTCTTTTTAGACATGCAACATTTCAGATGGTAAAAAACAATATTAGACAATTTTTGACATTAAATACTATTACACGCCCAGCTGGCTTTTTAGCAGATCCTTCATCTGGAATAGTAACACGTTTTTATGAAAAAAATAACTTTCAAATGAGTTTTGAAGAAGTTTGTCACTTATTGTTAGTGGAAGAAAATCTAAGAGAACACCTTGCTTAAGAAATTGAACTGAAGATGAAGGGAATAAATATAAACACTCTGACCAGAAGCCATCCTCACTTGTACATACGTGCCATGAATAAAGAGAAGCTATTTTATTCAGTCTAGGAAAGTGCAACTAATCAGTAATCACAGTCCTCAAGAAAAAGACAACTTCAGAAGAGAACAGTGATAACTGCAAAACTGAAATAGAAAACAATTCTATCACTGATTCCTTTATTCATATGCTGAACAAAATACTGTAAATGTTCCTGCATATAAATGTTTCAAATTCTACCTGGATTTTAAAAAAGCTTCTAACAAATCATATACCCATGTATGCTAACTGCACCTAAATATGTAATTCACTTCATTGATACCCACAAAATGGTGAGCATAACTGCAACAAAAGGGATTTAGATCAGCTATTTGAGAAATAACAATATTTGTGCAAGGAGCAGATTGCCAGTGCAGCAGCTAGAAAGATCTTCATTGTAAAAGTTAATTGCTTGGGGTTCTTTTTTTGTTCTCTTTTTTTCCTTTTAATTATGTTAGATAAGTGTTTGATAGAAGTTTAACTGCTGATTCTGTCTAGATGTAAGAGATCAATTACGTGAGTTTCATTGTTTTTCCAAGCATAATTTATATGTACGTATCTATGTAATTCATAATACTAGCTGCATGAAGAACATACAGATGTGACAAGTTGCACCTTTTACTTTGAGCCATGAGAGTGACAGAAGGGAAATATTGTATACGGTATTTTGTGAACAGCAAGCTGAAATTTTTGTCTGGTTGTGCTGGCAAAGTAAAGCACTGTGTCGTATTATGAAAAGAGAAGAAGTAGCAATGGTAAAAACTACTAAACAGAGTCAGTAGGTGAGGAAATCTATCAAAAGAATGAGTATTTAAGGATTGTAACTATATCATTAATGAAATGAGTAAGTGGGAAAAAAACATATGTTGCTATCAAACAATGGCATGCATTTATTTAAGATATCTAGAATGCAATGCTATGTTCCTTGAGTATTAGTTTCTTCTGTAGCTCTAAAAGTACTGCCTGCATTGCTAGATAAGTTTAGTGTCCTGGGCAGTAAAGAGTCAAATACAAACAACTGAGCATCTAAATGAATAACTATTTAAAAGATAAAACACATAAACTGCAGGGAATCCATCTGAAGCCAGACCCACAAATTAACTTCATAGATAATAAGCAATTGTTGAAGTCATCAATGTCTTGGGTTTTGATACATGGTGAAAGGATGGATGCTAGACAAAGCAGGGAAATGAAGATAATAATGAATACGAGGAAAGGAAATAGCAAATGAAAATCAGGAGAAGCAAAGAAAAAGAGAAAAGGGAGACAGACATAAAATCAGGTCATTTCAGTTTGAAACAAACAAAGAAAAAAAAATGTTCTGGGATTTCTAATGCCCTAGTCTGCAAGGTATGAAATGTCATCCAATTAATATAATGAAACTGAGAAACTGCACAGTCAATTTGCTGGTGTAAACATCAGTGCAGATTTTGTTAGCAGAAATCATGAGTGACTGCTCAAGGACAGCAAATACAACACGTAGTCAATCTCCTTTCCAGCTTATAAATTTATACAATTGTGAATATGAAAGGTGAGAATTGAAATGAAAGCAAGTATATTTTAATATGCAATATATTCCCCCCATGTGTGAAGTAAGTGAATTCTGATTACTGACTAAAAAAAAAAGAAAAGAAAGAAAAAAAAGCACTGAAGTAAGCGTAACAGCAATCCTAGATTGTAATAGCATTTCAGCAATCATTTATCAGTCAAAATATATTTGAACACCTTTGCTGCACCATTACACATCAGTTCAGTTGCTTCAGTGTTTTCATAATCACTGGGGAGGGAAAGAATATTTAAACAAAAGTTACAATCTAAGAGATGTTCTTTAATTCCTTTTCAGTATACAGGAAAAATAGAGATATATATGTATATGTGTGCATATATAAAGAGAGAGACAAAAAAGTCATCAATTTATTATAATCATTATATTACTGCTCTTGCAGACCAGAAGGCCAGCCATATCTTTGGTTGCATAAAAAAAAGTGTGATCAGCATCTCAAGGGAGATGCCCCCCTAGTCTGATTTCAGCCCTTCCAGTCTGCTCTCATGATCCCCCACCAGGAGTACTGCATCCAGTTCTAGGGCCCCCAACACAAGAAGGACATGGATTTACTGAAGTAGATCCAGGGGAGGGCCTTGAAGATAATAGAGGGCTGGAGCATTTCCCCTACAAGGACAGGCTGTGAGAGTTTGTGCTCTTCAGTCTGGAGAGAAGTCTATGAAGGGACCTTGTAGTGGTCTTCCAGTACCTGAAGAAGACCTGCAGAAAATCTGGGAAGGGACTTTTTTGAGGGCATGTAGCAACAGAAAAAGGGGAAATGGCTTTAAACTGGAAGAAGGTAAATTTAGATTAGATGTCAAGAAGAAACTATTTATTGTGAGGGTGGTGAGACACTGAAGCAGGTTGCCCAGCAAAGTTGTTGTGAATGCCCCCTCCCCAGAAGCGCTCAAGGCCAGGCTGGATGGGGCTGTGAGCAACCTGGTCTAGAGGGAGGTGTCCCTGCCTATAGCAGGGGGTTGGAACTAGATGATCTAAAGGTCCCTTCCAACCTAAAATATCCTATGATTCTATGATATCACTGGTAACTCACAACCTCAGTTAGTTATTCCAATATTATCAGGAGAAAAGAAGCCATACGGGATTTCATATCATCCAGAAAAATAATCCAAGAATTTCACTCATCATATATCACAGTCTACAGAGTTTCTAATTCAGTCTTCACATAATAAAGCATCTCTCTGAAACACTGAAAACACCTAAGAGTTTCTTGTGCTTGCATTAATTAAGCATCTCTACAATGAGGTACACCTACAGCTGGACAGTTTTGAAAATTATTTTCAGTATCCATAAGATTAAGCCAGACTATGAAATCTACTACACCCTTATTGTCATATAAAAATACAATATTGAAAAGCTTATGTCTAATATTAAAACAGCTACATTTATCTATTTGAGCGGGTAAATGATTTTGTATCTCTCAGTCCATCTCAGATGTTAAAAGCCAAATTTTAGTCAAAGGTTCCAGTTATTGGAAATATAGTAATCTTTTTGATACTGTGCCTTGTTACCCTTGCTAATGAGAAACTGGCTGTTATCTTTTTGACTGATAATCAACAAATTGATAATTTAAGAGAGTACACCTTAAACAGTAAAGAAAAGCCTGTCCATTTGTAAATAACATGAAGTACCAAGTTACACCATGTAAACTGTGACCAGGTGAAAAGCCAAATTATTTTTTTCTCCAATAAAATCTATTATGCTTTACAGTACTGGTTCTGAGGACTAATGAAAATCAGATACTTTCTGTGACAACCATGCTGTGCTACTCAGTTTTGCCAGGCTACTCATTTTCACAGTCAGAGACAGAGAATATAGCAGGAGGAGTGCCATCATTTCTTTGCATAAAGGGCTATAGATTTCCCTTGGGATAGTTAAGAAATCATGTTTTAATACATATCTATAAAGAAAACAGTTCTGATGAATGAAGCCTGTCTGCAATAAGCAGAAACATGCATAGGAGTTAATGAAAGGCAGACTGTTCACAAAGAAATGCAAAACAAAATTTATGCTGGTGATGAAGCCTTCTATCACAGACACTGAAGTGGTTGTGAAACAGAATCAGTTGCTGCTGACTTTGCTTTACAGCTCACCTGCCCTTGTTGCATGACCTGTGCACTAAACTTCATCTCTCGCATACTCAGAGAAAGAGGTGATTTACTGACATTTTTTAAAGCTGGAGAACATTTTAGTTGACTACCAGTGCAGATTATCAACAAAGATTGACCAAAACTGGAAACAAGCAGTTCTTGTCAGTGTTAGTTTTTGCAAGGACGTCTTCAGCTTTGTATAAAATCTCATCAAATTTACACCACACGTAAAACAACGGGGGGAATTCACATGCCTATATTTTTTGATACAAACTCTTGCTTTTATAAATCAAATAATCTTTCAATTAATATATACTGAAAGGTTTAGATATAGGCTGCTGTTAACCTATAAGAATAATCTTTGTGGAGAACTAATTGTGACTCTAGCATGAATAAACGGAAACACTACCCTGGGTATAACTGGACATTTTACCTGAATATTTTGTGTGGGCAAAATATTTACCAAACTTACAAATAACAGTAAGGAATTATTATTAGTTACTAGCTGGCTGGCTAACCAAATTTCCCACAGTTGACAAATCTGTCTCACTACTTCTGGCTATGGCTCAGGCCTTCACCAAATACACAACAAGCAAACTAAACGGAGCACTTTTTTTGGACTGATATCTCCTACTTATCGAATTTTAGCTTGTACTGAAAAATATTGGAGATCAAACTGCAACATTTTATACCAGTTCCTGTAGCACATTCTATTTCAGCTGATGTTGTTTTGTGTTAACATTGAGTAGGTGGTGTATCTTAAGCAATGCATGCAAACACACACAAAAAAATAAATTCTTCAATAAATATTTGTTAATAAAATTATTCCTTGTTCCATATCACCTCACAGGTTCCTCTTTTCAGCCTGATTTATAAACCTTTTTTTTTTTTTTTTTTAAATAACATTTTGTCAGATCTTACTGCCCAAAAAGTATCTCTGACCAGAATTAAGACAATGCCGGTCCCCTACTATTCTTTACTTATAAACCACATAGAAGTACACTGTAGGCAGTTCTTTCTAAGAAAGGCTTATTTCAGGTCACCTTATGTAATATCTTTGAGGCCTGTTAAGGATATCGTACAGCTTTTCATGCTCAAATAACTTCATTGTCCTCTTCAATATCTTTATGTCCTCTTCAATATCTTTATTGATGACCTCGATGAGGGCATTGAGTGCACCCTCAGTAAATTTGCAGATGACACCAAATTGGCTGGAAGTGTGGATCTGCCTGGGGGTAGCGAGGCCCTACAGAGGGATCTGGACAGGCTGGAGAGCTGGGCTGGAGCCAATGGGATGAGTTTCAACAAGGCCAAATGCCGGGTCCTGCACTTCGGCCACAACAACCCCAGGCGACGCTACAGGCTTGGGGCGGTGTGGCTGGAGGACTGCGTAGAGGAAATGGACCTGGGGGTATTGATTGATGCTCGGCTGAACATGAGCCGACAGTGTGCCCAGGTGGCCAAGAAGGCCAATGGCATCCTGGCTTGCATCAGAAACAGCGTTGCAAGCAGGAGCAGAGAGGTGATTGTTCCCCTATATTCAGCACTAGTGAGGCCGCACCTCGAGTACTGTGTCCAGTTTTGGGCCCCTCACTGCAAGAAAGATATTGAGGCCCTGGAACGTGTTCAAAGAAGGGCAACAAAGCTGGTGAGGGGTCTGGAACACAGGCCATATGAGGAGAGGCTGAAGGAGCTGGGAATGTTCAGCCTGGAGAAGAGGAGGCTCAGGGGAGACCTTATTGCTCTCTATAACTTCCTGAAGGGAGGTTGTAGTGAGCTGGGGGTCGGCCTCTTCTCTCGTGTCATTAGTGATAGGACCAGAGGGAATGGCTTCAAGCTACGGCAGGGGAGATTCAGGCTGGACATGAGGAAGTATTACTTTTCAGAAAGGGTGGTCAGGCACTGGAATGGACTGCCCAGGGAGGTGGTGGAGTCACCGAGCCTGGGGGTGTTCAAGGAAAGGCTGGATGTTGTGTTGAGGGACATGGTTTAGTGGGAGCTATTGGGAATAGGTGAACGGTTGGACTGGATGATCTTTTAGGTCTTTTCCAACCTTGGTGATTCTATGATTCTATGATTCTATGATTCACTGACTTATGGGAGTTCTCTCTGATTTACACCCATGCAATGGAGCACAAGATCAGGCAGCTGTTACTTCCCAAGAGACAAGAATTAACATTCCAATTTCAGGGAAAATCTATTGCAAGGCAAGTAAAGACCTTGCAATGTCTTGATGTTAATGTGCTCTATCCCCTCCATGCTAATCGTACCAGAATCATGTCCCAGCTGATAGAAACAGTCATAGCTTCAAAATTTCACCTGAGTTATACTGTTCTTCTCACTATCTGAACACCTAACCAGTCATTCTATACCACAGCATGCAGCAAACCGGAAGGTGTATAATCAATTCTTTACATAGTTAAATGAAGAAAAATACATTAATGGAACATTATGGCAGTGGTGTTGTGCACACAGCAGATAACATATTTAAAATTATAGCCCCCTTAAGCAATTTTAACTTGTCTGTTTTGTGAGAATATGTTAAAGCATTAAAACTAATATTATATGCTCCAACACAGAATATAGTGTATGTGCCAGGGGATCAAGATATCATCACTGAGGGAACTATAATTTTTAATTTGTTGATTTTGGTGAAGATAAAATCTATTTTCCACATTATTTTCCATATTTATTTTATTATTTTCTTCATTTTTTTTTTATTTTGTTATAATTATTGGCACTTTACTAAGGAAAAATATCTATTGATTCCATGCATTTGTCTCCAACTCTTAAGAGAAAAAAATTCTGACTTGAAAACAAGTTATACAATATACCACAGAGAATAATTCACTAATCAGCATCACAGAAAGCACTAAATATAGCTGTCAGCAGAAAAGAGAGTGATAAGGCTCTCTTTAGTCAAGGTCCTACCAGCAGAAAAGCATAATACCTAGAGTGGTATGAAATGTTTTGTTTCCAAATTGCCATTAGTCTCAAAAACAGCCAAGATTTAGGAAATTCACAGACAAAATCAAATATGAATTTAATCTTTACAGAGTTCAAAAAAAATATTCTTATTGCATGCTGTATTATACTATTTCAGATAAGTGCCACTTCCACTCAAGAGTACATGAAAAAGTTTATAACTGAATATGATATAAAGTGACATGGTTACCATATGTGTTGAAGAAATTTGCAAGAAAAGGTTCTTTTGTATTCTAGAAAGAATGCAGCATAGAAACTTAGAAACAACACTGGGTGATTTGAATGCACAATTAACTCTCACAAAATCAACACTCTTTATACCCTTTCAGATTTCTTTTATCCAAAGCAGCCTTAAGCAAAGATAAATAAACTCTTATAAGTTAAAAAAGAATTTATTCAGTCCAGTAAAATGATGGATGATTCAAGTAACTAATTATTAACTAATTATTAACTGTAACATTAAGCAAGTAGTTAACAAAGATTAATCTTCAAGTCAGTTTGCAGCAAGCACAGATAACTCATTATATCACTGTTTTTCATTTGAGCCAGAATAATAGGAATGATGCACAGTTCTCATTAATGAGGATGTTATGCATGAAAACTTATGTTGTTTTTTTTTTTAACATCATGTTTGATATGTACAAAAAAGGCTATGAAGCAGATGGATCTTAATTGGACAAGCAGCTAGAATTTAGAGTTAAACACGAATTAGTAATTAGTTTTCTTTTTTAACATTAACCTTTACTATGTTTCTCTGCAAGACCATAATTTCTGATTAAAATCATCTTTTTTTCAAGTTGATGAATTATTGATTCAATGTTTATTCAACAAATTTGTTTTAAAGTGTTAATCATGGAAATCCACATAATACTGTAGACTCTTTCAGCAGAAGTTTTTCTCCTCTGAAAAAAATATAATTCTAAAAATTTTTCTCTTCTGATATATTGTATTTACAAAAATTTAAATATGTAAAGGATATCATCTGAGAAAATAATCTAGATAGTCTTTTTTTTTCCTTTTTTTTTTAAAGAGAAATATTCATGACAGTACAATTCGATTAGCATGCAAATATAAGTCCATGATGATAAGATGAGTCTATAATGTTATTTCCTGGTTATTCCTGGTGTCCACCCCTTTCAGTAATACTATTCTATGAAGTTACAGCATTACAACAAATTTAACTGGGAGAATATCAGATCCTTATTCAATATATTTGCTGTTTTTCTTTTTTGTACATTTCCAACTGAATAGAAGAAGCAATGATTCTTGTTTTCTTCTAAGGACAATTCTGCCATGTCTGAATTATAGAAGTTTAGAAAATAGTTTGTATCAGTCAACATTTTAATTGAGTAATTTTTAAGATGAAATAAAACTATTTACAGACAAGTATTTCTCCACAGATTTGTGACCAGGATGATTCAATTTCTTTCTTAGCTGTATCGACCCTCTCCAGCTATGCTTCAAATCTACTTTTGGGAGCTGCCTTTCATTTAAGTTTCTCTTGTTTTCAGTCTTAACCTCTAGGTCAAGCTGAAAAAGATGTTGGTTGAGGAAAATAAGCATGAATAAATCATGCGCAATTCAGTGAATTTGCAATGTACAGGACATCAATCAACTAAAACTTTGCAGGCTCAGTCTGAAGGCATCCCATCTACTTCTATGTCCTGAGCAGCTCAGCTAGACAACTAGCAATATTTGACACTTATATTACATTTCTAAAATGAAAAGAAGAAGACTCATTTTCCGACGTAAATCTGTTTCCACAGCCTTAACTTTTCATATTGGAATACTTAGAACCCAATGAACAGAGAACAGTAAATTAGAATGTTTTAGGTTGGAAAAGACCTCTAGGTTCATTGAGTCCAACCATTACCCTGGAACTGTCAAGTCTACCACTGATACATGTTTCTAATCACCACATCTACATGTTTTTTAAATATCTCCAAGGACGGTGACTCAACTGTTTCCATGGGCAGCCTGTTCCACTGCTTCACAACCTACTCTGTGAAGAATATTTTCCTGATATCTACCCTAACACCCACATTCCCACCTTCCACTCTCAATGCAACTTGAGGCCATTTCCTTTTTTTCCTATTGCTTGTTGCTTGGAGGAAGAGACCAACTGCCACCTCACTACAACCTCCTTTGAAGTATGTGTGTAGAGTGATAAGATCTCCCCTGAGCTTCCTTATATCTAGTCTGAAAACCCCAGCTCCCTTTATCAGTTTCATCACCCTTGTTTGGACATATATGAGCACCTCAGTGTCTTTCTTGAAGAAAGAAGCCCAAAACTGAACACAGCATTTTAGGTGCAAAGTAGATGATACCATTATACAGGTATAATATCCTCTAATCCTCTTTAGTCAGTGCAGTGAAAGTATTTACATCTTAAAAAGTTTCAGTCTTACAAGTCAGGAAAGAATTCTTTGGGTTTGACTCAGAACATCCAAGAAACTACCAATTATCTATGGGACATATAGATCACAAGAATATTCTCAGGGGAAAAAACAGAAGTCCCCTTAGCCTAGTCTCCTGTTGTCAATAGACAAGGCCAATGAAAAGGAGTCAGTTTCTAGCATGTGATAGTTCATGAACTTTCTAAACTTGATTTCATCTTTTTAGCATATAATTCCATATTTTTCTCTTCTTTTTACCTTTTACCATCCAAAATATTCTGTGTCAAGGTCACATTTTGACCATATACTGTCCAAAACAACTATTTATTCTGTTTGTTTTGAATGAGATAGGAACAGTTTCACATTCTCCATAGCACTCACAATTCTGTAGATTTCTGCTGTACATCCATCCCTCATCAGTCTTCTCTTTTCTTTTATAGAATCATAGAATCACAAGTTTGGAAACGACCTACAAGATCATCCAGTCCAACTGTGTCCTCATCACCGTTGCCTCCACTAGCACTAAACCGTATCACGCAGCACGTCATCCAGACGCCTCTTGAACATTGCCAGGGACGGCGACTCCACCACCTCTCTGGGCAGCCATTCCAGAGCCTGACCACTCTCTGAGAGAAAAAGTTCTTCCTTATGTCTAATGTCTTCATGGGACCCTTCACAATGAAAATTCATACCATGCCTTTGTTCGCTTTGATAGCTTTCAGTCTTTTCATTTCTAACTCCTTGACATAGCAAACTCAAAAAGTACGTGTCCTTCATGATTGTGCATCAGAGGTTTATACAGTGATATCAATTATATTTTGGTTTTTTTTTTTTTTTTTTTTTTTTTGGTCTTAATAATTCATAACACTTTTTCAGTTATTGGCCACTGAGCTTATGTTTTACTATTACCAATCTAGAATTCTATTCATGTACCGCCATATTTGGAAATGGATTGTCAGTTCAAGGCATATCTGTGTCTCAACTTGTTTCCTCATACCTCACTTTCTCGCCCACATCTCTGCCATTCGTAAATCAGGCACTCAGCATCTTGAGGTCCTTATGGAGTTCACCATTAGTTTCCATGCTTATGAACTCGACAATCTGAATAACTAATTACTGATATGTCACATTTTATTGTAAATAATTAATAAATTCATTAAAAATGTAGATCCCCATAAAATGTCCTAAATGTCTTCACAGTGGAGACTGGACATACCATTGATATCCAATATTCCATTGGACATTCGTATAAACAGTTTGTTAAGAGATTTTGGCAGCGATGATGCCTTCTATAAACGTTTGCATACCCCCTATTTACTCATTCAAAATCCAATAGATTTATAACAGATGCCCTCCCATTACAAAATAGTTTTCTTATGTACATGTTATTTGTGATGTGTTTGGATAATTTCATGATAACTTTCCCTGTCTATAGCAGTTTGAACTCTCTCTAATAGCATTTCAGGAAAATTGCATCGTATTCACCAATTTTAATTTGCAAATTTAAGAAGGAATTTTTATACAATGACCAATAATTCACATCCTAAATCTAGATCATGCTTTTGTACAGGTATTTGAAACTATTGAGTTTTTCTTCTTTTCATTTGCTGCATTATGGTTTTCCTGGTATCTTCATTTGACACAAATCTCCAAAATTGTTTTACATTAAAAAAATACAAAAAAAAAAAAAAAAAAAAAAACCCTTCCACTCATCATCACTAAATGCAGATGTAAAAAATCATTTGTTTTCAAAACATATTTTTCATTCTTTTTTTTTTTCTTTTTTCTTTTTTTTTTTTTTTTTAAATGAAGACTCCCTGGCTTCCCCTGAATTCAATGTGTTTGAAAAAAAAAAAATTATTATTAGTTGTATGACCTCTACATGGTTTTCTACAAACATGTTTTGATTTGTTTTGACAAGCTTTTTTTTCATTTAATCTGCTAGATTTTTGTCCTTTTTGGATTTTTGTTATTGAATATACTTTCAGTTTCCTAAAAGATTATTTTTACATCGAAGAATTCCCTTAGTTCTAGATTGTAGATTTTACCTCACCTTTTAACTAGGTTTGGAATGGTTTTTTGGGGATGTTTTTTGTCTTGTCTTTCTAATATCCATTTGCTATTATTCCTGTCAATTTGTAATCTATTGAAAAATACCAATAGCATATCATTATGACACAACAGCCTACATGTGATCTATAACATCCTGTCCCTGTCTTTGCCTTCTAATTCTTGTTTAATGTGCCTTCCTATTTTATGTATCTATCCTTCTTAAAATTAGGCACTGTCAATGTGAATGAATAGCCTCCATTCTACTTTCTGAAGCATATGCTTATATTTGGACTCAGTAACTTGACACACATGTCATACGACGGCCAGGATAGTTCTTATCTCCCTCAAGAATTCATCCATCTCCTCCTTTGCCTTTTGTAACCACATGAATTATGAACTTCTACAAACCAAGCTGATGATGTAACACATTTCTTCCTCTCTGTAGAACTGGGTTTTCTATTCCAGAGGTACCTTGAAGACATCTTTGAACAACCTTGTTGCTGCTTCCAATTTAACTACAATAGCTTTTGGAATTCAGTTTCTGCATCCTTTCAGTACTTTATCACTGAGTACTTTGAGATATATCTTCCATAAAATGATAAACATCTAGCCATTGTCACCTGATGTACATGGGAATCTCTAGTAGAAGAGAATTGAATGATTGGTATTGAGTATGGCATTGTGTTAGGGGCTGAAACAATACGAGGAAATGCATGGAGCCATTGTACTTAAAAACTACAATGCCATTGTTGTGCTTATTGTGAACTCTAAGTACTAACTTGGAATTATTATCATGAGAAAATGCTTTTGTCTCTTAGGGCAACCATGTTTGGACTGAAACAGAAACTTAACACGTTTTTTGGGAGAAAACTGAATTTGTGTTGCAATTAGCTATGCATTTGGTCATATTAAGGCATGGTGTGAGTCTATTCCATATGCCATATGGCTCTGTAAGAATTTAATATATCCAAATGGATTTTCTTAAGAGGATCCTGATATTGACTGTCACAAGGACAAAAGGGAATTTTAGAAAATCTTCACTGGAAGAGTTGTCACACAGCTTCTAAATGTGGTATAGAAATAATTATACTGTCCTCTTGAGATTATTCTTAATTCATATTTAAGGAGGAGTATATAATGCTATAAATCATTTCTGATATCTGAACAGTTTTTAGAAAGGTTCAGGAGATGCAAACAGGTTCCTGCCAAGCAATTTCCATTGCAATCCCTACCAAGTTCATCATGGATGAAATGAATAAGATGATGGATGAAATGAGAAATGAGTAAGCTTCAGATTCTGATTTTTGATTCTTTGAAGACCAGATTCTCTCACACTTTCCCATTTTCCACTCAGATTTTATTTGCAATGGTTTATGTTATTTTTTTCCATCAGTTTTTTTCTAGGACTATATTTCATTTTCAGAAGAAAATTTCAGTGAAATCATTCTTACTGCGTCCAGTTCTGGGCTCCCCAGTACAAAAAAGACAGGGGTCTCTTGGAAAGAGTCCAGCGGAGGGCCACAAAGATGGTGAAGGGCCTGGAGCATCTTTCCTATGAGGAAAGGCTGAGTGAACTGGGTCTGTTCAGCCTTGAGAAAAGAAGACTGAGAGGGGACCTGATCCAGGTCTATAAATATCTAAGGTGTGGGGGGCAGAATGGTGAGGCCGGACTCTTTTCAGTGGTGAGTGGAGACAGGACAAGGGGAAACGGCTGGAAACTGCAGCACAGGAAGTTCCGCACAAACATGCGCAAGAACTTCTTTACAGTGAGGTGACGGAGCACTGGAACAGGCTGCCCAGGGAGATGGTGGAGTCTCCTTCTCTGGAGATGTTCAAGACCTGCCTGGATGCCTACCTGTGCGACCTGCTGTAGGGAACCTGCGTTGGCAGGGGGTTGGACTTGATGATCTCTAGAGGTCCCTTCCAACCCCTACAATTCTGTGATTCTGTTATTCTGTGATTCACTGAAATCTGTTTTTTGTTTTAAAAGAAGGGGCTGATAAAAACTTCTAAACTTTCATAGGTGGGAAGTAATTATTCTAAGAAGTAATTGTTTTGAAGGATTAGGATACTACTTATTGCTTTACTGTGACATTTGATTAGTCGGTGTGTGCATATTTTAAATCATTCATTATTACTGCTCTATTAGTTTTAATTATTTTAAATGTCTCGCAACATTCTGTTCTCCATTTGCTCTGATTATGGGGTCAGCAGTACAAATCTATCACATTTTTTATGCACTTAAGGTTTAGTTCTCCCCATCTGAAGATGCCCATCTTTATTACCCACATCCTTTCTCTTAGGAATAGTTTACAGCTAGATCAAAATGCACCATTGATTCTTTTCTTTCAGCTCTTTCCGTGACACGCATTCCACATAGCCAAGACTTTTCACTTGGGCAGCCTTCCTTATAAAAGTTTCCTTTTGACTTTTGCACATGCCACACAGGCTGCACTAAATTTGGCTCCTATTACTCAAGATTACCCACTTGAACATTTAACTCTTTCATTGCCATTACATCCATATTTTAGCTGTACTTTATTGTGTTTTTTTTTCTCCGTTGTAGGAGTAAAAGCAGATAATGTATATCCCAATTAATTGCTTGCAGAATTGAATTAATCAGTGTCAGAAACTACTCCAAAGTTCCTTTCTAAGGTAGAATCATTATAGTATTCATGAGAGTATGATTCATTTCAGAGCAGCATTTCTGTTCTTTAATGACTATTTCCAGGTGTAAGATAAATTTTTCAGGATGTACCAAAATTCTAAACATTGAACTTGAATTTCTAATTATTTCTGTTTAAGTCTTTACTTAACATCACCACAAAATAATATTAACAATAATAATAAAATCATAATTGCACAGTCTGATTTCATTTTTTTCCCTCTGTGCTGATTACATATTTATTTGTATTCATTTTCCCTTTCTTTAAAGCTACAACCTATCATCACTTCTTGAATTTAGTGTTCTCATCTCACTTTATAATTATGGTTTTATTCTGGTATCTGGCTTATTTTCTTCATTCCTTTTCACCTTCTGTGAATGAAGTTTGCATGGTTTTAACTGCTCTAACAAAGCTCACATGCAATTTTTTTGCTCAGCAACACCTGCTACTTCTTATTATCATATGCTATCACATATCACACACATATCACACACTAGCTCCATGATACTCCACATCTACTTAGTGCTCAGAAAGATGGCAAATTGATAGCTTTGGAAATGGAAGACTCATTTATATGTTTACAATATTTGGGCAAACTGGAGAGATAAAAGATGTTATGAAGCTTTTCTGGAAAGGCCGCTGATATTTTGGTTCAAGTACTCCTTTCTAAATCTCAGGATCTTGCAAGTTGCAAAGGGATTTTGTTTTTTTAATGGATCGCTGCCTACTAGACTTAGATGAATTGGCAATTTCTGCCTTAGGAACACAGAAGTTCCCTCATTGACCAGAAAACATCTATCAATTGCTCGGTTACAGCTTTTGCATTCCATTATCAATTCATGGTAAGTGCTCACCCTCCGCAGATACAACCAAGAACCTAACATTAAGTTTTCTCCAATACAGTTCTTGTGAGGTGGGAAAATATTTCCATTCCCATTTAGGTGACAAGAAAATAGGTTAAAATTGTTTTAAAATTAGATTTTGTATAGTATTTAAGCAGATGATGATATACAGCTAAGTACATTTATTTGATGGTCTGGGGATAAACGAGTTGTTTGAGTCCATGCAGACGTTATCAAAAGCACAAAGCATTTAAGCCAGTTGTGCACATCATTACACCAAGCCTCAAATGGCTTAATCTTTTATTTCCTTAAGGTCCACTTAATACAGATTTTATACCCTTAAGAAGATATGCACATAGCTAGAAACAATTCATCTCTGAAATCATTTTGTCAAAATATTGCCATGTCTGAATTAAAGGAAGTTGAAATGTGTTCAAGCACACCAAAGGTGCCATAATATAAGATATCTTCAAATCTTCAATTACCACTGCTTCTGCCCATGGAAAATAACTATTAATAGCATTTTCTGTCTTGTATACTTGAAAGATGGAAGAGTCGTGTAAATCTTAACACTAGCTCCATGGTACTCCACATCTACTAGCTTAACAGAGAGACTACAATTTTTAAAAATGCAGAACTCTGAAGTCCATTCAGAAAGAGAAGTTAAAAACATCCACTTAGCATTATATTGTCAAAGTGCTGCTCACTCAGCAACAAAAAAATTGTCAACTGTGATGATGAACGATATCCCAGACTCTTTAAAATTACAGAAAGAATCAAAACATAATAGTTACAGATGAGATGATGAAAGTGCCAAAATTCCTTTCCTCTACTCTGAGACAAAGCTTAAACTGAGAGCTGAGCTGCTTCTTACTGTTCAATAGCCCACAGTTACATGTACCTAGTTCTCAAACTCAATTTGTATGACCAAAAAAAACACTTAAAAAGTGAAAGACAATACTTATCTAGGTAGGTCATATAACATTCATATCTAGAATAGCACAAATGAGACATTTTTGAATCATAACCTTTATATTTAAAACTTATCTCTTATTACCATAAGTTGTTGCTGTTTGTTGCAGACCACAACCACTAATCAGTTTTTCTAAAGTACTTTGAATCTACCTTATCATTAGGAACTAATGGCCCCTGACTTAATTAAATGACAGGTAGTCAGCCATATGAGCTGATACTACTTAACGGATCACCTTCCTATTTGGGACACTGTCTTCTTGTTTTTGTTTTATTGTAACAGAACACCCAATTAGTGGATGAAGGTAAGCTGTCGATGTGGTCTACCTGGACTTCAGTAAAGATTTTGACACTGTCCCCCACAAAATTCTCGTGGAGAAGCTGCCTGCCCATGGTTTGGATGGGTGAATACTTTGCTGGGTGAAACACTGGCTGGATGGCCAGGCCCGAAGAGTTGTGGTCAAAGGAGTTAAATCCAGTTGGCTGCCAGTCATGAGTGGTGTCCCCCAGGGCTCAGTACTGGGGCTGCTTCTATTTAATATCTTTATTAACAATCTTGATGAAGGGATTGAGTGCACCCTCAGTAATTTTGGAGATGACACCAAGTTCAAAGGGAGTGTTGATCTGCCTGAGGGGAGAAAGACACTACAGAGGGACCTGGATAGACTAGACTAGATTGATGGGCCACAGTTAACTGTATAACTTTCAACAAATGCCTTTTGGTCACAACAACCCCAGACAACTCTACAGGCTTGGGGAAGAGTGGCTAGAAAGCTGCCTGATGGAACCTTGGTGTATTGATGGACAGTCAGCTGAATATGAACCACCAGTGTGCCCAGGTGGCCAAGAAGGCCAATGGCATCCTGGCTTGTATCAGGAATGGTGTGGTGAACAGCACTAGGGAAGTAATCCTGTCCATGTACTTGGCATTGGTGAGTCCTCACCTCAAGTACTGTGCACAGCTTTGGGCACCTCAGAACAGAAAGGACACTGAGGTGCTGGAGCAGGTCCAGAGAAGGGCAACGAGGCTGGTGAAGGGCTTGGAGTATATGCCCTGCGAGGAGAGTCTGAAGGAACTGGGGCTGTTAAATCTGGGGAAAAGGAGGCTGAGGGGAGACCTTATTGCTCTCTTCCAGTATCTGAAATGTGCTTACAATGAGAGCAGGCTGGTCTTTTCTCACTGGTGACAAGTGACAGGATGAGGAGAAATGGCCTTAAGTTGCGCCAGGGTAAGTTTGGGTTGGATATAAGGAAAACCTTTACAGAAAGAGTTTTTAAGCACCAGAATAGACTCCCCAGGCAGGTGTGTTTAAACTCATGGATGTAGTGCACAGGGACATGATTTAGTGGAAGGCTGTTAGAGTTAGGTTAGTATGGTTAGGTCGTGGTTGGACTTGATGATCTGAGCAATTCTGTGATTATATAACAGAACAAGTTCAGAGATTCACATTGATACATTAAATGTTTCTCTCTTAGTTAATAATAAAGAAGTGGTTTCATTGTTATAATTGTTCTAGTATTTAAAGTATATGGATATTTCAAATTTCATAGAGTAAACTCAGCTGAAGAGGTGAAATGTAATCTGCCAACAGATTCACTGTCGATTTTTTTGTGATGCCTAAAGGCTCACAAGCTTCATCCTTCCTGTGAATACTGAAACTATGGAGCCTGAAATATGATGTGCTGTTTTCTGACATCCTATGGAATATAGGTATCTACAAGATTTTTTTCCATTTCTGAGACAAAATTGTAGAACAAGTATATCCTGGAATGCATATGTTCTTCATGATGAAGTTGACTTCTTTTGAATTGAGTGTTCATTTAAAAAAGATAAGCTTTGAAACTCTTACAGCATTTATTTCGACTAAAGTTTATTGTCTGCATTTGAGATGATTGTCTAGAATACTTTAATAGTCATACAGGATTTTAAATTTCTGTTTCAGAAGGAGATTAACTGCTGCTTGACTGTTTTCATTGTTCATATTTGTTTAAATGAATTTTCCGCTTTACATATAGAAATAGGTTACCCATAAATGTATAGAGGAATAGAAGGGAGCAAAGTGTTCTCTGTGGCTCTGGGCAGCCTGGTCTAGTGGTTGGCGACACTACCCACAGCAGAGGGGTTGAAACTAGATGACCTTTGAGGTCTTTTCAACCCAGGCTATTCTATGATTCTATGACTCTAGAGTGTCACTTTAGAGTGATTACACCTTAGTGATCACTAGCTTTTCATAATGCTTCCAAAATAGGAAATTAAACACCAAGCAAAAATTCATTGACATAGTTCTATCTCAGAATTCCTTACAGCTGTGCCCGCCTAAGAACAATCCTGTAACAGATTTAAAACTTCATTTTGCAAGAGAACACTGACAACACGGGAAATTCAAACCCTTGACCAAAATACATACAACAATTTCTCACCAGCTTACATGTCTCCAGGAGTTTATAAGACAAAATATGAAGAAATGTAAACAAAAGTTAGGAATAATGCTTTTTATATTCACTTTTTCTTTGTGCTCTTACTAAAATAACAGTAACTAGTGATTATTCCCACACATGAATCAAGTTTCATCAGTAACACTACTTCAACACTGGCAAATGCAATTGCTACCACACCACATGCCACTATAAAATCTCCTGTCATTATAGAGCAGTCTTATTTTTCTAGCTTCTTTTATATTTTTAATTTAAAAAAAAAATTTAAAAAGGTGAATCCAATGAAAATAAAAACTGAACCAAAACCTATAGCGTTTAGTTAAATTCCACCAGTTATCAGGATTTTGAATGGTTTTCCAACAGATTGTACTCAATAATATGCATTCCTTGATTAAGAGATATTCCCATTTCTAAGAACTATGAAAACTTTACATTGTTCTAATTAAACGTAACATTTTCACGTGGAAAATTCATGAACATATGGCATCAATATTAGACCTTAACTGCTCATGCTGTCCTTTCTTAATAGTTTTGCAGCCTTTTTTTTAACACTCTAGTTCTGCTGAAGTTGAGGATTTTGTAGAACTAGATAGTCATATAGTTATATTTTATTAACAGAAACGATGTAGGGTACGGTGTGACCTTCATAGTGTGAACCTTTAGCAAAGGCGGGAGGTGAATTTAGTACATCATAAAAAGAATCCTGAAGAATAATAGTAATAAAGAATGACTGCATAGGGTTGCCTCACAAAAACACTTTCAGGGTTTAAAGAGACAGTCTTTAAAAATTATGGTTACAACTGTGGAATAAAGTTTTACACTTCTTGATTATCTTGGTCAGGAACTTTACATATATCTCACAGGTGAAATTCTCCATTTTAAAAATTTGAAAATACATACTTAAAATCTGTTCATCTTTTTTTATTTTTTTCTTTTCTCCTTGAATAGACAAAGAAGTAGAGTTCCTTAAATTCATCCAGTAGGAGTTATTTGTCCAGCTTATTCCAATAAATTAATCATTAGTAGCAAAAGCATTCAGATGGTTAGGTCACTTAAAGAATACATAACATTTACTGGTAGCAAATGTTGATATAAAACATGACAACAAACTTTAATATTTAAGCTCAATCTTTCCATCAAAATATGTAATTTCAATCTTCCTTTATTGACAAGGCTTGCAGCCCAGAAGGCCAACAGTGTCCTGGGCTGCATCAAAAGAGGGGTGGCCAGCAGCGAGAGAGAGGTGTTTGTCCTCATTTCTGCCAGACAACCCATCTGGATTACTGTGTCCAGACTTGGGGCCAGTGGGACTACAAAGACATGTAGCTGTTGAAGTGGGTTCAGAGGAGACCAAAAAACTGATCAAAGGGCTGGAGCACCTCTGCTGTGAAGAAAAGTTGATAGAGATGGACTTGTTTAGTTGGAGAAGAGAAGCTTGAGGAAGACCTCTTTTCAGTCTGTACTTTAAGGGAGCTTATGAACAGGATTGGGACCAATGTTTTACTCAGTCTGATAGTCATAAGACAAGGAGGAAGGTTTTTTAACCCAGAAGAGTGGAAATTTAGGTTAGAAGTTAGGAAGAAATTCATTGCTCAGAGGGTGGTGAGGCCATGGCACAGGCCGCCCTGGAGGTGTTCAAGACCAGGTTAGATGGTGCCCTGGGCAATCAGATCTGATTCTTGGCAACTGCCTACAGGAAGGAGTTGGGACAAGATGATGTTTAAGGTCTCTTCCAATACAAGCCATTCTGTAATTCTATGATTCCATGATTCAATTCTACTTTTAGTGACTCCACAAGACTGAATATTAACCAATATAATAACAGACAGAACTGTTAGCATGCCAGGGCCAAGTTGGCTTTATGTGAAGAGTGTACATCTATCCACCAACTTATTTAAATTCCTAGGTTTCTTTTGTATTCTGATCCTTAGAATATTCAGAGAAACATTAGTTTTTCTCAGATGAAACAGAGTTCTGAAGATAGAACACACCACTGCCTAAATGGCTACTGACAAGAGCAGAAGTAAAGCGTGTTCTCAGTCTACATTGTAACCAAGCACACCAAACAACTCCTTTTATACAAAAAAAAAAGTGTCATTCCTTTCCAGGGAAACCAATAACAAGGGATATAAAAATATTGCTTTGAAGAATTTGGCACAATTTCATTTTATTACATCAACTGAACTGAGAGCACTTTTTTTTTGTTTGTTTTATCTGAGATTCCCTGTCCAAATTAGTAACCACAGCAGTAAACTTACTGTGCTAAGTGTGCACAGCATTTCTGCCTAGGTAAGTCTGGCTCTGAGCAATGTGGGTGCGAATTGCTTATGAAGATATGGGGAAATTATCTAGAGATAAGATAGAAGGGATTTCTAAGGGCCTTTTGCCGTGGAGACTTTCCTGCTAAGTGATGTGGGAAGGGGATTTTAGATAGACAGAGACTCTTGTGTATGTAACAAATCTTGTTTTTACCAAGATGTGCAATAGACAGAACTACAATGATGAAAGCATTCAACAGAACCCTGAGTGGATTTGGAGTATGTTATTTATTGAGCGTATTGACTCCCTTTCCCCTTTGGCTGCTTTTCTTTTTCCTTCAAAAAAGCAAATACTTGTTGTTCTTTATTCCCAAGAACTAATAAAGTCTTGCAAGTAGGTAAGAACCACTTTAAATTAAGGACTTCTTATTCTGATATGCTGAGCTAAAGGGAAGTGAATGGCTTTGAATTAGAGGAAGAAGCAGAAGGGGAGTCAAGCTGCAGATTTATTCACTCCAGAGTAAAACTCTTTTTCTCTACTTGCTGATGTCTGTAAGAACCAGAGGCAGGAGACTGCTGTGACTTTGAGGCAGCTCTGTAAAATTTTTGCTGATGTATTTTTGGTTTTGCTCAGTAACTGTTCAATGCAACTGCAATGCAAGGGAATACTGACTGCAATACTAGGATCCAGGCTCTCAATGAAGTGCTCTGTAAGATAGAGTCATGTTTTTTTTATTGGTTCTCCTTTGCATTCATGACTTGCATGTTTTGGTGCAAGGTGATGGAGATTCAGTGGGAGGTGGTTGTAATATAAGGCCTTACAATTCTGACACAGTCCAGAGGAAAAAAAAAGCTCAGGAATTGTCTCTGCCTGGAGAGTCTGCAGCTAAGCACTTCTTTGACTACTTCTCCACCAAACAAGCTAAGTCTGAAAAGGTAGGCAACACCTTCAGTACCTGCTGTCATGGAAAAGGGCAACAAATTTATTTGATACTTATTCCCAGGAGAGATCTTTACTCTTTGGCTCTTGAGTGAATGGCACCATTAATTTTGCAGTGTTATTCATAACAGAGCCAGATCTGACACAGATTCCTGCAGAGGTGATTGTTGGCTCCAACATCTCCTGTACAGCAAGTTAGCTTTCTAAATCACCTTCAAAATTTAATCACAGAATCACAGAATTTTAGGGGTTGGAAGGGACCTCCAGAGATCATCGAGTCCAAGCCCCTGCCAAAGCAGGTTCCCTGCACCAGGTCACACAGGTAGGCATCCAGGCAGGTCTTGAACATCTCCAGAGAAGGAGACTCCACCATCTCCCTGGGCAGCCTGTTCCAGTGCTCCGTCACCTCACTGTAAAGAAGTTCT